>NW_022436991.1:2811058-2949067 GCF_009761245.1 Sapajus apella | reverse complement strand
AGAGCAAAACTCCATCTCAAAAAAAAAAAAAAAAAAAAAATTAAAATATTAGTTGGGTGTGGCGGAGCATGCCTGTAGTACCAGCTACTCGGGAGGTTGACACAGGATTGTTTGAACCCAGGAGGTCAAGGCTGCAGTGAGCCTTGATGGCGCCACTGTGATCTAGCCTGAGGGACAGAGCCACATCCTAGCTCTCTAAAAAAACCAGCAAGCACTGGATCTAACAAAAATTTCAAAAACACCCAATTAATCAATAAATCCAAGATATTTCTATCTTAACGTGCATTACTGATACTAGTATCAACTACCTCATATAAAGTGGGAACCATGAACACAAAAGGACAACCACCAGAAAACCAGAAAAAGATAACTGAAAACTCGAGCAGGGATGATGGTCTACCTCTCTCCTAGGGACTGAGTTTACCACCTTGATTATTCATCCTATGAGTATTTAAAATTCTACTAACTTTTTTCTTCTTATTAAGCATAGATTTTTTAGTGGCTTCATCCCAATTGCTGACAAACGAGGAAAAGATGGGAAGAGCGGCTGATTTCTCAGTTTTCACAAACAGGAGTTTCACGCTCTCCCACTTCTGAAACAAAGAAAAGAGTAACATCATCTATATATACTTTGTTTCTTTTAAATGAACAATCAATTGATGCACTTGCAATACTGTACCTCCGGCAATTTTTCTGAAAGTCCTTTGGTGACAGCAACAATGTTTTCAATGATGTGCTCAATCTGCATTCCAACGTGACCAATGCGTATAGCACTGAAATTTAATACAGTATTAGAAAAGATTTTTAAAAACCATTTTTTCAAAATCAGGCAGGTATATGAAAAATATAAATACATAATCCTCAAGTTTTTTTTTTTTTTTTTTTTTAAAGTAGATACATTAAGGCTGGACAACACGGTAAAACCCTGTCTCTACCACACTAACAAATATTAACTGGGCATGATGGTACATGCCTAATTCCAGCTATTAAGGAGGCTGAGGCAGAAAAGTCACCTGAGCTCAGGAGCTCAAGACTGCAGCGAGCCCAGATCTGCTGACTGCACTCCAGCCTGGGTAACAACAGAGCAAAACGGCCTGGAAAAAAAAAAAACAAACAAACCATTAAAACCTTTAGGTTCTCAATATACTTTATTTCATTTTGGAGACGGGGTTTTTTTCTGTCGCTCAGGCTGAAGTGCAGTGGCACAGTCAACATCCTGGGCTTAAGCAATCCTCCCACTTCAGCCTCTGGAGTAGCTAGGTCTACAGGCCACCCAGCTGATTTTTGTATTTTTTGTAGGGATGGGTTCTCACTCATGAGCTCAAGTGATCCACCAGGCTAATCTTGAACTCCTGGGCTCAAGTGATCCTCCCGCCTTGGCCTCCCAAAATGCTGGGATTGCAGGCATGAGCCACCATGCCTGGCCTAAATATATTTTAAAGGAAGATTGTCATCTTTCATATTCTAGAAATTCATTCTACCTTAAGTAAAATGTCACATCATCACAGGGTGATTTTTTTTTTTTTTTTTTGAGATGGAGTCTTGCTCTGTCGCCAGGCTGAAGTGCAGTGGTGAGATCTCGGCCCACTGCAACCTCTGCCTCCTGGGTTCAAGCGAATCTCCTGTCTCAGTCTCCCCAGTAGCTGAGATTACGGTCGCAAGTCACCACACAGAGCTAATTTGTGTATTTTTAGTAGAGATGGGGTTTCACAGTGTTGGTCACACTGGTCTTGAACACCTTACCTCAAATGATCCACCCACCTTGGCCTCCCAAAGTGCTGGGATTACAGGTGTGAGCCACCATGGCCAGCTGAGGGAGTGATTAAAGAGCTAGTAGCACCTAAATGTGAGGCTAGGAGCACCAGGAGGCTGGGCCAGAGGAGTTTCTATCTTTATCTTAGACAACCCCAGGTCACTGAGTCCACCGTCAAGCTGTTCTGAGGGAACCTACTTCCAGGAGGGTCACCTGCTCTCTTTAGTTCTATTGCTCCAATCAAGAATAAATAGTTCTTGTCCCTGGTAGAATAGGGTCTTTTGGCTAAAGAGCAAGACCATCCCTTCAGGTGAAGCAGAGTGTAGGCAAGAAGCCAAGTGGGAAGCCTAGAGGGCTCAGTGCTCAGCGCTGGTGCCAAAATGAAGTGAGCCAGAAGGGCGGCTCACTGTTGGCACAATGTCTGCAGAACAAGGATGAGACCAGCTGTTGCTCCTCTCTCTGCAGCCAAAGACTAGGCAGTGCCCACTCCCTGAGCCTATTACTACCTGCCTGCGAGCACACCTGGGCATCCCAGATGGAAAGATGGTCATGAAGGAGGAAGGGGGAGTAAGAGAAGTGGAGGAGGAAAATAAATTACTATGCTGGGGAAAGGTAAGAGAGGAAATGAAAGAATGATTTTTTTTCTCAGTTGTCTGCAACTTTCTTTAAGTTGTTTCTTCTGCCTTGGAAAATCCCCAGTGGCAGGAGACTGCTGCTCCTTTACCTGCCTTTGGTACCATCCCCTTCTCCCAGATACTCATGGGTCCCATAAACAAGGCCTGACCTTCTAGCCAACCACTTCCATGAGCCACTATTTTAACATCAGCCTTTTCCCAAAGGAGTAGGGGTCCAGGCCCAATGACCAATGCTTCTCGGCTACTTCATTACACCCGATGAAGGGCTTCCCAGCAGCAGGCAGAAGATAACACCAGAGACCACCTGTCCTGCCCATCCCACACCCTTCTCTGTTCTATCTGGAGACACTACGCTGGCGTCAGGCCTGCATAGTGAGCAGAGGCAAGAAGTCCCTGTGGTTCCATTTTCTGCCGTGTGTGACCATGTGTATGCATGATGGGCTCCTGGGTATCTCTGGGTAGAAGGGCAGTGCCCTAGAGCTCTGTCCTTCTGGCAGCTACCCATCTCCACACTGCAGTCAGCAGGTGAACTACTTCATAAAACATATTTTCAATACATTTAAAACTTGCCCTACCTCTCCAAGCTGGTACACTGCCAAGCATACAAACTTAACCCACTTCTCAGCCTAATAAAATAGCCTAAGCCATATTCTCTGCTTACCCAAAGGTCGGAAGCAATCACTAACCTAAAACGCCTATTCTAGTAGGAAAGGCTAGGTGTGGGGGCTCCGCCTAGCTCAGTAACCTGGGTAAGGTTAAACCAATGTGACAACACAGACAGCAAACAGATGAACAGAATAAATGCTGAATTCATTTAACAGTAAATTAAACTAAGAATGAGGCAGATCTTCACTTTAAGGAGTAATATGGTGCTTTTAAAGGACAATCTGAGGCCAGGTGTAGTGGCTCACGCCTATAATCTTAACACTTTTGGAGGCCAGGATAGGAGGACTGGTTTTGTCTAGGGGTTCAAGTCCAGACGGGGCAATGTAGTGAGACCCTGCCTCTACAAAACATTGAAAACTTAGCCAGGTATGGTGGCATGTGCCTGTAGTTCCAGCTACTCAGGAGGCTGAAGTGGGAGGACTGCTTGAGCCAAGGAGTTCGGGGTTATGGTGAACTGCAACTGCACCACTGAGTGCAGTGGCAAATAAATAAAGGACAAGCTAAAAGCCCAGAACTACTCATGTGCTCTAAGCATACATCTTACTCTCCTTGCTTTCCTTAGTATCTGGAGCTGCCCTGTCCAATGCAGTGACCTTCAGCCACTAGCTATATATGCCTACTTTAATACAAATTCAGTCCCTGACACAGTAGCCACATTACACTTGCTCAAAAGCTACATACAACTAGTGCCTACTGTGTGACACAGCACAGATGCAGACCATTTCCATCACAGTGGAACGTTCTATCAGACAGCATTTTTCTAGAACACAGCAAAGTCCTACAGGTTAAACTTTTTTTTGTTTAAAGACAGTCTTGCTCTGTCTTTCAGACTAGAGGGTAGTGACAAGACCATGGCTCACTGCAGCCTTAACCTCCTGGGCTCAAGTGATACTCCTGCCTCAGCCTCCTGTGTAGCTGAGACCACAGAGGTACACCACGACACTTGGCTAATGTTCTTGATTTTTTTGTAGAGAAGGGGGTCTACGTTGCCCAAGCTGGTCTTCAACTCCTGGGCTCAAGTGATCCTCCTGCCTCAGCCTCCCAAAATGCTGGGATTATAGGCATCAGCCACTGCACCTGGCGTGAGAATTGATCACTTCTAAGGAACAGATTTTAGTTTTAAAAAGGGATCTAATACCATTAACAAAATCTTTTTAAAAAGTATATAAAATAATTGTCAAATACAAGATTAAAGGAGGCACACATGAATGCCTTTTACCTACCTGCAAGAACCACTTTTAGAAATGTTTAAGACTGTTCCACCTATACAGTCATTGATCTCTCTTGATAAATTCTTGGACAGAAGGTTTACAGATACTGGAACTCTATAAAAAACACAAGCATTCAGAATACAATGCATACAACACACTAGAAATTTCATGCTGCTAAAGTCCAGTTATTACTAAGAAACTTACTTCTTTCTTTGATAGAAATGTCTCCCAATGAGTGAGGGTAAGAGCCGCCTAATTCTGGCATCAGTAAGGAAGAAGTCAAAAGTGCTCAGAAGGCGGAGCTTGGCTTCAAAAGGTTTATATTCCTTCTTTAGAGTTTGAAAGGGGATAATCTAGGAAGCACAGTGAATAAAAACAAAAAGTTAGGAACCTAAACAAGAAGAAGAAATACTTCGGCAATAATTTGTATTTGTATTTAAAAATGTCTCAGAGCCATTCCTTTCATACTTTAGTGAACACATGAGTGCCTAAAATGTGCTAGGCACTATGCTACTCGCTGGGAACACTGAGATAAATAAGAAAGGACCCCAGCTAAAGAAACTGAGATGCAGGACAGGCGTGGTGGTTCATACCTATAATGCCAGCACTTTGAGAAGCCAAGGTGAGATGATCACCTGGGGTCAGGAGTTCAAGACCAGCCTGGCCAACATGGTGAAACCTTGTCTTTACAAAAATATAAAAATTAGCTGAGTGTGATGACGCGTGCCTGTAACCCCAGCTATTTGGGAGGCTGCAGAGGGAGAATTGCTTGAACCCAGGAGGCGGAAGGTGCAGTGAGCTAAGATCACACCATTCCATTCCAGCCTGGGTGACAGAGTAAAACTCCATCTCACACACACAAAAAAAAACTTAGATCACTTACATCCAGAGAGTAAAAAAGATAAGTACACCAACTACAAAATAGTGAATCAGAGAAAAACAAGATGCTCCAAAAGTACAGAGGAATGACACGAGCCACCCTTTCATAACTTGCAAGATATAAAAGTTAACTGATGTACACACCACCACAAATTAAATTTAAAAAAGTAGAAGAAAAATACTAGGAAATATAGTAATGTATTTGTGACAGCGTTTCAATTGAATTAAATCCTCTAAATAACTTGAAAATATTAACCAGGCTTCCTACCTGAGAAATGGTTTTAATTCCATGCTTGTTTAAAAGCTTTCTATAGAACTGTTCTGTCTTTTCAGGAGTTGAATTGGGTTCGTCCTTCGTAAATAAACAGATATCTTCTAAATCCGAGCGAATACCGTGAGGTAAGGGCCTACAAAATACGTGAAAAGAAACTGAGGAAAGCATTATTACAGACACTGTGCATGTTTGTATTATACAGAATACACAATAAACTTAGTGTCATTTAAGTAACTTTAGTCATGCTAGTTAAGCAAATATTGCACCGAGACCAACATTTAAAAATACATCTCATGGCCAGGAGTGGTGGCTCACACCTGTAATCCCAGCACTTTAGGAGGCAAAGGTGGGTGTATCACCTGAGGTCAGGAGTTCGAGTTCAGCCCGAAAACATGGTGAAACTCCCTCTCTACTAAAAATACAAAAAATTAGCTGGGCATGGTGGCGCGTGCCTGTAATCCCAGCTACTCAGGAGGCTGAGGCAGGAGAATTGCCTGAACCCAGGAGGCGGAGGTTGCGGTGAGCCGAGATCGCACCATTGCACTCCAGCCTGGGTAACAAGAACGAAACTCCGTCTCAAAAAAAAAAAAAAAAAAAAAATTAGTTGGGAGTGGTGGCAGACACCTGTAAAACCAGCAACTTGGGAGGCTGAGGCAGAAGAATCGCTTGACCCCGGTAGGCAGAGGTTGCAGTGAGCCCCAATCACACCACTGCACTCCAGCCTGGGCAACAAGAGCAAAATTCCATCTCAAATAAACAACAACAACAACAACAACAAACACCTCACTTGCAATAGCAAGCAAATCACAAATATACACAGGCCCAAACATCAATTAACACTTGGGATAGGCTGGGCGCGGTGGCTCAAGCCTGTAATCCCAGCACTTTGGGAGGCCGAGGCGGGTGGATCACGAGGTCAAGAGATCAAGACCATCCTGGTCAACATGGTGAAACCCCGTCTCTACTAAAAATACAAAAACATTAGCTGGGCATGGTGGCGTGTGCCTGTAATCCCATCTACTCAGGAGGCTGAGGCAGGAGAATTGCCTGAACCCAGGAGGCGGAGGTTGCGGTGAGCCGAGATTGTGCCATTGCACTCCAGCCTGGGTAACAAGAGCGAAACTCCGTCTCAAAAAAAAAAAAAAAAAAAAAAACAACACTTGGGATATAACACGAATTAAAATATCAAAGACATCCAAATTCCTGCACATATAATTATTATTAACCTAGCTTCATCAGGACAGGCCTGGTTCAGAATTTTACCTTCTGTAAAACTCTTAGCTCCATAATGATAATAACTTTTTCTTTTTTTGTTGTTGAAACAGGGTTTTGCTCAGTTGCCAAGGCTGGAGTGCTGAGGTACGATCGTAGCTCACAACAGCCTCTAGCATAGCCGAGCCTACAGGCATGTGCCAGCTGGACATGGGACCAGATAACTTCTGTATTTTTCATAGAGATGGGGTTTTGCCAGGTAGCCTAAGCAGGTCTTAAATTTGTGGGCTCAAGCAATCCACCTCACTCAGCCTTCCAAAATGCCAAGATTATAGTTGTAAGCCACCACATTGGGCCAACATAACTTTTTTTTGAGATGGAGTCTCACTGTCACCCAGGCTGGAGTCTCTGCAACCTCTGCCTTCTGGGTTCAAGCAATTCTTGTGCCTCAGCCTCCCAAGAAGCTGGGACTACGGACGCCTGCCATCATGCCCGGCTAATTTTTGCATTTTTAGTAGAGATGGGGTTTTGCCCTGTTGGTCGAGCTAGTCTCGAAGCCCTGGCCTCAGGTGATCTGCCGGCCTCAGCTTCCCAAAGTACTGGCATTAGAGGTGTGAGCCACTGAGCCCAGCCCAAAACAACTTTTAAGAATTGAAGGTCAGGAACGGTGGCTCATCCCTGTAATGCCAGCACTTTGGGAGGGTGAGTTGGGTGGATCATACAGTCAGAAGATAAGAGACCAGCCTGACCAATATGGTGAAACTCCACCTCTACAAAAAAATATAAAAATTAGCCAGGCATGGAAGCATGTAGCTATACCACATATAGCTATAGTCCTAGCTACTCCGGAGGCTAAGACAGGGGAATCGCTTGAACCCTGAAGGCGGAGGTTGCAATGAGCCGAGATTGTGCCATTGCACTCCAGCCTGGGGGACAGAGCAAGACTCTGTCTCCAAAAAAAAAAAAAAGAAAGAAAAAAAGAACTGAAACAGTTAAAACAGGCCAGGCACGGTGACTCATGCCTGTAATCCCAACACTTTGGGAGACTGAGGCCGGAGGACTGCGTGAGCCCAAGGCCAAGACCAGTCAGGGCAACATCTTAGGAAGCTGAGGTGGAAGGATGACTTGAGTCAGGGAGCTTGAGGTTGCAGTAAACACAGCTCTCACTACTGCACTCCAGCTGGGCAACAGCACAAGACCCTGTGTCTTTAAAAAAGAGGGAAAAGAACTGAAACCAAAAAACATGAAATAAACATAAACCAGGGGGACCAGCAAACATAATTATGCTGCATCTCACAGAAAATAAAATACAAGAGTTTGGCTCATTTCTTGGGCTTACAACGTATGTTCTGAAGAAGCATTTTATATAACCACCATGGATGTCTTTTTCATACAAAGGCGTCCACTGCAGTTTTTTTATTGTCTGTGTATAAAAGAGTAAATTGGGGCCTCAAGGAATTTTTGCTTGACATGGAAAGATAAAAAGATTCTTAAAAAAAAAAAAAAGCTGTATAACTTATTTTACCCTTAGTCTTTTAAACACTAGGTTTTCTATTCAACAGACCTGATTAGGTTAGCTGTCAATCAAGCTCAGAAAACTGGTGAAATTTCGAGAAAATTTTAGCACATCTGAATTCCTGCAATTCTTTTTTTACTTTCTTTCTTTTTTTTGTTTTTGAGTCTGAGTCTTGGTCTGTTGCCCAGGCTGGAGTGCAATGGGGACATCTCTGGTCACTGCAACCTCCGTTTCCTGGGTGTAAGTGACTCTCCAGCCTCAGCCTCCTGGGTAGCTGGGATTAGAGGCACCTGCCATCATGTCCAGCTAGTTTTTGTATTTTTGAAGAGATGGGGTTTCACCCTATTGGCCGGGATGGTCTCGAATTCCTCAGGTAATCCACCTGCCTCAACCTCCCAAAGTGCTGGGATTACAGATGTCCACCACCTTGCCAATCCTCTATGGTTCTTTTAGACACTGTTGTTTTACTTCGTGTCTGGTTTTTATTAAAAATTTGCGAAGTTTCCATCAGAAAATACCATAGAATTGTTCGAGTTACAAAGAATGAACAGGCAGATAAAAACAGCAAAGGTAGAAAACCACAACTTACAATCTGACCCTCAGTTCTTTACTTGGAATTTTCCATAATACCACCATTAAAAATAAATTTTCATTCTCATTCAAAAGCAACCCATAATTGTTCTTCCTGGACTTGCAATGTGTCAAGAGAGCGTCCAATGCCTTTCTAACCTGCAAAGTGGAGAAGACAAGTAAGTGAAATGTTCTCACAATAACTTACACAAATAAGTGAATGTTCCCAATCTAACTTAGCATTTGTCCCCTCCCACACTTTCTATTTTTTCCCTTCCAACTTCTATTTCAAGGGGTAACCTCCATAACCTTACCTATTAGGATCCTGCAATTTATATTCAGAGAATTCTAAGAACCCCTCAAACACGCCTAAGTATTCACACCATCTACGGCAGGGCGTCTCTTCTACTTAAGAGATTGGGCCAAACGGAAACATGCTCCTCCTGCCCTCAAAGATGAAAGCAGTAATCCCAGGAAAAGCACAAAGCGAATGCATTTAGCAGTTATTATTTCTTCCTTTTTTTTTTTTTTTTTTTTTTTTTTTTTTTTGAGACGGAGTTTCACTGTTGTCGCTCGAGCTGGAATCCAATGGCGCGATCCCGGCTCACTGCAACCTCCGCCTCCCGGGTTCCACCAATTCTCCTGCCCCAGCCTCCCAAGTAGCTGAGATTATAGATGCCCGTCACCACGCCCAGCTAATTTCTGTATTTTTAATAGAGACGGGGTTTCACCATGTTGGCCAGGCTAGTCTCGAACTTTTCACATTAGATGATCCACCCGCCTCAGCCTCCCACCGTGCTGGGATTACAGGGCCACCGCGCCCAGCCTCTCGAGTACTTTCTTACCTTGTGCCAGGCTCCTGGGCAAAATGCGGTACTCGCTTTGCCCGTTGCGATCCTGGATAGCGCGGACCGGAAGGGCCCATTTTAAATAACGGGTAACAGACCCGCTAAAGTAAGCGACTCGGCCAAGGCCTAAGTATAGGGAAGTTAAGCCAGGTCGCCAGGTCGATCTCATTTAGCTCATCATCTACTACACCTGCAACCCAATTCAAGGCCGCAGGACCGTGGGGAAGCAGGCGCCCACCCACGTATGTAAACCGTAGAGACGGCTGAGGCACACAGCCCGCCAGCTACCCTCCCAGAGCCCCGTGGGATTCTGCCTAGCACGCACTCGGGTCCCGGCACCTTGCGCCTCACGAGATGAACGCCACACCGCTTCCAAGCCACCCTTCCCAGGAACCACTCACCTGCTCTTTGTCCAGCTGCTTCCGTGTTGTCGGGGCAGCTGGAGTCGAGGTGGAGGTTGCATTCGCGGCTGAAGATGACAGCGGCGTGGAGGCCGAGTCCTCCATTTTGCTTTCACCTCGTGAACGTGCGCGTGCGGAACCCCGCTACTTAATTCTGAGGCGCACGCGCGAGCGAGGCACAGACCCGGAAGCGAGGGGGCGGGAACCGAGCCCCTGTGCGTCATTTCCGGGAGGGCGCACGGTTCCGTTCTCAGAGGCTGTGGTGGCTGTCAGAGTGCCTTCCCTGAGGCGGCACTTCTCATTCCGCTCTTCTCCCGCTTTCCATGAGGTGTGGGGAGTAGCCTGGGTGTCCCCTTACTCTTACACCATAGAAATCAAGAAAGTTCCTTGAGGCGGGAGAACAGTCCCGTCAGGCGGCCCAGCGGTGTCCCCCGCACGCCATGGTCCCCGCCTCTGTGAAGGCCGCGTGTGGCGCGGGCAGAGTGCCGAGTCCTGGCTCCACCTCCCACCTGCCGGTTGAGTTTCGGTGACTCCAACCCCAGCCTGGTGGGGAATCCATGAAATAAAAGGCACAGGAGTCACCCGGCGCATTTCGTTAAGCGTCATGAGGGACCGAAAGATGCGTTGGAGCCAGTCTCTTAAGCAGCTTCTGGTCTCGCAGAGTGGCGGGAGGTAAGAGCCTATACAAATTAGCGTGGTTGGCCGGGCGCGTGGCTGACGCCAGGAATCCCAGCGCTGTGGGAGGCCAAGGCGGAAGGATTCCAGGAGTTGGAGACCAGCCTGTGCGATATACGAGACTCCGTCTCCAAAAAATAAAAAGATTAGCCGGCGTGGTGGTGCTCACCTGTAGAACCAGCTGCTTGGGAGGCAGAGGCTAGAGGATCGCTTGAGCCCAGGAATTCGAGGCTCAGTGAGTTATGGTCGCGCCACTGTAGTCCAGCGTATCCTTTAGAACGACACCTTGTCGCTAAACAAAGAACTAAGAGTGGAGGCTGGATAACTGACAAATGGAATACCGTAGAACAGGGGAGTCCAATCTTTTGGCTTCCATGGGCCACACATAAAATACATTAATACTAATGATAGCTGATGAGCTTTAAAAAAAATATCGCAAGGCCGGGCGTGGTTGCTCACTCCTGTAATCCAAGCACTTTGGAGGCCAAGGCGGGCGGATCACCTGAGGTCGGGAGTTCAAGACCAGCCTGACCAACTTGGTGAAACCCCATCTTAAAAAAAATAAAAATCGCAAAAGAAAATCTCATAATGGCCGGGCGCGGTGGCTCACGCCTGTAATCCCAGCACTTTGGGAGGCCAAGGTGGGTGGATCACGAGGTCAAGAGATTGAGACCATCCTGGTCAACACGGTGAAACCCCGTCTCTACTAAAACTACAAAAAATTATCTGGGCATGGTGGCGCGTGCCTGTAATCCCAGCTACTCAGGAGGCGAGGCAGGAGAATTGCCTGAACCCAGGAGGCAGAGGTTGCGGTGAGCCGAGATCGCGCCATTGCACTCCAGCCTGGGTAACAAGAGCGAAACTCCGTCTCCAAAAAAAAAAAAAAAAAAAAAAAAATCTCATAATGTTTGAAGAAAGTTTACGAATTTGAGTTGGACTGCATTCAAAGCCTGGCCTCCTGGGCTGCATGTGGCCCTTGGGTCAGACAGGCTTGCCTTGTAATGTCTTCCTCCCACTCCACCCGCCTCCCCAGAGGTAACCACCCTTTAAGGTGTCTCCTGGAACCTTCCAGAGATGTTTTAGCATTTTGAGGAGATACTTCTTTCTCTTGTTGGATGGGTTTAATTAATTAATGAATTTTTTTTTTTTTTTAAGAGGGAACCTTGCTCTGCTGCCCAGGCTGGAGTGCAGTGGCGTGATCTCGGCTTACTGCAACCTCTGCCTTTCAGGTTCAAGCAGTTCTCCTGCCTCAGCCTCCCGAGTAGCTGGAACTATAGGCTTACGCCACCACGCCCTGCTACTTTTTTTTTTTCCTTTTTGTGGAGAACAGGGTCTCACTATATTGCCCAGACAGGTCTCGAACTCCTAGGCTCAATCTATCCTCCCACCTCTGCCTCTCTAAGAGCTGGGATTACAGGCGTGAGCCACGCGCCCAGGCTTTTTTTTTTCTCCCCTGACAGTTTGTTGCCCAGACTGGAGTGCAGTGGCCTCATCTCAGCCCACCACAGCCTCCGTCTCCCAAGTTCAAGGATTCTCCTGCCTCAGCCTCAGCCTCAGCCTCAGACATGCGCCACCACGCCCAGCTAATTTTGTGTTTTTAGTATAGACGGGGTTTCTCCATGTTGGTCAGGTTGGTCTCCAACTGAAGACCTCAGGCGATCCACCCGCCTCAGCCTCCCAAAGTGCTGGGATTATAGGCATGAGCCACCATGCCCAGCCTACTGTATCTTTTGGATACAGTTACCTACAGTATTAGTACAGTAACGTGTTGTATGGATTTGTAGAGCAATAGGCTGTATCACATAGCATGGGTATGTAGCAAGCCATACCGTCTAGGCTTCTGTGAGTACACTGATATTCCCACAACCATGAAGTCACCCAAAGACACATTTCTCAGGCTGTATTCTCATCATTAAGCAACCCATGACTATATTTTGAGTTTGAAGTTAATAGTACATCGAAGTGGATCTGGAATGTGGAAGAGAATATTCTTGAACTAAAAAGGAAATTAGAAGTCATTTCCATGGAGGTGATGATTAAAACTTTGTAAATAGGTGAGATTGCAAAAAGAAGTCTAGAGGAAGAATAGAGTTGTAAAGAAACCTTCAGTAACAAACTCAGAGGAAACAGAGAAGTAGTTGAAGATGTAAAAGAAAACCAATTTAGGCCGGGCGTGGTGGCTCACGCCTGTAATCCCAGCACTTTGGGAGGCTGAGGTGGGTGGATCACCTGAGGTCAGGAGTTCAAGACCAGCTTGGCCATAGTGGTGAAACCCCATCTTAAAAAATAAAAGAAAGAAGGAAAACCAATTTAGGAAGCTGAGGCAGTCAGCTTGCTTGAGCTCAGGAGTTCAAGACTGGTCTGGGCAACATAGTGAGATCCTGTCTCTACAAAAAAATAGAAAAATTAGATGGGTGTGATGGTGTGCGCCTGTATCCCAAATACCCTTGATGTTGAAGCAGGAGGATCACTTGAGCCCAGGGCATTGAGGCTGCAGTGAGCCATAATTGTGCCACTGCACGCCAACGTAGGTGACAGAGTGAGACCTTGTCTCAAAAAAGAAGAATGAAAACCAGAGGGTGCCAGGTTACAGAAGCCATGAAGGAGTGGAGATATCTGAAGATGTGTTAACACTGATAAACACTGAAGCTGAGATGAATACATACTTATAAAAGACCATATTGTCAGCACCACAAGACAGAGTAAAAAAATTTAAAAATAAATAAATAGTCCAGGCACGGTGACTCACACCTGTAATCCCAGCACTTTGGGAGGCTGAGGAGGGAGGATTGCTTGAACCCAGGAGTTCCAGACTAGTCTGGACAACATAGCAAAATCTCATTTCTACAAAAACCAAAATAATTAATTTCAACATCCGAGTACCCAGGTCTCACTAATACCATGAATACTAATAAGTTGTTTCTCTTGGAAGGTACTAAGATACCTCTCTTCAGACTGCTTGAAATTCTTTTTTATAGGTACATAAAGTTAAGTTTATTAAGGATTTGATAAATAACTAATTGCAAAGATTGTTCAAACACGTTGCTGGATGGTAAACATAAAGTTTAAGAAACTTCATTCTTAATAATGGAACTCAGATTTTTTTATTTTTATTTTATTTTGAGACGGAGTTTCACTCTTGTCACCCAGGCTGGAGTACCGTGGCGTGATCTCGGCTCACTGTAACCTCCATCTCCTAGGTTCAAATGATTCTCCTGTCTCAGCCTCCTGAGCAGCTGGGATTATAGGCATGTGGATTATACCCAGCTTGGAACTCAGATTCTAGTTCAAAGTAAACATTTGTTGCAATTAACTAGTAACCCTAGGAAACTATTAGAAATCCTTTTTTTTATATAGCGCTGTCAAGTCAGAGTGGTTACAAATGGCAGCTAACAAAATAAATGCCATATAGTCAGTCAGCGACGTCTGGATTATCCAAAAGCAGTTTAATACTCAGCGTATTCTTGGTACTGAAATCTGCTACGTAACGTTAACCCAAACATAATGGAATCAAGAGGTGACACAATATTGCTGAAATGTAGAATGTGACATTTTAAGGAAGGTAGGGAGAACATGGTATTTTGGGTCAGAAAGATCAGTCTGAATCCCAAATCCATGATGTAGTAGTTGTTTAGCCTTGGACAAGGTGGCTAATCTCCCAAGCCTCAATGTCTTTCGTCTGTTAAATGAAGCTGATTCCCTAGGATTTAAGAGAATATATCTTCACAGTGTGTTCGTCTGTTAAATGAAGCTGGCTCCCTGGGATTTCAGAGAATATATCTTCACAACGTCTAGCATGTTCCTGATAATCGCACAAGGTTAGTTGTCTTCTTTTTACTTTTGCTAAAAATAATGTCATCATTATTAAATGGATTGGAAAAGAAATTGTGCATCGTAGGGCCCAAATGAGGTCAGGAGGCAGCTTATGTGCATTCAAGCAGAAAGAAATAGCTAATCAGTAAAGAAATTAATATTTGGGCCAGGCTTGGTGGCCCACACCTGTAATCCCAACACTTTGGGAGGCTGAGGCAGGTGGATCACAAGGTCAGGAGTTAAAGACCAGCTTGGCCAACATAGTAAAACTCCATCTTTACTAAAAATACAAAAAAATTAGCTGGGCATGGTGGTGCGTGCCTGTAGTCTCAGCTACGTGGGAGGCTAAGGCAGGAGAATCACTTGAACCTGGGAGATGGAGGTTGCAATGAGCTGAGATTGCGCCACTGCACTCCAGCTTCGGCAACAGAGTGAGACTTCGTCTCAAAAAAAAAAGAAATAGCTCTCTTCCTTTCTCCGCCATCGTGGTGTGTGCATTACTCCGTTTCTCGCCATGTCTTCTCACAAGACTTTCAGGATTAAGCGATTCCTGGCCAAGAAACAAAAGCAAAATCGTCCCATTCCCCAGTGGATTCGGATGAAAACTGGTAATAAAATCAGGTACAACTCCAAAAGGAGACATTGGAGAAGAACCAAACTTGGTCTGTAAGAAATTACACATGTGATGGCACACATATTTATGCTGTCTGTAGGTCACAGTCGTGTTACCAAATCAAGCTGAAAAATGTCACCGCCATCTGGAGAAGTTTGAACAGTTTCCTTTCTGTATCTGTTATGAAGGCATTAGTACAACGCACAGTGCTTCCATTATTCATGTTAAAAAAAAAAACAAAACAAGGTTTTGGTTGCCTGGGTTCAGTAATAAATATGTGAGACCTTTCACTTAAAAAAAAAAAAAAAAAAAAAAGAAATAATATTCGATTCTGATTTGGGGGTTGGGGGTGGACGGCTGGGGAAGAAAGAGAACAATGAGATTGCCAGAGAAAGAAATGTAAAGAAGTTTTCAATAGAAAACCTATTAAGATTGCTATTTATTTTTAACTCTTTGTCCTCGTACAATCTATGTAGCTATCACAAGCACACCATTTAGCTCCTAAGTATCATAGTGTACACCAACCCTACTTAATACGTGGTTGACAAACATTCTTAATCCAGCCAACCTGTATTTACAGGAATTATATTCCCCAAGGACTATTAAGGCCACTCTTAAAAGTGATTTCTACATTTAAGAAAATAGATTAAATAACACAAGGTTAGTTCTCTTCTGTTTGCTGAAAGAAATACCGTTAGTCTCTTTTTATCATTGACGATAACCAGCTGACCACTTGCAGGACTGTGTTCTTTTAATCACTACTGGTATATAGCTGGTAAATGTTACGACAACTCAAAATCTCAAAGTGCATCTTTATTCAAATTAGGAAAGTGTTTTTTTTACATGTTTGTTTGTTTTTTAAAAAGACGGGGTTTAACCATGTTGGTCAGGCTGGTCTTGAACTCCCGACCTCAGGTGATCCGCCCACCTTGGCCTCCAAAGTGCTTGGATTACAGGCGTGAGCTACCACGCCCAGCCTTTTTTTTTTTTTTTTTTGACATGGCATCTTGCTCTGTCGCCCAGGCTGGAGTGTAGTAGTGCGATCTCCACTCACAGCAACCTCCACCGCCCCGGTTCAGGGGATTCTCCTGCCTCAGCCTCCCAAGTAGCTGGGATCACAGGCATGCGCCACCATGCCCAGCTAATTTTTGTATTTTTAGTAGACACAGGATTTCACCATGCTAGCCAGGATGGTCTTGAACTCCTGACCTTGTGGTTCACCCGCCTCAGCCTCCCAAAGTGCTGGGATTACAGGCGTGAGCCACTGTGCCTGGCCGGGAAGTTTTACATAGCTACTATACTATAAAGTATTATGCTAGGTCATCAATAAGGGATCTATAAAAGGACTTATAGAAGTTATTCATGCACAGAATTGAATAAATCTACCAAAAAAGAAAAAGGATTTAGCCCTGAAGTTTAAAACAGTTATTTATTAGAGGTGGAAGTTAGGTTAGTCAAAATACAAAATTAGCCGGGCATAGTGGCGCATGCCTGTCATCCCTGCTACTCCAGAGGCTGAGGGAGAATCACTTGAACCTGTGAGGCGGAGGTTGCAGTGAGCCAAGATCGTGCCACTGCACTCCAGCGTGGTGATAGTGAGATTCAGTCTAAAAAAAAAAAAAAAAAGAAAAAAAAGAGGCCCCACACAGGCCTACGGGGAAGACCATCTTTAAAACTGGAAAGGGAGGTAAGAAGGAAGCTCATGTTATTTCACCACCTGTTAGGATCACTACATCATCTCTTTATCTTATGAAAGTCTTATGAAAGTAGTTAAAGGAAGAAGTAGTGAGACTTTTCTCTCTGGTTTTACTTCCTTGTATTAGATAAATTCAGAAGAAAGTTATTTGCAACTAACCTGTCAAAGAATGCTAATTGGAAAGCAAAATCAAATCTCCCTTCAAGGATAGATCATTTAGAGAATATTCATAAAATGGAGTATTACTCATTAAAAAAAATGAGCTGCTGATATGTACAACATAGTCTCTAAAATGTTATGTGCCAGAGATGACAGAATTGAGTTCAAGCTATGCGATTCCATTTATGTAGAGTTCAAAAACAGGCAAAACTATTATGATAGATGGCATAACAGCGAATGCCTTGGCAAGAGGGGATTGGTTGGAAAGTAGCACAAGAGAGCTTTCTGGGGTGATGGACATGTTCTGCAAGTTGATGGGAGTGTTTACATAGTGTATACACTTGACAAACTCATTGTAAATTTAAGATCTTTGATTTTCACTTTATGCAAATTGTACCTTAATAAAAAAAATCCTCTCCTTTGTCATACAACGTCTGTCTCCTGGAACTTCTTTACAAATCATAGTTACTCCTAAGAATCTAAATCTTTAAAGATTTCCTTTTTATTCTAAAACCTGATATATTTGCCAGGGAATTAATAAAGATAGTAAAGATAGTGATGTCATCTGCTTTTAAGTAACTTCTGTAGTATTACATATTTTCAGGGTACATGTGATCATTTGATAGATTCATATAATGTGTACAGATCAAATCGGGGTTATTGGGATATCCATTGCCTATTTATCTCCATGCTGAAAATGTTCAAATCATTTTCTTCTAATTATTTGGAAATGTGGAACTTGAGTATTTTATAAGCAAATACAAAGTAAAGTCCTTTGGGAGTACTGTGCCTAGTTAAGTGGGATGAAATCCTCATTAAAAATTGTAACTACAAGATACAAAACAAGTTAAATGTGAGTTTTTCCCCATTATGCCCTCTGAATTATTTTTACCAGTTATTACCACTAGCTTGACTCTTGACTAAGCTCAAACCAGCACAGAACTTTTAGTGAAAATGCTTTAAACATGCAAACTACTGTTATTCTGTTTGTGTTTGGGGATGATCATCGTTTGTACTGAAGGCAGATGTTAAGGGATCAAATGTGGGCAATGGGATGTTAAGAAAATGTGCAGCTAATATTAAATGTGACCCAGTGCACATAGAGGAAATTTTTGGCTTTTTTTTGTGTGTGTGTGAGATGCAGTCTTGCTTCCGTCATGCAGGCTAGAGTGCAGTGGTGTGATCTTGGCTCACTGCAACCTTTACCTCCCGAGTTCAAGCAATTCTTCCTCGGCTTTCTGAGTAGCTGGGATTACAGGCTTGCACCACCGTGCCTGGCTAAATTTAATATTTTTAGTAGAGATGGCATTTCTTCATGTTGGCCAGGCTGATCTCAAAACTCCTGACCTCATGATCCATCCGCCTCAGCCTCCCAAAGTGCTACGATTACAGGCATGAGCCACCGCACCCAGTGTGGCCTAATTTTTAACAGAAGGATCATATTTCAAATAATTCAAAAGTCTATTCATCAGCTGGAGGAATTTTGTTTACCTGTTGTAGGCAGTCTCTTATTCCTAGGAGAAAACACAGGAAAATATTTCTTGCAAGTAATGTGGGTGCACAAAGCTTTCAGGAACAATTTGAAGGAAAGAGTCACAGTGACAGGAAGTTTCACTTAAAAAGAGAGACAGCATCTCACTGTGTTGACCAGGCTAAAGTGCAGTGACAATTCACAGGCATTATCATAACCCACTGGCGCCTTGAACTCCTGGGTTCAGGTCATCTTCCCACCTCAGGAGCGGCTGGGACTACAGGTGTGTGCCACCACATCTGGCAAATTTCACTTTTAAGACCAGCACACTGAATTAACTCTACAGAGGACAAATGCAATATAAGGAAACAAAAAAAGGATGTCATAACAGTACATGACTTTTATGGTTCTTCATCAAAATGGCCATAAAGGCTTAAAAATTGTCACTAACAGGTAAATCAATCATTTTCCAGGATGTTTTTCACATGGCCAAAGAGGCTAAACTTGTTTTTTAAGACTCGTTTGGAAAGCTTTAAAATTCTATTTTGTTGTTATTTGGTTTTTATTCTAGATTGAGATACCCCCAATTCTTCACTACAGATTTACATCATCCAAGGTATTGATGCTATTTTTCCAGGTTTATTTTTGAGGGGGGATGGAGTCTGGCTCTTGTTGCCCAAACTGGAGTGCAATGGCGTGATCTTGGCTCACTGCAACTTTCGCCTCCCGGATCCAAGCAATTCTTCTGCCTAAGCTTTTTGTGTAGCTGGGATTACAGGCATGCACTTCCATGGCCAGCTAATTTTTGTCTTTTTAGTAGAGACGGGGTTTCACCATGTTGGCCAGGTGGGTCTGGAACTCCTGACCTCAAGTGATCCACCCGCCTCAGCCTCTGAAAGTGCTGGGATTACAGGCGTGATCCACCGCACCCACCCTGAACCCCTACTTTAATAGCAAGCTTGGTCCCAAGTTTTAAGCTATGATTGGTTTAATACCAAATACCTAGAGGCTGACCGCCAAAACCTCAAAGTGATTTACCTCAAACAGTTCAGACAGGAACTTAGTGAGTGAGTACACAGGAATGAATTGCTGTCATTCAGGTAGCCACTGTGTATCTTACCTTTATCATTAATTCTTGCCCTTGCACATTGAATAAAAAGGGCAGGCACTATTTGGTCTCTTGATCTTTATTAAAAATCCTGAATATAGACGTTCATAGTTCTGACAATAATGTTTCCTCAACTCACTGTTGATGACAGAAAACCACATGCTGTAATCTAGTTATTTATTATTCAGCATCTCTAACTTCCTATAGGGTTACTATTTTTGTTTCCTAAGGTGGTTGTATACATTATACTGTTGTATACACTATACAAAAGACTTGCATACCATATGCAAGCAGATGACATGCCTGTGAATCCCTTATGTGACAGCTTGTTACAGCCATCCGACAAACCTGTTGGCAGATGGTTCCAATACCTGATACAAAAATAAAAGGATTGTACAGAAAAGGGCATGACTGGCTTGTAACGACAGGTAGTTAGTTACAAAGAAACGACATATCCTTCAAAAGGAAAGATGACAACTTTTATTGTTATTACAAAAGCAAATTTAACTTGTCATTTGAGTAATTGCAAGAGCAGACTAAGGGCTTAATCCTCACACAGGCACCAAGTCAGGCACAGTAGGTAGCTACAAATCATAATAAAAAGATTTCTTTCCTACCTAGAGCACTCTTCCATGCTTTGGAATCAGACTAAAAAAACTCAGCAAACCTAATCAGTTCCCTTTAATCCTGTTTTTTTGAGACGGAGTTTCGCTCTTGTTACCCAGGCTGGAGTGCAATGGCACGATCTCGGCTCACCGCAACCTCCGCCTCCTGGGTTCAGGCAATTCTCCTGCCTCAGCCTCCTGAGTAGCTGGGACTACAGGCACGCGCCACCATGCCCAGCTAATTTTTTGTAGTTTTAGTAGAGACGGGGTTTCACCATGTTGACCAGGATGGTCTCGATCTCTTGAGCTTGTGATCCACCCGCCTCGGCCTCCCAAAGTGCTGGGATTACAGGCTTGAGCCACCGCGCCCGGCCTAATCCTGTTTTTTTTAAAAAAATGTGATCTAGGTATTAACCTGCTGCCTAGTGAAAACTAGTTACTAAATCCTGGCCTGAGAGATACCCACATTTCCTTTAGAATAAACAGAACAAGTAAGTGTGTACATTTGAGAGCCCAATGTGTGAGTCCTTAAAATGTAGACCTTGCAGGGGGCTCAGACCTCAGTTTCACCTAATGCATGTGGAGGAAGTGGCGGTGAGAACAATCACCTGAGGAGTGCAAGAGCTCCAACTCCAGCACACGCACTCTTCCCCAGGCAGCAGGAAAAGGAGGTAGCAAGGACTTGGGCTGACATTTGAAGCACTAAGCAAACATGTGCCTGGCAGAGGGGAGCCTCAGGAAGCGCAAAACGTCATTCCACCTGTGCCGTCCACAAACCTGACGTTTCCACGTAGTTTTAAAGGGCACAGTGGCAAATATGATAAGGCAGAAAACCATTTCAAGGATCACTTAAGGAATCTTGTTGTTTTCTGCCTAATCAGACATAGTGCCAATCTGCTTTTCCCTTATACTGGAGAATATAAAGGTTTTAATCTCTACTCCCACACCTTCAGGCCCTTATCATAATCCTTAGTATAACAAGTCATCTAGCATTATTGTTTCAAGGAAGCATAGGATCAGAGGTATGTGAGAAGTGTATTTATTGAAGGGAAGATGCAGTAAATTCTAGGATATTGAAAAGTCAAGAATATCCTAGAGCTAAAAACCATCCAAAGTTGAACCAATCTACCCAAACTGAATTCTGACAGTAAACTGGGTCAAATACAATCCACAGCTTTACTAACAGAAAATAAAAACACTTCCTATTCCATTTACTATGAAATCTAATCTAACCGACTGCTAAATTTAAAACTAGTTAAGTCTTTTGTGCATACGTGATTATACTTACTTAACAAGTTGCTGTCGTGGCAAGATCTCTAAAGAAAAAAAACAAGATGATGAATGTATTAGATGGCATCTGCTAGAATCACTGAAAAAATCAGCTGGCAGAAATAAAAGCCTTATTATTTGGAGATAGATCATCATCACCAAGTGCGCTGGTTGCTCTCTACCTTACATATGTTTGTGAGAGGATTAATGGCACAGTTTGTTCTGATAAGGTAGGCCAACAATGAATTTAACATTTAACCATCCTAAAATCAGAGCTACAGTGCTATAACCAGATTCTTCACAGAGTTTTAAAGTTGAAAGTTGCCTAATGTTACCAGCTGTAATAAAACTGCGTGTTTTCCCCTCGACTACCTTAAATCTCTACCCAAAGCAATGAAGCTATCTTCCATGAAATAGTGGTCCATGAGGAAGTCCATGCCACTAAGGAAAGGCGTTAGAGTGCTGTCATGTGTAATAGTCATCAAAGATCACGGAGTAATTACAGTCATTACTAGTGTTCCTGAAGATCGCCAGGGGAGTTTAGTTGGTTTTTTTTCCCAGAGTTCATCTTGGGAGCAGTTTTCAACAATTGGTTCATCTTTTTTCTTGGGTTACAAAACCATCTGGCTCCAAGTCTGACCCAAAATATTCGCAGTGCTTCAGCTGAGCAGATGCCGGCAACTATTCAACTACATCGCAGTTCAAAGTCCGATGTTGTGAGAGCAGTAACCAGCAAATATGAGTGACCTCTTGTTACAGTGAACAACCTGCACTGTTGAAGTTTAGGAATTTTTGACAGTCAGCTATCAAATATTTCAAAGATTTTCAACTCCAAACAAAAAAAATACATGGGCTTAATTATTCAGTAACATTTTACTATCTGTCACTTAATCTCAAGACAATACACATTCAGTCCAACTCTTCTGATTTCATTTTACATAGATTTTCACTGGATAAGTTACTTTTGCAAATTAAAAACAAGAAATGAGTGCTGTACTTCCCCCTCTCCCACAGTAAGAAACAAGGGTTTAATATGGCAATTACTTATTTATTTATTTCAATATTTCTTAAATTCAGTTTATTAATTAAAAAAACTAATCTAGCATGAAAGTTATGTAAAGAACATCATTAATGTAAAAAGATGCAAAAAAAATTTAGTAGTAGAGCTACGTTAGAGAAAAAAATGCTTAGGTAATACCGTAAATATGCAGCCAGCTACCCTATTTTTGCACTGTCGACCATATAAACACGTTTGCATTTGCAGAAGACAGAGAGGAATTTCTGTTGCTCTATGAAGGTCCCACATCTTCACATACTGCCAAGTTCAACTTAGACTTTTTATTTCCTTATCCAAATGAATAGCCAGTGTAAACAGGAGTTTAAAATGCATCAACTTTAAAAAGATGAGAATACTTTTCAAAGCCCCTAGAACTTATGTTGTTGGTTAATTTTAGCATTGAAATTTCTTTTGAATAATCTAATCTTGCAAATGTGCAAGAATCCAGTAGAATTTTTATAGTTACATTTATATTTGTATTACCTGTTACTTTTTAGAGGTAGGCCCTTCACAGTTTATAACTTAAGAGTCTTGGCAACATGTACATAATATTTTAACAGTGTAAATGTTTTAGTAGCAAACATAAGTGAGTTTTTAAAAATGTGTTCAATTTAGAAAGAGAACTCTTATCTCTGGAAGTGATTTCAGTGGCTCTTGAACTTTTGAATATTCGTTAAAACTCAAGCAATTGCTAGTATTTGTTTTTATTACCATGGAATTACAAAAAGAACAATTACGTTTTGATTAAAGCTCCTATATTTTCCAGAAAAATAAAAGCCCAGAGATTTGCAGACATAATAAAATTTATTTAAATTTCATGCAATTTAATAGCTATAATTATAGTTTTAAGAAGCTGTAGGACAGTAACTTTGTCTCATCCATGAAATGAATGGGAATTTTGTAGTTAAGAAAACACTAGGCCAGGTGCAATGCCTCAGACTCATCATCCCAGCACTTTGAGAAGCCCAGGCAAGATCACTTGAGATCAGGACTTGAGACCAGCCTGGCCAATACAGTGAAATCTTGCCTCAACTAAATACAAAAATTAGCTGGCAGGCTCCTGTAATCCCAGCTACTCAAGAGGCTAAGGCAGGAGAATTGCTTGAAACCATGAAGCAGATGTTGCAATGAGCCATGATCGCACTACTGCACTCCAGCCTGGGCAACAAGAATGAACCTCTGTCTCAGAAAACAACAACAACAACAACAAAAAACATATTAGATTAAGTTTTATGTTTTGTGACTGGAAATGCAGTTTGTCTAGGCTTTTCTTTTCTGAGGAGCAAAATTACAGGGAAGGGATTTGTTATTAAATATACAATTACAAAGTATCATATTTAGAGATAAATCACAATCTAAAAGAGGCCATCTTTGACAAATGGCAACACTCAACATCAAGGGGGTTTCTGTTAAACCCAAACTGCCTCCATTTCTCATTTATTCTCATGAAAGATTTATCTCTCATCATAATCATAGCAGAAAGTCATTCAGTCTAAAACCACCACAATGGTGCATTGTGGTTCATCAAAAACATGGTTAGCAAATATCAGCTTTACACTTAAGAAAACTCAGTCAATTTCACATAATTGAGATAAAACTTACACTTGTGCTTGATTCTTCTTATCACTTATAATTTTAGTCTGTGCAAATTCTGGTGATTCTAAATATGTTCACTTAGTTGCTGGGTTGAGATTTAGTTTTAACCAGCAAGGATCATCCAACCTTTAAAGTTACTGATACAAATAGTAAACTGGGTAACTTGTAGAACTGACACTTACTTGCAACTGATAGGGTTTTCAAACTAGAGGCATGCAGCTCTTCTAAATACTAAAAGAATAATTTCTGCCAGGTCTCAAACATGCTTTATTTGTTGTGAATTCCACTAATCTAATGAGTTAATGGAATTTTCTCTAAGGGTACAATTTCATTAAGCTTTACTTATAAAACCTACAGTATGCTGTTCTTCTATTTTAAAACAACTTACTGTGTTTAAGAAATCATGTTACAATATAAATTGGCAAAAAAAAAACAAAAACCCTAAAAGACCTGGTAAAGCAGTATCACAGTTGGGTAAAGGGGTTTAACTGCATGTATGCATTAACCATCAAAAGAAGGGGTCAAACTAATCCTTTCCTTTAATACAAACTTGAACACTGTGAATGCCTCATTTAAAGTAGTGGGTAGGGAAAGAGTTTAGAAAAGTCCAAGTAATAAAATGTATTCAATTACTTGGGAAAGTTAAAAAGCTAATGCAACAATGTTACATCCAGATAAAAAACACTATTCAAAAGCAATTCAAATACCGAAAAGGATTTCAAATTGAATATTTTATTAACATGGTAGTTGTCTTTGTAACATGTGCACACACACTCGCACACTCAGAATGATCTGCCTGGGGAAAAAAATACTAAATATGCCTAAAAGGGGAAAATGAAAAATAAAAAAATTCTTGTAGGTTTTCATTATTGTAGGCAATTATGTCCACATCACTTACAAAGCTATTGCCAAATCTGTCCAAGGAAGCAGAGTTTGAAGGTGGGGGTTAGGGGCGAGAATCTTGGGAAAAATTCAACAGTGGCATAGCAGAGCTCTCAATATGAGAAAGCTGATATAATGTGGACTTTTGCTGTGAATTTTCTCTTTGCAAAATATGGGGAGTGGTTTATCAATGGGCAGAAAATAAGAGAAGGCGGTGTGAAGTAGGCTTTTGTAGTCAATTTTCCTCACAGTATTGTGCAGGATCATCAAGAAAATGCTTAGTCTTTCTCTGGAACCAGTTTCAGGACTTTTCCAATTGCAATTGTCTTACCTAGAAATGAAATTAAAAAAAAAAATCTTTCAATAGTGAATAGCAAGTCTACGTAAGATATTAAAGCTTATTATTTTAAATCACAAAAATATTTTTAACAATTTAAATTACTAATTAACTAGCTTTACTGCCAAATCCAAGATACTTCTATTTAGGTAGTCTTAGTAAGTGGGTCTTAGCCAGGTGTGGTGGCTGACACCTGTAATCCCATCACTTTGGGAGACTGAGGTGGGCAGATCATCTGAGGTTGGGAGTTCAAGACCAGCCTGACCACCATGGAGAAACCCCTGCCTCTACTAAAAATACAAAATTAGCCGGGTGTGGTGGCGCATGCAGTGAGCCAAGATTGTACCACTGCAATCCAGCCTGGGCGATAAGAGCGAAACTATGTCTCAAAAAAAAAAAAAAAAAAAAAAAAAAAAAAAAAAAAAAAAAAAAAAAGTGGGTCTTATTTAAGAGAGCTGGTAAAGAGATGGTTCCCTGTAACAAAAACCTATCTTTCCCCACCCCCGACCCTGAGATGTAATCTTGCTTTGTAACCCAGCTGAAGTGCAGTGTCGTGGTCTCAACTCACTGCAACCTCAGCCTCCTGGGTTCAAGCAATTCTCCTGCCTCATCCTCCGAGCAGCTGGGATTACAGGCGCCCACCACCATGCCCAGCTAATTTTTGTATTTTTAGTAGAGATGGGGTTTCACCATGTTGGCCAGGCTGGTCTGGAACTCCTGACCTCAAGTGATCTGCCTGCCTTGGCCTCCCAAAGTGTTGGTATTATAGGCATAAGCCAGTGCGCATGGCCATCTTTTTTTTTTTTTTAAGAAGACAGACTGTCTCACTCTGTAACCTAGGCTGGAGTGCAGTGGTGCAATTTTGGCTGACTGCAATCTCCTCCTTCCATGTTCAAGTGATTCTCCTGCCTCAGCCTCCCTAGTAGCTGGGATTACAGGTGGCTGCCACCACGCTTGGCTAATTTTTATATTTTTAGTAGAGGCGGGGTTTCAACATATTGGCCAGGCTGGTCTTGAACTCTTGGTCTCAGGTGATCCGCCCGCCTCAACCTCTTGAAAGTGCTAGGATTATAGGCCTGAGCCACCATGCCAGGCCAAAAACCTCTTTGGATTAAAAAAAAAAAAAAGGGAATATCTGTATTTTTGGAATATCCACATGATGGACTACTATTCAGTGATAAAAAGGAATAAATAACATGCCACATGGTTGAACCTCAAAAACATACTAGGTAAAATAAACTAGACACGAAAGACCACATATTTACAATTATATTTATAGAGTATCTATAGAAGACAAACTGAAAAGTGGTTGTCTAGGGCTGGAGGTGAGAATAAGATGTGGTTATCAATAGGTATAAGGTTTCTTTTTAGGTATTTCAAATGTTCTAACATTAGTATATGGTGTTAGTTGTACAATTGTCTAAACATACTAAAATTCATTGAATTGCATATTTAAAACAGGTCAATTTCATACTGTAGAAATTATATCTCAGTAAAGCTGCTAAAAAAAAAAAAAAAACCCCAAACCTATCCTTAAGTAACTGAAAAGATACAGCAGTTGCCACTGACTACAATGCAGTGAAAACATCCTTCTGGTAGTGCTCCTGTGTACTGAAAGGGATACAAAATCCATTGGGTCTTGTGGAAAACCTAAAACCCAAGTTATCTTTTAGAAAACAATAATTCTAGGGTTAAGAATTCCTGCCACATTAATTGCTTTCTTCTGTCTTCCTGATTTTATCAGGTTCTGAATGGTAAACTAAAACTATCATTTTGTTTTGTTAATAAGATAAATCCAATAACCAGTTTTATTATCAACAAGAGGAGTTCTGGGACTTTAAAGTAAAATAAACACTGTCTTTATACAATTTTCTCCAATGTAAGGTTCAAGAACTGTATTAATCATGAGGGCTTAGCACAGTTCCAGACACTTTGTAGATACACAGTAATTTTTGCTAAATGGAACTGGAATGAACATGTAAAATGACTATTCTGTATTTCAATGGAACTATAAAGTTTTATGTAAAGTTTTCTATAGTCTTAAAATGGTTATCTAAGTTCGAAATACTAACAGCCCATAGGGAAATGTTTCATAACAACCATTTTCTTTTTATGCCAAAGAATTTCATGACCCCAAGATGGGAATACTAGTTGTTCTGCCTCACCCAGAGGTAGGCAGAAATGGTTGCACACAAAAGGTCACCAACATTAGACATCTGAAAAATTAGGTGTTAAAAAAATCAATCTCTAGATCCCCTTTAATCTCTAGATCTATTACAAAGGATTCATCATAGAAATGTCTTACTTAGTAAACAAAATAGCCCTCCAAATCCACTACTCAGAAACCATCAAAATTAAGATTCTTCATGTAGAGCATTACTGGATTTGGCATTACTGGATTTGGCTAAGAAACATAGTCAATTCTGTTCATTCATTCAACTTATAAGACACTCATACGAATGTAGAATGTGAATCCAAGTTTCCTATGAACCTGTTGCAGTGTGTACTGTACTGAAATGATGAAGATGACCAAAGCTAGGTATCATGGATATACTACTAGATGTCAGTTTAAAAGCTCTTACCCTCATCTCTTAAGGTAAAACGACCCATCTGAGGGAAGTCTTTAAAGGTCTCAAGGCAGATGGTTCCTGCTGTCCTCAAGCGAGCAATGCATACTTGATCTTGTTTCACAAAACGGGGTCGGGTCTTACTTTTTTCTCCTGATTTTTTGTCTACCAAGCAGATTAAGGCCTAAACAAAAAAAGAGTATGAGAAAATTAGAATAATGCCAAATAAAAGGATCTTTAAGGACAGGTATAGAAATAAAAGTACATCACTGTTGCTGATTAGAATCATCAAGATAAAACAGTAATAAAACCAAAATAAACCAATTAACTTAAAACAAACTCACTGTTATTTCAACTTCCTCAATACAGGTATGAATATGCAGCACCGCATTATAGCCTGGGCAGATGATGGATTTGTGCTCTATAATTACAATCTGTGAAACAAACACACACACACACATTCTTATCTTTATCCTTAGGGTAAAAAAAGAATTCGGTGTTCTCAAGTGCCATATAATATCTCAAGAATTAGTGTTACCATCTCAGTTGAAGACCAACTTAAATGATTTTTTGTTAGAGGTGATAGGTTTGTCTTACTAATTTGTTCATAGGATGGGTCAGGCTGCCTGACCTCAAAGCATGAATTTCAATATCCTATACCCTGTTTATCTTCTTGCCAAGTGCCTGGTCAACTTTAAAAACACAGCAGGCTGGCCAGCCGCAGTGGCTCATACCTGTAATCTCAGCACTTTGGGAGACCAAGGCAGGGAACCGGGGAATCACTTGAGGCCAGGAGTTTGAGACCAGCCTAGCCAACATGGTGAAAACCCCATCTCTACTAAAAATACAAAACAATCAGCTAGGCGTGGTGGGTGCCTATAATCCCAGCTACTCAGGAAGCTGAGGCAGAGAATGGCTTGAATCCCAGAGGTGGAGGTTGCAGGTGAGCTGAGATCATGCCACTGAACAGAGGGCAACTCCATTTCAAAACAAAACAAAAGACAAGCAGGCCAACTTACTTCTCTCTGGGAAGCCTTTCCTTATATTCCCCAAGGAATTAAGCTAATCATTACTGCTCAGAAGCTATCTAGATGTAAACTTACCACAGCTTTATCCATTTGTCAGTATCTAAG
Organism: Sapajus apella; assembly: GCF_009761245.1. Lineage (NCBI taxonomy): Eukaryota > Metazoa > Chordata > Mammalia > Primates > Cebidae > Sapajus > Sapajus apella. The sequence continues at coordinate 2,920,121 of NW_022436991.1, read as the reverse complement.
TTCCAGTAAACAATCTTAAATCTGGCATCAAAATCTAATTTAATTAGTTGTCACACCTTATAACAGAACTAAAAAATTCTATTAACCATGCCATTCATTTACTCTGTCATTCTTCCAAGGGGGTTAGCTTATTAACAGGGAAAACTGTGATTTCTTGTCTGTAAAAGCTATGTGCTCTTAATGAGCACATAAACCATGACTTCCACAGTAACTGTGGTCTGGTCAAAATAAATAATATTCTAAAATGTATCAAAAGATCAAACATAAAAAGGAACCTACAAAGAATACACCTTATCCAGTAAGCACTTGTACCAGCTTGAAGGCCTTATGTGTATAAGGTACCTATCATGTATGAGGTACCTATTTCCATTGCCCTTCTACACACTTAAGCTGGGTTAACTGGCACATCACCAATAATCGGGACAAAAGGCACGGACATACTAATTTAATTTAGCATTAAAACCCATTATGACAATGACAATAATTTGTTTACCTGGGCATCAAATGTGCGTCCAGAATGACAAAGATTATTAGGATCACAAAGTATAAATCCTGGAAGAATCTCCTCTTCTTCAATTCCTTTCAGTCTGATTTTGAGGTTTTCACCTGGGGCTACAGTATCAGTTTCTACATCATCAGAAAGTATTCCAAGAACTTCCACATTGTGCTTTAAAAGAAACCAAGATTGAAGGTTTTCTGACACATTTCACTGCATTACAGAACATAAAATGATCTGAATGTCTGCTCAATGAAGAGTTACAAGTCATATTTTTCTGTGGTTGTTGATTAGGCAAAATACTTACTTGACTGTAAACTCTTATTATGTCTGTATGACATAAAATCTTAGCCTAGATATGATCAGTGAAAATCATATCCTAGAAGTATAACTGCCAATTAAAGTATTAACGTGTTTGCTGTTAAAAGAAAGTCATTAAGAGGGGGAAGAAAAAAAATATTAACATGTCACCTTTTAAATATCACATTCTAATCATTTCCAAATAGAACACTGCATACACTAGCATTTACCTTTTTCACTTTTTCAAAATAAAAAACACAATTTAATATTTGGATTTCAGCTTTATGAATATAATTTTTATTATGAAATTCAATGAAGGATTTAGGCCGGGCGCAGTGGCTCAAGCCTGTAATCCCAGCACTTTTGGAGGCCGAGGCGGGTGGATCACAAGGTCAAGAGATTGAGACCATGCTGGTCAACATGGTGAAACCCCGTCTCTACTAAAAATACAAAAATCAGCTGGGCATGGTGGCGCGTGCCTGTAATCCCAGCTACTGAGGAGGTTGAGGCAGGAGAATTGCCTGAACTCAGGAGGCGGAGGTTGCGGTGAGCCGAGATCGGACCATTGCACTCCAGCCTGGGTAGCAAGAGCGAAACTCTGTCTCAAAAAAAAAAAAAAATTCAACGAAGGATTTAATAGACCTGTTTTCCATTACCTATCAATCTCCAAATATCAGAATTGTACACTACTTAAATGTTATCAGGAAAATTTGTGCTCAAAAAAAAAAAAAAGTTAATGAACTAAGCTTTAAAAGTATCAGCTATTTAATGAACACATGATTTCATGTGATGAAATGCTCTGCAATTAGATAGTGATGATGGCTACACAGCACTTTTTTTTTTTTTGAGACAGAGTTTTGCTCTTGTTGCCCATGCTGGACTGCAGAGGCGTGATCTCAGCTCACTGCAACCTTGGCCTCCTGGGTTCAAGTGATTCTCCTGCCTCAGCCTCCCGAGTAGCTGGGATTACAGGTGCCTGCCACCATGCCTGGCTAATTTTTTATATTTTGAGTACAGACAAGGTTTCACCATGTTGGCCAGGCTGGTCTTGAACTCCTCACCTCATGTGATCCACCTGCCTTGGCCTCCCAAAGTGGTGGGATTACAGGCATGAACCACTGCATCCAGCCTGCATAGCACTGTTAATGCAGTAAATGTCACTGATGGTAAATTTCATGTGTATCCCCTCTCACGTCACTTCTTCTTTTCCTTCATCTTACTGCCAGAGGCAGCACAGGAAGTACTAAGGAGCAATGCTGGCATCAGAACTTTAGGCTTCCATAAACTACTTTATTTTTGTATTAAAAAACTTTTTTTTTTCCTTAAGAGACAGGGTCTCGCTGTGTCATTCAGGCTACAGTGCAGTGGTGTGATCATAGCTCACTGCAGCCTCAAACTCCTGGGTTCAAGCAATCCTCATGCCTCAACCTTCCAAACAGCTGGGCTAAAGGCACGTGCCACCACATCCAGCTCAATGGATTACTTTATTATAAACAAGAGGTTAGGCTGGTACGGTGGCTCATGCCTGTAAACTGAGCACTTTGAGAGGCTGAGGCGGGTGAACCACGAGATCAGGAGTTTGAGACCAGCCTGGCCAACATGATGAAACCTGTCTCTATTCAAAATACAAACATTAGCTGGGTGTGGTGATGCATGCCTGTTATCTCAGCTACCCAGGAGGCAGGGAGGTCACAGTGAGCTGACATGGTGCTATTGCACTCCAGCCTGGGTGACAGGGTGAGACTCCATCTATCTCAGAAAAAAAAAAAAAAAAAATGAGTAAGAACTCAACCTGACAATTATTTTCATTCAGATGTTAGCCTTCCAGTTGCAAAGATAATAGGAAAACGTAGGCTTTAAAATAGAAACATTTTAGAAGATACTATTTACTCTAATCTCCAATGCATAAGGCATCAAAAAGCCAGATAATATAATTTGTAAGGTGCCAATTACGCCTAAATATTAAATTTGACAATGGATTCTTTTTCTAATTTACTGTGTCTGGGGTTAGCATAGTAAATAAATTCTCACTTAAATCAACAAAATCTCTATCTGCAGGTACTGATGATTCAAGTCTGTGGTCCTGCATAAGCAACATCTTTGGAGCTGTTAGAGAAGCCCTGCCTCTGAGTTTCTTAGGATCAGGGTATCTGCAAATATCAGCAATTGAGCAGTCAAAAATAACATAATGGAGGCCAGGCGTGGTGGTTCACACTTGTAATCCTAGCACTTTGGGACGCCAAAATGGGATGATTGCTTGAGGCCAGGAGTTAGAGACTCATCTCGTCAACAGAGAGAGACCCCATCTCAATTTTTATTTAAAAAAAAAAGCCAGGCAGAGTGGTACATGCCTATAGTCCCAGCTACTTGGGAGGATGAGGTAGCAGGATCACTTGAAGTTCGAGGCTGCCAAAAGCTATGACTCTGCCACTGCACTCTGGCCTAGGTGATAGAACAAGACCCTATCTCTTTAAAAAAAAAATCAATAAATAGATGGGAAACAGGATAACTGATTCTTACCTTGTTTGGCATCATCACAAGCTGCTGACCTTTACAAATAGATCCTGATTCCAGCTTTCCCAGGACCACAGTGCCCATATCCTGATGAAATGTAAAATAAAATCAAGTTTCAGACTTACAGGTGCTGTATAACAGCTCAACAGCCCAAGATGAAATTCTACACTGCTTATTCATAAAATCACTTGCTTAAGGAGAAGGCTTAGGTTCATCTTATATACAGTAAAAAATACTTTGTAACAATCTGTGTCATAAGCATATATATATCACATTAATAATTCAGTATGCCTACCATTTAAAAACAAAGTATAGTACATGGTAACAAATTATGGTACAGAAAACAGCAAAGAATTTTATGTTGGAAGATCGGAACTGTTTGTACACATTTACATTGTCCTGACCTCTAGGACTGTTTCCTCATACATAAAATTGGAAAAAACAATGCTTGTTACAGAAATTTAGAATGAAGCTAATGAAAGAATGATGTATTTGAGATGGGCAAAAATATTACATAAATTGATACTGCAAAACTTAAAATATATTCAAGTTGGAAATCCAGTTAAAAACAAAGAAGTTAGTTTACGTTTGTTTGTTTCTTTTGAGATGGAGTCTCACTCCGTCACCCAGGTTGGAGTGCACTGACACAGTCTTGGCTCACTATAACCTCTCCCTCCCAGGTTCAAGCGATTCTTCTACCTCAGCCTCCCAAGTAGCTGGGACTACAGGGGTGTACCACCACACCTGGCTAATTTTTGTATTTTTAGTAGAGATGGGGTTTCACCAAGTTGGTCAGGCTGGTCTTGAACTCCTGACCTCATGATCCACCAGCCTCAGCCTCCCAAAGTGCTGAGATTACATGCATGAGCCACTGCACCTGGTCAGAAGTTTATTTCTTTTTAAGACAAACATCCAGTGCTGGGGAGGCTGTGATAAAATTAACATTCATGCTAAGTTAGCACGGTATTTTTGTGATGCTATTTATCAATATCCATCAATTTTAATGAGAAAATCCTTTGACCCAGCAGTTACATCTATGAGTTTACCATTGAGATATGATCCCTGGCTCATTGGGAAACAGCTAAAATAAACTTGTTGAATAAATTATTGTCTATCTTTACCACTTATATGTAGCCATTAAGAAAAAGATATCCACGCTATGTTGTTAATGAAGTTTTCAGGCTGGGAGTGGTAACTCATGCCTGTAATCCCAGCACTTTGGAAGGCAGAGGTCTGCAGATCATCTGAGGTCAGGAGTTCCGAGACCAGCCTGGCCAACATAGTGAAACCCTGTCTAGACTAAAAATACAAAAAAAAAAAAAAAAAAAAAAAAATTAGCCAGACCCAGTGGTGCATCCCTGCAGTCCCAGCTACTTGGGAGGCTGAGGCTGGAGAATTGCTTGAACCTGGAAGGCAAAGGTTGCAGTGAGCCGAGACTGTGCCACTGCACTACAGCCTGGGTAACAGAACAAGACTCCATCTCAAAAAAATAATAATGAAATAAAGTTTTCATAATTAGAAACAAAATGCACAACAATGATTTCACCTCCCAGGAAACCCAATTTCTTTAATAATATTTTGGGTACCTTGTACTTATCCACAATTGGCAGCCTGATTGGTCCATCAACTGATCTACTGAAGTTTGGCAGATTATCCAGATACGGAATAAACGGTAATCCACTGAGAATGTAACAACAATACACATTAAACAAAACTCAACATAAATATCAAAATGTAAAGTTACATAGTCATAACTTTAAACAGGTTCTAACAATATTTTCATTCTACTCATGTATTCTTTCTATTCAACCAATTTCTTATCCATTTCATCTTACTTATTCCACAGAAAACTAAAAATATTACAAAACTGCTCAGTATAAGGCTTCCTCATAAACTTACTAAAATTTAGGAAAACATTTTATAGCGAATAGCCCACATGTAATAAATTGACTATATTTAATTTTTATGTACTTTGCCAGCTATGAAACCAAGATTCCATAAAATAATTTCCCCTTTAAACATACAGTATTGGCTGGGTGCAGTGGCTCATGCCTGTAATCCCAGCACTTTGTGAGGCCAAAAGGCCAGGTGCATCTCTTGAGCCCAGGAGTTCAAGACCAGCCTGGGCAATATGGTGGAACCCCATCTCTACTAAAAATATAAAAATCAGCCAGGTGTGGTGGCATGCACCTGTAGTCCCTGCAACTTGGAAGGCTAAGGTAGGAGGATCTCTTGAACCCAGGAGGCAGAGGTTGCAGTGAACCGAGATCATGCTACTGCACTCAAGCCTGGGCAACAGAGTCAAAGCCTGTTTCAAAAAAACAAAAAACCCAGAAAGAGAGTCCAGCAATAAACTCTTAGATTTATGATTGTCTGATTTTCAATGAGGGTGCCAATTCAATTCAATGGTAAAAGGATAGCCTTTTCAACAAATTGTGCGTAAGCAATATGCAAAAACAAAATGAACCTAGACATAGACTTTACACAAAAAATTACACAAAAATTAACTCAAAATATACACCTTAATGTAAAAAGCTTCAAAAATAAAACCTTTTGTGCTTCAAAGGACACAGTCAAGAAGTGAAAAATGGCAACCCATAAAGTGGGAGAAAATAACTCCTATAATCATACTCTTCCTGATAAGGGACTTGTAGTCAGTATTAAAAAGAACTCTTATGGCTCAATAACAAAATGACAACTCAGTTTAAAAATGGGCAAAGATCTTGGTATTTTTTTTTTTCCTTTCTTTTATTTTTTTAACTTCCTATTGATGTGTAAGATCTTGGTATTTTTAAAGCCAAGGTTACAGTTAATAAATATATTTTTAATACATCTTTTTTATAAAAAATTATTTATTTTTTTTAGAGATTGGGTTTCATCATATTGATCAGGATGGTCTTGATCTCTTGACCTGGTGATCCGCCTAAGCCTCCCAAAGTGCTCTGATTACAGGTGTGAGCCACCACGTCCGGCTATAGTTTCTTAAATTACTTATAAAGACATATGCTCAATAACCTATGTTAACATGTTATTCAGCATGTCTTTATAAGTAATTTAAGTAATAACATCCTTTGATAAAAAAGGAAAAAAAGGTTACTTACATGTACCAAGGACAGAAATCTGACTGCTCTTTGAGATTTGCTCCGGTAAGTCCTGAGCAGGGCATGAAGTGAATGTCCTTTTTGGGATTGAAGCCAACTTTTTTCAAAAATGGCACTAGTTTCTCTTTACATTCTTCATATCTATGAATATTTATAAATAATTCAATTATAATGTAAACAAAGAACTCTAGTTTCCTAAACTCATGCCTGTAATCCTAGAGAAAATGGGGTACAATAACAAAACCATCCTAATTCCACTAACATAAAATAACAGACATCTATGCTCACCTCTCATTGCTCCAGTTTACAGTTGGATCGTCCATCTTATTAATTAGCACAATTAAGTGTTTTACACCTGCTGTTTTTGCCAACATTGCATGTTCTCTTGTCTGTCCTCCTTTTTCAAATCCAGTTTCAAACTCTCCTTTCCTGGCTGAGATTACCTAATGGCAAGAAAGGAAATAGTTTACTCCTACACCTTCAGGCATACCCTTATGGCAGTAAAATATCTTTCCTTTCACTTACATCACTTTTTTTTTTTTTTTTTTGCACGAAAATAGAAGCAAATGAGTTATGACCTACCTGCTTTTGAATGTCACAAATCAAACAATGTCTAGATGCATCCAATCCCCGACATTCCCCAAATCTAGTATATCTGCATATTTTAAAATTCCAACATTTGCTTTCTAGCCATTGTAACTACAAAGGAAAAAAATTTGTGATCTAGGCCAGGCGCGGTGGCTCAAGCCTGTAATCCCAGCACTTTGGGAGGCCGAGGCGGGTGGATCACGAGGTCAAGAGATCGAGACCATCCTGGTCAACACAGTGAAACCCCGTCTCTACTAAAAATACAAAACATTAGCTGGGCATGGTGGCGCGTGCCTGTAATCCCAGCTACTCAGGAGGCTGAGGCAGGAGAATTGCCTGAACCCAGGAGGCGGAGGTTGCGGTGAGCCGAGATCGCGCCATTGCACTCCAGCCTGGGTAACGAGAGCGAAACTCCGTCCCAAAAAAAACAAAAACAAAAACAAAAACAAAAACAAAAAAAAAAAAAAAACTGAAAATTTAAAAAAAAAAAAAAAAAAAAAATTTGTGATCTAGTGCCAGTACATTGTGAAAAGCACAGAATGACTGATGACCTTATGAAACAGATGGTTTCCTATTCATTTTTTACACATGGTGCCTAACAGTGGGCTTGGCATTTAATGGACACTAAGTTCTGACATGGTAATAGATAAAAACAACAGGAGAGAAAAGGTGAAACATATTTTCTGAAGTAAATCAAATTCTGAAGATTTCTGGAACAGATTAGTATGATGAAAATTGTGACCGTGTATATCAATTTATTTCACTGCAACCTGAATTTGAGCTTTTAGAAGATAAAATTTTTAAAAGACAAATTGAAATTTAAAGATATAAGCAGGGCTGCTAACAAATATACAGATGGATTGGAAATGTCTTTCTTACCAGCACAGCCAAATCAGCTTGAGAGGCTCCACCAATCATATTTGGGACAAAACTCTTGTGGCCAGGGGCATCTAGAATTGTGAAATGCTTCTTTTCGGTTTCAAAATAGGCACGACCCACTTCTACTGTTTTACCCTTGTCTCGTTCTTCCTGATTTGTGTCTAAGGCCCAAGACAAGTACCTGAAATAATTTCAAAAATAAGAATAATATTCCTAAGAACAACAGAGTTTTTAGGTTATTCTTCAGCATTAAAGATATAATTGATGACATCCAGCTTTATGTACACCACACAACATCTAAATCATGAACAGGATTGGTGAAATGAAAATTGAAAGAATAGGGCTGGGTGTGGTGGCTCATGCTTGTAATCCCAGCACCTTGGGAGGCAGAGGCAGACAGATCACCTGAGGTCAGGAGTTCGAGACAAGTCTGGCTACCATGGCGAAACCCTGTCTGTATTGAAAATACAAAAATTATCTGGGCATAGGGTACACGCCTGTAGTCACAGCTACTTAGGAAGCTGAGGCAGAAGAATCACTTGAACCTCGGAGGTAGAGGTTGCAGTTTAGCCGAGATCATGCCACTGCACTCCAGCCTGGGCAACAGAGCAAGAATTTCTCAAAAAAAAAAAAAAAAAAAAAAAAAAAAAAAAAGGAAAGAATAAAACTGGTATTATTTTGATTCAAACCCATACAACTTTTATATAAACAATCAATTATACAGTCTAGAACATTATTTGTAAGTTCAACATACATAGAAAGACTAAATACAGATGCCATTGTAACTACAAAGGAAAAAAGTTTGTGATCTAGTGCCAGTACATTGTGAAAATCACAGAATGACTGAAGACCCTATGAAACAGATGGTTTCCTATTCATTTTTATACATGGTGCCTAACACTGTGCGTTAAATGATAATGAACTCCCTTATTACTTCATTTTTATAATGGCTGTCTTGAGAAAGAGTCTTGCTCTGTCACCCAGGCTGAAGTATAGTGGTTATGATCTTGGCTCAGTGCAACCTCCGCCTCCTGGATTCAAGTGATTCTCCTGCCTCGGCCTCCCGAGTAGCTTCGGTATTACAGGCGCCTACCACCACGCCCGGCTAATTTCTGTAGTCTAGTAAAGACAGAGTTTCACCATGTTGGCCAGGATGGTCTCGAACACCTGACCTCAGGTGATCTGCCTGCCTCGGCCTCCCAACGTGCTGAGATTACAGGCGTGAATCACCGCATCTGGCCCAATAAAACTTTTTAATAAAATAAAAAATAGCTGTCCTCGGTTATTTTTCAAAAGTCAAAGCCACTAACCCACCATGTGGGAGTAATGGATACCTGCTAAACATTGCTTCAGTATTACACTGCCAAGCAAAAATTCATATAAATTCAAACCATCCATAATCATAGGCATTAATTTAGATCACCTCATCATCTGTATTTCATAGCATGAACTCAATTTTTTACAAGAACAAAATTGACTAGCATTTTCCCCTTATTATAGAGGCATATAATTTTATTTTTTAAAAAATGACTATCAATATCCCATTGAGATAAGGCTTGCTAACTTTTAAAAAATAAAAGTAGTAATAATGTTAGAAAATAGAAAAAAGTTGACTCTCTCACCATTCAAAGGCAACCACTGTCAACAATTCCTTTCCATTCTGTTTCCAGCATTTATTTACATATGGTCAGATCTTAAGTACAGTGACATTTTCTGCTATTCCCCCAACTGCCACCACAATGCAAGTTCTATTCATGGTAACTATAAATTGTGTAAATGTCAGTTTTTAATGGTTGCAGAATGACCCAATTAAATGTATGGTTTATAATACTGTTAAGTCTATTACCAGATGTATGGATCGTTTCCAAATTTCTCTGTGTAAGTTATTAAGTCATTAGGAACTGATCTACTGTGTATTATGAAGACAGGGGAAATTTCCTTTGTTATACCATTTTATTTTATTTTTTTTTTGAGACGGAGTTTCACTCTTTTTACCCAGGCTGGAGTGCAATGGCGCGATCTCGGCTCACCGCAACCTCCGCCTCCTGGGTTCAAGCAATTCTCCTGCCTCAGCCTCCTGAGTAGCTGGGATTACAGGCACGTGCCACCATGCCCAGCTAATGTTTTGTATTTTTAGTAGAGATGGGGTTTCACCATGTTGACCAGGATGGTCTCGATCTTTTGACCTTGTGATCCACCCGCCTCGGCCTCCCAAAGTGCTGGGATTACAGGCGTGAGCCACCGCACCCGGCCTGTTATACCATTTTAGACTTCAACAATTTATATTTTAATAGGCTACAGAAGCACTAAGTAGACACCGTTTCCTTAAAAAAATTAATGTCATAAAAGTGTACTATACCAAGTTTCTCTGTTTTTCTCTTTAGCTTCTCTTTCATACTTTTCAAGTGTCCTTTTGTCAACCATTCCAGTCAAATACCTGAAAACATTTAAAGAATAAAATAAGTAAACAATTACAAATTACTCAGTGGAATGAGAAAAACGTTAAAATCGTTGAGGGGACAGGGTCTTGCTCTGTTGCCCAGGCTGGAACGCAGTGGGCGTGATAGCCCACTGCAACCTCTGCCTCCTGGGTTCAAGCAGTTCTCCTGTCTCAGCCTCCCAAGTAGCTGGGATTAGCCATACCTGGCTAATTTTTTGTATTTTTAGTAGAGACAGGGTTTCACCGTGTTGGCCAGGCTGGTCTCCAACTCCTGACCTCAAATGATCTGCCCGCCTCTGCCTCCCAAAGTGCTGCGATTACAGGTATGAGACCCACCGCACCTGGCCAGAGAATAAAGTAAAGTAGCACTGGTGGATGCTAAAAGAATGGAAAGTTTAAGTGAAAAAAAGGGTATTTACAGTCTGAAATTATAAGATAAAGTGTCCAGGTGTGGTGGCTCATGCTCATAATCCCAGCACTGTGGGAGGATCCCTTGAGGCCAGGAGTTTGAGACCAGCCAGTACAACAGAGTGAGACCATCTCTACCAAAATATTAAAAAATTAGCCAGGTGTGGTGATGCATGCCTGTAGTCCTAGCTACTCAGGAAGCTGAGGTTACAGTAAGCTATGATTCCACCACTGCACTCTAGCTTGTGTTTAAGAGCAAGACCCTGTCTCTTTAAAAAAAAAAAAAAAAAAAAAAAAAAGGCCAGGTGTGGTAGCTTATGCTTGTAATCTCAGCACTTTGGGAAGCTGATCGGGGAGGACTGCCTGAGTACAAGAGGTGGAGGCTGCAGTGAACCATGATAATATAGTTGCTCTCCAGCATAGGCAAAAGAGACCCTTTCTCAAAAATAAATAAATGAATAAAATAAAGGTAAAAACAGCCTTATAGTGGACAATCTTGACAGATGACACCTTAACCAAGTAATTATGACTAATTTCACCAGTAATAAGGAAGTTTTGATGAATAAAAATGGTTATAAGATGTTAACATCAGGGCAGGATGAATGAAGGGAACTTCCTGTACTGTTTTGCAACCATTCCGTAAATCTAAAATTATTTCAGAATATAGAAGTTTTGTTTTTTTGTAGGTAAATATAAGATCGGCGTGGTGGTACATGTGTGTAGTCCTAGCTACTTGGGAGGCTGAGGTAGGAGGATCAGTTGAGCAGAGGAGTTTTAAGCTATAGTGTGCTACGATCCTCCTATAAATAGCCACTGCCCACCAGCCTGGGCAACACAGCAAGACCCTGTTTCTTAAAATAAATATAGTTTTATTTGTATATTTTATAGAAATGAGGGTCTCATGATGTTGTCCAGGCTGTTCTTGAAGCCCAGGCTCAAGGCTTCCGCCTTGGCAGTGGTATGAGCAACCAAGCCCAGCCAAGTAAATTTAAAAATAAAATTAGGCCGGGTGCAATGGCTCATGCCTGTAATCCCAACACTTTGGGAGGCTGAGGCAGGTGGATCATGAGGTCAGAAGATGAAGACCATCCTAGCTAACACATTGAAATCCCCACCCCATCCGTAATTAAAATACAAAAAGTTAGTTGGGCCTTGTGGCAGGCACTTGTAATCCCAGCTACTTGGGAAGCTAAGGCAGGAGAATCATTTGAACCAGGGAGGCGGCGGTTGTAGTGAGCTGAGATCACGCCACTGCACTCCAGCCTGGGTGACAGAGCAAAACTCCGTCTCACACACACACACACACAAAAGTAAATGTAAATATAGGTACCATAGAAAAGAAAAAAAATTGTAACAATGTTGTCTAGGCAATGAAGTCTTGTTAATATTACTTGTCAAAATGAGATCACAGTTTTAGTATAGTTCTTTAGTAATGCATACTTCCTTTGACTCAATCCAAAACAAAGCCCTCCTTTCCCTATAGCTTTCATCTGTGTTTTCCATGTAAACATCCATAGTGCATTGCACCTAAGCATTTGCATGTGAAAACCCTATGTGATGCCACCAAAATTACAGCCCATCACCAAAACATATACACTGTCTTTTTTTTTTTTTTTTTTTTGAGACGGAGTTTCACTCTTGTTACCCAGGCTGGAGTGCAATGGCGCGATCTCGGCTCACCGCAACCTCCGCCTCCTGGGTTCAGGCAATTCTCCTGCCTCAGCCTCCTGAGTAGCTGGGATTACAGGCACGTGCCACCATGCCCAGCTAATTTTTTGTAGTTTTAGTAGAGACGGGGTTTCACCGTGTTGACCAGGATGGTCTCGATCTCTTGACCTCGTGATCCACCCGCCTCGGCCTCCCAAAGTGCTGGGATTACAGGCTTGAGCCACCGCGCCCGGCCTATACACTGTCTTAAATCATAACATCTAATGGCTGTGACAGGACCTTTGTTTAACAGCCTGTCTTAGGGTCTCTGTTGTGGAAATGTTCAGAAGTAACTGGCAATATTACCAATGATGATTAGTCAGGGGTGGTTAATCACACCTGTATCCCAGCACTTTGGGAGGCAGAGGTGGGCAGATCACTTGACCTAAGAGGTCAAGACCAGCTTGGGCAACCTGGCAAAACCTTACCTCTATAAAAAGTTAAAAAATTAACCAATTAACCAGGCCTGGTCGCATGCACCTGTAGTCGTCCCACCTACTTGGGAGGCTGAAGTGGAAGGATTGCTTGGGCCCAGGAAGTCAAGGCTGCAGTGAGTCAAAATCATGCCACTGCACTCCAGCCTTGGTGACAGAATGAGACCCTATATCCCCCCCCCCCCAAAAAAAAAAATTATTTAGGTAAGATGATGGCATGCCCTCTAAGGCCCTATGATTACACAGTTTGAAGAAATGGGCCTAATTTAGTGAAGCAATTAAAAATTTAGGATTCTTTAATTATCAAGATTTGTCAATACTAAAATGCTTTACTAGAGGCCAGCCACGGTAATTTCCTACCCAGAAAATTTCTATAATATGATCAAAAAATTATCTTAGCATGTTAGCTGGTCTATATATCTTTTTTATTAAATCCATAAACATTTAAGGAGCTGATGAATGAGGAAAAAACACTTGCCCCATTCACCAGATTCGAGAGATGGCTTGTTATTCCCATGTATATTACGTTCAAAGTAGACCAAGATTTCCCATAATTTAGGGTTCCAAGGGTTCTATGTTCATTTTTTATTTTTTAAAAATGTAAAAAGCTTTCAGAAACCACATTTAACACTAGCAATAATCACATTACAAAAACTACTTTTTTTTTTTTTTTTAAATTAGAGACAGAGTCTCACTGTGTTGCCCAGGCTGGTCTCAAACTCAAACCTCAAATCAAGTGATCCTCCCACCTTAGCCTCAAAATGCTGGCATTACAGGTGTGTTCCACTACACCAGGCCAAAAATCACTTCTTAACATCAGTATTACCTCCCAGTAATTTTATTATTTATTTTTCTTGGGAGGACCCTTTTTATCTCCTTTATGTGACTGTATGAATGTTTACAATGCCTAAAATTCAATCACACTAACTCTGTTATTTAACAAAAAATACAGACTTACATTATTTGTCCTCCAATAGTTGACTTGCCAGCATCTAAAAGTAAGATAAACATGCAAACCAGACGTTAAAAACAAAAACCAATGGCTACATATGCAAACAACAGCGACCTTTAACATACATAATTAAATCTTCCAAATGAATTTGGTGGTGCATAAATCCTAGTTCATTACCCTTCTCCTTTTGAAAATGAGGCTCAAGGATGGACCCAGTGGCTCACGCCTGTAATCCCAGCACTTTGGTAGGCTGAGTGAGGTGGGTGGATCACCTGAGGTCAGGAGTTCGAGACCAGCCTGACCAACATGGTGAAACCCCCCCATCTCTAGTAAAAAATACAAAAATTAGCTAGGTGTGATGGTGGGCGCCTGTAATCCCAGCTACTTGGAAAGCTGAGGCAGGAAAACTGCATGAACCCAGGAGACAGAGGTTGCAGTGAGCCAAGATCACGCCATTACACTCCAGCTTGGGCCACAAGAGCGAAAAGAAAGAAAAAATAAAATGAGGCTCAATAATGACTTAGAAATACTTTACTGATAAAGGAAATAATTTTTTAACAGGTTACTCTGAAAGCACAGGGGCAACAGAATATAAATTCCCCAAGAGGAGTTTCAGAGAGCAAACGCAGCTGAAGAGCTGTGAACTACATTTAGGTGCTTTTCTTTTCACTTACAGCAAATAGGGTATGTGCTCCTTTACAGTTTCTTTTTTTCTTGTTTTTTGTTTTCACGATGGAGTCTTGCTCTGTTCCCCAGAGCTGGAGTGCAATGGTGCTATCTCAGCTCACTACAACCTTCGCCTCCTGGGTTCAAGCAATTCTCCTGCCCCACGCTCCTGAGTAGCTGGGATTACAGGCGTGCTCCACTATGCCCAGCTAATCTTTGTATTTATAGTAGAGATGAGGTTTCACCATGTTTGCCAGGCTGATCTCGAACTCCTGACCTTGTGATCTGCCCGCTTGGACCTCCCAAAGTGCTGGGATTAAAGGTATGAGCCACTGCACCCTGTCACACCTTTACTCTTTCAAATTTGTTCTTTTGTTTTTCACTAAACCAGCAACCTGGCAAGCAACCAGAAATTACTCCAAACTATTGATTTTTTGCTTCACACAAAATTAAGCTATCTACTAAGATCAATCCCATTAAAATTAACAAGTTAACTGAGGTTCATATTAAAAAAAGGCACGTTTTCTAAGGTATTAATTGATATCATACTATGCTGAACCACCATCAATGGTCAATAGTCTAATTATATGTCACATACAATCTACTGAAAGTTTTCTTCCAGCACCTATGCCATTACATTTTCTTGAAGTTGATGCCTAAACTTCAAGAAAAACTACTTGCAAGTTTTTGCTAGCTAAAAAAAATCCAGCAAGTTAAAAATCAAGACATTTTCAATTAATTCACTTCAGTTTCACTAAACACCTCCAAGTATCTAAAAAGGATGTTCTATGTTTGATGTATCAGTAACTTTAATTGCCATGAATGCAACTCACCTACATGCCCAATGAATACTACATTTACATGCTCTTTCTTAGGAGCACCAGGCGGTGCAACCACAGATTTAGGTTTTGGGATTTCCTCTTCCTCCTCCATCATTTCATGGGTACTTTCCTCTGGTGGCCTTCCATCTCCCAAGGAACCACTCCCTGGCTCTGCTTCACTTATTTCTTCTTTGTGCTCCCATGATTCTTCTGGGGACATTTCTGTCTCTCCATTTTCTACTGAAGGAAGGCATTTTAACTTAGTACTCTGAAAAAGACTTATAATCTATACTTTAAAATACATAATTTAAAACAACAAATGGAACTTTGCATATATAGTTTCATGTTCTAATGCCCAGTGACACAAAAGCAGGAAAACCTCTTTCATAACAGAAATGGTTGACAGCTTTCAAGGCAGCCTCACTGCTGATATCAGATCAGAGAGCTCTGACTCATAGGCTATGAAAGATTGTTATTTTAGCAAAGCTTCATTTTCATAAGGACAAACAAAATATAAACAAGAGTTCTAACATTCCCGACAGCCTAATTATTTCAGTATTGAGACGGCCTGATAATAGGGAAAAAAAAGGAAAGAAATCGTGACACAGGAAAAGTATCAAAGGATTTGGGAGGTATTTTCTTTAAGTAATAAAACTTTGGCATCAATTCTAATCACCCTGGGAACATAAAACCCTTAACAATAAAGTTGTAGGCCGGGCGCGGTGGCTCAAGCCTGTAATCCTAGTACTTAGGGAGGCCGAGGCGGGTGGATCACGAGGTCAAGAGATCGAAACCATCCTGGTCAACATGGTGAAACCCCGTCTCTACTAAAAATACAAAAAATTAGCTGGGCATGGTGGCGCGTGCCTGTAATCCCAGCTACTCAGGAGGCTGAGGCAGGAGAATTGCCTGAACCCAGGAGGCGGAGGTTGCGGTGAGCCGAGATCGCGCCATTGCACTCCAGCCTGGGTAACAAGAGTGAAACTCCGTCTCAAAAAAAAAAAAAAAAAACAATAAAGTTGTAAAAAGGAAGAACATTTTTCACCAAGAAAATAGAATGTGTACGGCTAACGCCCTTTTCAGCCTTAGCCCACCTGCACTCAGGTGAAATAAAAAAGAAAAAGAAAACAGAATGTGTACAGGTATTTAAATTGACTTTAGCATTCCTCCACTCAATTGTATTTGGAATCACTAAGTTTATCAAGGCAGTGCTAGTGCCTAGTTTGTTCTGCTTTCTAAATACTAATAGCAAAGACTTAATGTGTCTTAAATGTAGTCATTACGATAATGATAACACTTACATTTGCACCTTAAATCTTGAGAGTGAAAGTTTCATATTACTGTATTAATATGGACAGAAATTTTCTTACCAACAGGTTCTGAAAGTTCCATGCTAACTGCTGAATTTGAACCTAGACAAGAGATTGAGATATAATATATATTTACAAAACAGTATCCAGCTTTACACACCATAGACAACCTAATGTTTTCTTAAGTAGACTTTCACAGAGTACATTATTACCTTCACACAATGACTGCTCCTCTTGAGATGATTCCACAGGTGCTGTTTAACAGAAATGAGTTCTATTAAAAATTGACATTTATCCATCCATTTCACTTATCTTTTAATATATAGTAAAAATAGAAGTTCAATAACACAACAGAAGCCTCAATCAGTAACCCAGATCAATGGCAGCTAACTCAGGCCTTCAAATTAGAAGTCTCTGCTTAACCTATTTTTCAAAATTCTACCAATTACAGCCAATTTTGAAACATTTTCAGTAGTTTCAATGTATTCATAAAAGCATGCTTGTTCTTTTGATTTGCTTTATAAACCTTTTCTTCACAGATAATGTCAAAGTAATAATCTGCAGCTCAGCACAAATTAGAGATGTGCTCAACAAATACAAATCTACGTCTAGATTCTCTCTTGGAAATCTAGCCCAAGAAGGCTGTGATTATCCCCCCTTTTGTTTTGACACTGAGTTTCGCTCTTGTTGCACAGGCTGGAGTGCAACTGTGCGATCTCGGCTCACCGCAACCTCCTCCTCCCAGATTTAAGTGATTCTCCTGTCTCAGCCTCCCAAGTAGCTGGGATTAGAGGTGCATGCCACCACGCCCGGCTAATTTTATATTTTTAGTATAGACAGGGTTTCTCTATGTTGGTCACGCTGGTCTCAACTCCCAACCTCAGGTGATCTACCCGCCTCGGCCTCCCCAAGTGCCAGGATTACAGGTGTAAGCCACCATGCCTGGCCTGTGATTAGCCCTTTTTAGTATTCCATACTCATGTTATCAAAATCCCTGAATGAATAAAATACCAATAAGATAAATGACATTTGTATAAAGCCCTAAAATACATATAAGCCCTTAAAACAGCTGCAGAAAAGGTGATTCCAGTGATGCCAATTTTTTCCTACACTAGAACTCTAAGACCAAGCAACAATCCAGTTACCAGTTGCAACACTGCAAATTTACTTATGACATTACTGGAAGAGATGCAGGAGAAATACATACTAAAAGCCAAATATCTAAGTCTGCGTTTTGTATTTTAGTGTGTCAGATAGAGACAAACCTAAATTATACTCCAATATGAATGTGCCCCTGCTTTAAAGAATCTCCACGACAGAAAAAGACACCAAAGAA
The DNA here is from genome assembly GCF_009761245.1 of Sapajus apella. Classification (NCBI taxonomy): domain Eukaryota; kingdom Metazoa; phylum Chordata; class Mammalia; order Primates; family Cebidae; genus Sapajus; species Sapajus apella. The sequence goes on along the minus strand of NW_022436991.1, from coordinate 2,902,169 downwards.
TTAAATCACACAAATCATGCACAGCAAGTATGAAAAAATAATGAATGTGTAACCTGCAAAATTATTGCCCGGAAAGGATCAACACCTGTAAGAGTCAAGAAAAAGTATTTTGGGCCCAACCTTCAATAGCATCAAATATGGAGTAAAGTCATTTCCTGCCCCTAATAGGTAAAAAATAACCAAGTTGCTTTTTTTTTTTTTTTGAGACGGAGTTTCGCTCTTGTTACCCAGGCTGGAGTGCAATGGCACGATCTCGGCTCACCACAACCTCCGCCTCCTAGGTTCAGGCAATTCTCCTGCCTCAGCCTCCTGAGTAGCTGGGATTACAGGCACACGCCACCATGCCCAGCTGAATTTTTGTATTTTTAGTAGAGACGGGGTTTCACCATGTTGACCAGGATGCTCTCAATCTCTTGACCTTGTGATCCACCTGCCTCGGCCTCCCAAAGTGCTGGGATTACAGGCGTGAGCCACCGCGCCCGGCCGCTTTTTTTTAAGTGACAGGCTCAGATTGTCACTCAGGAAGATCTTTTTCATGCAGGTTAAACTACATGAACTAGAGTGGGAAAAGCCCCAGAGGCGGGAAGACCTGCATCACCACTGCAAGAAAGCATGCCATGGAGACAACTAAACAATTCAACTGGGAGGGCAGGAGGGCTACACCTGACAGGAGTTGGGAGAAAGGGAGAGCAGAAGGTCTAAGATGACCCCAAGCTGTGGGATGAGCAGCATATTCACAAATGGGGGAAACTCATTTGAACCTCGTTTGGAAGGAGAGAGAAAATGTACTTCAGATACAATACAGATTAATCTTTCTTTTTTTGCTTTTCTATTTTGAAGAAAAGTTTAAGGGTAAGGTAAAGAAAAATTACTCAGTTTTCAGAGAAAGCCAGGCAGTACTGAGAGTTCATAGGCCAACCTAGAAAGGAAGTGACAGGATGGGGTACTCTCAGAGCCTGGAACTGAGCTGACTCCTAGGTTTAACTCCTGGCTTATCACAAGCTGTGAATACATTTATTCCATTGAAATTGTGGGCATGATAAACCATCTAACCAGGGAGGTCAAGGAGAGGATTGTTGAGGAGTTTATGGGAATAAGTGAGAGAATAATTTGTTTGGTATCAATTAAAGAACTTCTGGCATGTAGAAGACATTCAACAAATGTCAGTGTCCACCTGCTATAAAACTACTCCAACTCAATCCTACCAATATGTACTGAGTATTAGCCAGACAAGGTGGCTCATGCCTGTAATCCCAGCACTTTTTCTGGGAGGCCGATGGGGGGCAGATCATTTGAGTTTAGGAGTTCAAGACCAGCGTAGCAAACATGGTGAAATTCCAGAGTTCAAGACCAGCCTGGCCAACATGGTGAAATTCCATCTCTACTAAAAATACAAAAAAATTAACTAGGCATGGCATTACACCTGTAATCTCAGCTATTGGGGAGGCCGAGGCAAGAGAACTGCTTGAACCTAGAAGGCAGAGGTTACAGTGAGCCAGGATCGCATCACTGTACTCCAGGTTGGGCAACAAAAGTAAAACTCCATCTCAAAAAAAAAAAATAATTAATATAAATAAATATGTATTAAGTATCTATTATGGGCCAGACAAGGATTAAAAAGGACTCACAAATCCATATTGCATTGGGGGTAGGGCTGTAGGTGGTAGCAATTTGCTCTAACTAATTTTTATTGAGCCCTATGTGCCGATAACTAGCTCATCCCCACCAAAAGCCCCATGAAACAGATCGTGTAATCACTACCATCTAACATACAGGCACATCAGAATCAACTGCAGGCATTTCAAAGTTATGCAAGTGCCATCTCCCCCTTCCTCAGATAGGCCCTGCTGAAAATCAGTGTACAAGTAAACTAAGCTATAATGGACATACAGTTATGATGTACCGCGTATCTTCATACAAGAATATGATTGGTATGGTATGTTTCCCCACCACTCTCAAGTGTATCCCTAACTCTAACAGCTTTTCAAAACAAAACAGTACTTACATCTGACCACTTAGTTCCTAGCACCATTAGATTTACAATACAGATGGCTCCTGAACTTACAATGGATCATAAGTTGAAAATGGGTTGGGCATGGTGGCTCATGCCTGTAGTCCCAACCCTCTGGCTGTCCAGGTGGGAGGATGGCAGGAGTTTGAGACCAGCCTGGGCAACATGGCAAAACCCCATCTGTATAAAAAAAAAAATTTGCCAGAGTGGTGGCATGTGCCTGTAGTCCCAGCTGCTCAGGAGGCTGAGCCAGGGAGGTCAAGGCTGCAATGAGTTGTGATTGCACCTCTGCACTCCAGCCTGGGCGAGAGAGTGACACCTTATCTGAAAAAGTATAAATAAAACCGATATATATATTTCTACCATCTTCATGTACACACAGTAAATCCTTACTTGTTCATTCTACTCTGGTCTAATTCGTGATGCATATGACATCCAGATTTTAATGGCCACTAATGAACATGGGCTTAGAATTTTCGTTAATTGAACTGTTCATGGTTAAGAAATAGATGATTAGGATGTAATTTCTCACATCCTGCGCTGTTCACAGCTGCTAGTAAAAGAAGTTAGAAACCCTCCCAAGGAATGAAATTATGGTTTCAAATTTTCCAATGTTATCTCTATGTTTAGACACACCTTTATTAACTATTTTAAAAGTGAAAAAGCTGTCAGAGCATACCACTGAGTGCAACTGCCATTCCCCAAATTAAAAGGAAAAACTAAGATTGAGACCAGCTTGGGCAACATGGCGAACCCCATCTCTATAAAAAATACAAAAATTAGGCTGGGGATATAGATCAACGCTTGTAGTCCCAGCTACTCAGGAGGCTGAGACAGGAGAACTGCTTAAGACCAGGTAACAGAGGTTGTAGTGAGCCAAGATTGCACCACTGCATTCCAGGCTGGATGACAGAGTGAAACCCTGTCTCAAAAAAAAGAGAGAGGCCGGGCGCGGTGGCTCAAGCCTGTAATCCCAGCACTTTGGGAGGCCGAGGCGGGTGGATCACGAGGTCAAGAGATCGAGACCATCCTGGTCAACATGGTGAAACCCCCATCTCTACTAAAAATAAAAAACATTAGCTGGGCATGGTGGCGCATGCCTGTAATCCCAGCTACTCAGGAGGTTGAGGCAGGAGAATTGCCTGAACCCAGGAGGCGGAGGTTGCGGTGAACCGAGATCGCGCCATTGCACTCCAGCCTGGGTAACAAGAGTGAAACTCCGTCTCAAAAAAAAAAACCATCTCTGAGATGACAGAGAAAAAAAAAACTACGCTGAGCACAGTGGCTCATGCCTGTGATCCCAGCATTTTGGGAGGCCAAGGCAGGTGGATCACCTGAGGTCGGGGGTTTGAGACCAGCCTGACCAATAGGATGAAACCCCATCTCTACTAAAAATTAAAAATTAGCCAGGTGTGGTGGCATGTGCCTGTAATCCCAACTACTCTGGAAACTAAGGCAGGAGAATTGCTTGAACCTGGGAGGCAGAGGTTGCACTGAGCTGAGATCAGACAAGTGCACTCCAGCCGAAGCAACAAGAACAAAATTCCATCTCAAAAAAAAAAAAAGAAAAAGGAAAAATTTACAGTATAATTTATAATAAAGGAAGTTTAATGAATTGACTGTGATATTTAGTATACTACCTCAAATCTTAAAACATGAAAAGACTTTACCAGAAGACAGCCACCAACAATACTGCCTGTGACACAAATGATAACTGGATTTTTTTTTCTTTTTGAGACGGAGTTTCCCTCTTGTTGCCCAAGTTGGAGTGCAATGGCAATATCTCACCTCACTGCAACCTCCAACTCCTGGGTTCAAGCAATTCTCCTGCCTCAGCCTCCCAAGTAGCTGGGACAACAGGCATGTCCCACCATGTCTGGCTAATTTTTTGTATTTTTTTTTTTTTGAGATGGAGTTTCCCTCTTGTTACCCAGGCTGGAGTGCAATGGCGCGATCTCGGCTCACCGCAACCTCCGCCTCCTGGGTTCAGGCAATTCTCCTGCCTCAGCCTCCTGAGTAGCTGGGATTACAGGCACGCGCCACCATGCCCAGCTAATTTTTTGTATTTTTAGTAGAGATGGGGTTTTACCATGTTGACCAGGATGGTCTCAAACTCCTTACCTCATGTGATTCGCCCTTCTCGGCTCCCAAAGTGCTGGGATTACAGGGATAAGCCACCACACCTGGCCTGATGAACTGGATGTTAAAATTGATACTTAAAATTTGATTATGGTGAAACAACACAAAGGCCACATATTCTGTGATTCCATTGATATGAAATATTCAGAAGAGGTAAATCTACAGAGACAGAAAAGATTGGTGGCTTCCAGAAGCTGAGAGAGAGTGGGCAGTAACTGCAAAATCAATATGGGTTTCCTTTTGGGGTGATTAAAATATTTTGGAGGCCAGGCGCAGTGGCTCACACCTGTAATCCCAGCACTTTGGGAGGCTAAGGTGGTGGACTGCTTAAGCCCAGGAGTTGGAGACCAGTCTGGGAAACACAATGAAATCCTGTTTCTATAAAAAATTTAAGGTCAGGCATGGTGGCTCATGACTAATCCCAGCAATTTGGGAAGCCAAGGCAGGCAGATCACGGGGTCGAGTTTGAGACCAGCCTGGTCAACATGGCAAAACTCTGTCTCTACTAAAAAAAAAATACAAAAATTAGCCGGGCATGGTGATGGGTGCCTATAATCCTAGCTACTCAGGAGGCTGAGGCAGGAGAATCGCTTGAACCTGGAGGTGGAGGTTGCAGTGAGCCAAAATCGCACCACCTTACTCTAACCTGGGCAACAGATCAAGACTCTGTCTCAAAAAAAAAAAGAAATTAAAAATTAGCTTGGTGTGGTGGCACATGTCTGTAGTGCCAGCTACTTGGGAGGCTGAGGTGGAAGGATCACTTGAACCCAGAGGTGGAGGTTGCAGTGACCCAAGATCGCTGCACTGCAGTCAATCTGAATAAGACCCTGTCTCAAAGGAAAAAAAAAAAAGGAAATGTTTTAGAGCTACATGGAAGTGCTGGTTGCACAACACAGTGTGAATATACTAAATGCCACTGAAATATTCACTTTAAAGTGGTTAGTTTTATGTTTTTGTTTTTTGAAACAGAGTCTTGCTCTGTCGCCCAGACTGTAGTGCAGTGGCACCATCTCGGCTCACTGCAACCTCCGCCTGCCAAGTTCAAGCGATTCCCCTGCCTCAGCCTCCAGAGTAGCTGGGACTACAGGTATACGCCACAACGATTGGCTAATTTTTTGTATTTAAGTAGAGACAGAGTTTCACCGTGTTGGCAAGGATGATCTGGATCTCCTGGCCTCGTGATCTTCCCACCTCAGTCTCCCAAAGTGCTGGGATTACAGTCGTGACCCACTGCACCTGGCCAGTTTATGTTATGTGGGTTTTGCTTCAATTTTTAAAAAAGGTATACAATTTTTTTTTAAAGCTTTGATCATGGACCAAAGGACTTGAATATGGAAAATTCTACTTGGCCAGCACATTGACACAACATATGTCAGTCAAGGCCACAGATATCACGACAGGTAAGAAAAGCTATGTTTTGATTCAAGTTACATGTTTTAAACACAGATGTTTGGCTAATGCTTAAAAAGTGCTTGATGCATATATTTTATAAATCAGCAATTTAAATTCGTCCTGCTTTAGATACAAAACTAATCCTTAGGCTGGGTGTAGTGGCTCATGCCAGTAAAACCAACACTCTGGGAGGCAAGGCAGGAGGATTACTTGAGGCTAGGAGTTTGAGAACAGCCTGGGAAACACAAGGAGACTTCGTCCTTACAAAAAATTTAGAAATCAGCCAGGTGTAGTGGCACAAGGCTGTAGTCTGAGGCAGGAGAGTCACTTGAACCTGGAAGGTGGAGGCTGCAATGAGCTGTGATCACACCCTTGGCACTCCAGCCTGGGTGACAGAACAAGACCCTGTATCAAACAACAGCAAACACAGCCATCCTAACTAAAATTTTAGTTTTGTTAGCTAAATGGTATGTTCATTAAAGGAAAATACAACTTCAGTGCTGTCACAGAAGTGTCTTACATTGCAAGAAAAGTGAAAACATGTGTGACAAAATTCTGTCCAAGTTTCTGTAGTGACAGAAATGTTTTATATCTGTGCTGTTATATGACAGTCACCGGCCACATGTGGTTATTAAGCACTGGAAACATGGGAATTATGAGGAACTGAATTTTAAATTTGATTTTAATAAATTTAAATAGCCACATGTGGTCCTCGACTATACTTTGGATACATAGTTGTAGCTCAAGGATTCTCCTTAATTGTAATACATACTTCCCACCTAATCCTCCATTTCTATCCCATTATCTGCTCATCCCCCACCCTGATGGGTAAATCATCACTCCTCTAGGACAGGATACCTCTTTAAACTAGACACACACAGGGGGACCAGGTGCAATAGCTCACACTTGTACCTGTAACTCCAGTACATTGGGAGGCTGAGGTGGGCGGATCACTTTCGGTCAGAAATTTGAGACCAGCCTGGCCAACATGCTAAAACTCCATCTCTACTAAAAAATATAAAAATTAGCCAGGTGTGTGTCTGGTGGCACACACCTGTAATCCCAGCTGCTCGGGAGGCTGAGGTGGGAGAATGGCTTCCACCAGGAAGGCAGAGGTTGCCTGGATGATAGAGCAAGACTCTGTCTGAAAAATATATAAATAAGTATGGCCGGGCACAGTGGCTCACTCCTGTAATCCCAGCACTTTGCGAGGCCAAGGCGGGTGGATCACCTGAGGTCAAGAGTTTGGGACCAGCCTGGCCAACATGGTGAAAATACAAAAAACTCTACTAAAAATACAAAACACATTAGCCAGGCATGGTGGTGCACACCTGTAGTCCCACCTACTCAGGGAGGCTTAGGCAGGAGAATCACTCGAACCCAGGAGGTGGAGGTTGCAGTGGGCTAAGATAGAATCACTGCACTCCAGCCTGGGTGACAGAGGGAGACTCCATCTCAAAAAACAACAACAAAAATGAATAAATTATAGGTACACACGTAGCTTAGTTCTTGTTCCCTAGGGTATCAACTTCCAGAATGAACTGTGGGTGGATGAATATCTGAAACATGGAGACTTTTTTCTCTACTTCTGTAGTCTCAAGAAGTTGGGATGATGTATAGAATAAATACACAATCAATTTTTACTGAATTATTTTGTTTTCCTTTGATTTTCACACTGGTTCCTTCCAGTCACATCACTTTACTTTTTCACTTTTCTTTTTTTTTTTTTTTTTTGAGATGGAGTCTCATTCTGTCACCCAGGCTAATGTGCAGTGGCACGATCTTGGCTCACTGCAGCCTCTACCTACCAGGTTCAAGCGTGAGCCTCCGCGCCTGGCCTCACTTCACTTTTCTGACTAGGAACTCTAGCCTCCATCTGTACATTCATTTCATTTCCATTAGGGTTCAAAAGGGTGAAAACAATTTTAAATGTGCTGGCTTTCTAAGAAGAGTTTAGGGAAGTACTACACTCAGGAGATTTGGGTGAGGTGTGGTGGCTCCCACCTATCAACCCAGCACTTTGGGAGGCTGAGGTAGGAGGACTGCTTGAGACCCAGAGTTCAAGACCAACCTGGGCAACACAGTGAGGCTCTGTCTCTACAAAAAATTTTTTTAAATTAGCCAGGCATGGCGGGGAGCAGTGGCTCACGCCTGTAATCCCAGCCTCTCAGGAAGCTGAGGCAAGAAAATCACTTGAACCCAGGAAGTGGAGGTTGCAGTGAGCCGAGATCATGCCACTGACTCCATCCTGGGCAACAGAGCAAGACTCCATCTCAGAAGAAAAAAAAAATTAGCCAGGCATGGAGGCATATAGCTGTAGTCCCAATTCAGGAGGCTGAGGCATGAGGATCGCTTAAGCCCAGGAAGTTGAGGCTACAATGAGCTAGGATTATGCCATGGAACTCCAGCCTGGGCAACGATGTGAGACCTGTCTCAAAAAATGAAATTAAAGAAATAAAATTTAAATTAACTATGTGGTTCATATTATATTTCCATTGGATTAGCCAGGGTTGTAATGACAAAAAAAGCAAGATTCATTTATCTCAGGAAGAAAATTAGGCTGAGATGATAAATCCAGCAGCCAGCAATTCTTAATAGGCACTTATCTGGTAAGGTCACACAAGACAATGTTTCTTGAATTTTTTTCATGAAAATCCCTCCAACAGCAAAGAATGAGCAAGATTCCATCTCTTAACAAAATTTGCAAGCGAGGTATTTTTTCCCCATAGACAATACTGAAAAACAGTAAAAGCAAACACCAGAAAGAAAAGTCTGCAGAACACTTACAAAATGTGGATGGTTTGCCTTAATTACTTAACACTCTAAAAATAAAAAGGCACACTGGTACAGACAGTGGTGAACAGAGCTGTTTTAAAGTATTTTACATCAACACTTGCTAAAATGTAAAAATAAGTAATTTCAAAATATTGCTTTAAATTAGAGCATTGCCTACTTATGACAAATGTTATTCTACTACTACTGAAACAGAACAGAGAAGTGCTGTAGTCCAAGCTCATGGGCCCAGTTTCTGAAGTCTCAGGCTACTTAATACAAAATAACAAGGAAAGTTCTAGCAGTCACTACTAAAATAAACTTTGAAATGACCTAGATTCTAGGCCTCGATCCTCTCATGGATGTGACCTAAGTTATTTAGCTTTACTGAGCCTTAATTTTCTCATCTGCAAAATGGGTCAACAGCACCTAAACCTCAAGAGGATGTTGTAAAGACTAAATAACTGGTAAGGGCGTATTAAGCAGTGGTGGTAACTGCTCAATACATTTATTACAGCAAGTATTTCAAAGCTCCCAAATGATTTCAGAAACCTTTAAGAATGAAACGTTAGGCAAATGCCAAGGCCACTATCAGAAAACCCATGTTGGTTGTAGTAATTAGCTCTAGGCATGCCCTTCCCCCAACCCCCATTATTAAACAGCATGATGTGCAGAACAAGCACTAAACTAGCAGGTGGCAAATCTGTATTCTAGACTCAACTGGGTCATTAACTCTGTGAGGGACCTTAGGCATTGACCTAGCATTTCTAAAGCTCCAGTTCCTTTATCTGAAAATGAGGAGACTGTACAACTGCTAGGGTCTTATAGAATCTATTTATTCAGACACTGAAGCAATGCAACGTTATCAACCTGATTAGACTTTGCATAGAGTAACTAAAATTCCATTATGTTTTTCAAACAATCCTGAAAGATAATCTTATGATCTACATGTTATCTACTTCAAAAACAGTTTGAGGCCAGGGACAGTGGCTCCTGACTGTAATCCCAGCGCTTTGGGAGGCGGATCACTTAAGGTCGGGAGATCAACCAGCCTGGCCAACATGGTAGAACCCTGTCTCTACTAAAAATACAAAAATTAGCTGGCCATGGTGGTGCATGTCTGTTATCCCAGCTACTTGGGAGGCTGAGGCCAGAAAATTGCTTGAACTGGGAAGGCAGAGGTTGCGGTGAGCTAAGATCACACCACTGCACTCTAGCCTGAGAGAAAGGGTGAGACTTGTCTCAAAAAAAAAAAAAAAAAAAGAAAAAAAGAAAAGAAAAAACAATTTGAGTAACACTGAAAATATATAAACTGAACTTCATTTCAGATAGCCTCAAAAAAGTACAAAAACAACAGAAATGGCCAGGTGCACTGGCTTGGCCTGTAATCCTTGCACTTCGGGAGGCCGAGGCGGGCAGATCACCTGAGGTCAGTCAATAGTTCGAGACCCCCCTAGCCAACATGATGAAACCCTGTCTCTATTAAAAATACAAAAATTGGCCGGGCGCGGTGGCTCACGCCTGTAATCCCAGCACTTTGGGAGGCCGAGGCGGGTGGATCACGAGGTCAAGAGATCGAGACCATCCTGGTCAACACGGTGAAACCCTGTCTCTACTAAAAATACAAAAAATTAGCTAGGCATGGTGGCGTGTGCCTGTAATCCCAGCTACTCAGGAGGCTGAGGCAGGAGAATTGCCTGAACCCAGGAGGCGGAGGTTGTGGTGAGCCGAGATCGCGCCATTGCACTCCAGCCTGGGTAACAAGAGCGAAACTCCGACTCAAAAAAAATACAAAAATTAGCCAGCCATGGTGGTGCATGCCTGGAATCTCAGCTACTAGGGAGGCTGAGGCAGGATAATTTTTTTTTTTTTTTTTTTTTGAGATGTAGACTCAGTCTGACACCAGGCTGTAGTACAGTGGTACAATCTCGGCTCCCTGCAACCTCCACCTCCTGGTTCAAGTCATTTTTGCGCCTTAGCCTCCCAGTAGCTGGGACTACAAGCATGCACCAGCAGCCCAGCTAATTTTTTTTTAAGTAGAGATGGGGTTTCACCATGTTGGTCAGGATGGTCTCAATCTCTTGACCTCGTGATCTGCCTGTCTCAGCCTCCCAAAGTGCTGCGATTACAGGCATTAGCCACCGCGCCTGGCCAGGATAATTGATTGAACTCGGGAGGCAGAGGTTGCAGTAAGCCAAAATTAAGCCACTGCACTCCAGTCCCGACAAGAGGGAGATTCCATCTCAAAAAAAAAAAAAAAAAAAAACCAGAAACATCTTTCTGCTACCAAAATTAACCACCCAAATGAGAAGGATAAGTAGTATGGTAACATACTGGAGTTCTGCAGAAGTACTTAACTGGCTGGGCACGGTGGCTGATGCCTGTAATCCCAGCACTTTGGGAGTACAAGGAGGGTGGATCACAAGGTCAGGAGTTCGAGACCAGCCTGGCCAATATGATGAAACCCCATCTCTACTAAAAATAAGCCAGGCGTAGTGACAGGTACCTGTAGTCCCAGCTACTCGGGAGACAGAGGCAGAGGAATCACCTGAACCTGGGAAGCGGAGGTTGCAGTGAGCCGAGAATGCACTCCAGCCTAGGCAACAGAGCAAGACTATGACTCAAAAAAAACAAACAAAAAAAAGAAGTATTCAACCAGAAAATTACCCAGTGACATCCTTTGGAATGCGCACTGTTTTTTCCAAGTGAAGTGACATATAATTATACCTAGTGAGAATGTGGTATGGGAGTGGGCGTCACCACTGATAGGTCAGGCTAATGAAAGATGCTGGGGAAAGACTTAAATGTTCCTCTCCTTTTGAAACTAGAATTATAATGGCAAACTGGTTCAACTTGGAGTACTGTAACAACTATCAATCTGCAGCCTCAAACTGCTTTGTGAAACTCTACTGAAAACAAGGCAGAAATTTCTAAGCTTTGATACAAATCAACAATTGACAGCTAAAAACTGACAATTTTCTTAATTGTTCTGAGGACCTCAGAACAATCAAGAACCTTTAGTAGCCAAATTCTTGCCTTCAGAAGATTTTTAAAAACTAAGGGTGGAATGATGAAACTCTAAACATGCCCCAATAGATAACACTAGCCAGAATCATAGTAACTGAACTCACTGCTGTTTAATAAGAAAGAGACAAGGAGTGTAAAAAGACTACAGTGCACTACTTTCAGCACTCTCTGCAAACTTAAAAATACAAAACTTGGCCGGACGCAGTGGCTGTCGCCTATAATCCCAGCACTTTGGGAGGCCAAGGCAGGTGGATCACCTGAGGTCAGGAGTATGAAACCAGCCTGGCCAACACAGTTAAACCCAGTCTCTACTAAAAGTACAAAAAATATCAGCCGGGTGTGGTGGTGCATGCCTGTAATCTCAGCTACTTGGGAAGCTGAGGCAGGAGAATCGCTTGAACCCAGGAGGCAAAGGTTTCGGCGAGCAGAGATAGGGCCACTGCACTACTCCAGCCTGCGACAGAGTGAGATTCCTTCTCTAAATAAAGAAAGAAATTAAAGAAAACTTAGGTGTTGTGGTGCATGCCTATAGTCCTAGCTACTCAGGAGGTTGAGGCAGAAGGATCACTTGAGCCCAGAGATTCAAAGTTCAGTGATTGCACCATTGTATTCCAGCTTAGGTGACAGAATAAGATCCTGTCTCTAAAAATAATAAGTAAAAAGTTTTTTTAAAATACGCACAACCTTGGCACTCAGGCCTCGGCTGCAACTCTGAGCCAGAAGGCCAGAAAACACACACACACACACACACACACAGACACACACACACACAGACACACACACACACACGGCATTCACAAAGAACAGTGAGCAGATAACAGATAAATCTTTAGTTTTATTAGAGTGACAAGGCTGAAATGTTTTACATAAGGAACTGCTGTTCTCAGCTTTGAACGCCCTCTCTACACTCTCTGTAGGGCCTGCTTACCACGCTGTGACTTTCACTAGACTATAGTGGGCATCTGATCCCTTCCTAGATTCCTTCAGGACCACAATTTATTCATCTTGGTGTTATTTCAAGTGCCCAGCACAGCATCTTACATTCAGTGGACGGGTAAATGTTAATTAGTTGCTAGTACACATATCTGAGCAAAACTAAAAATCTGCATTTCTGAAAAAAAAATTCCACTCTAATACTCCTAACTCAACCCAGAAGGTTATCAAATCTCTTTTTCATTCCTTTCTCTTCAACCAGAAAGACTACTATCTAAACACTTTCAGACGCTTCTTCCCCAGCGAAACAAAGCAAGCAAATCAAGGCTTAAAGTCTGTCCTCTGCATTACTTCCTTAACTTGTCCTGATAAACTGAAATTGCTGTCTTTTCATGCAGTACAACTTCAGAAAAGGTTTTAAAAAAAAAAAAAAAAGAACAGAAAAATGAAATAAGAGATGTACTAATCACATTGTATAAAACCTGCTCTAAAGAGGGTTTATTCCAGTCAAAATTTTTAACATTTTAAACAATTGCTCAACTTGGCACAGCATAGCCCTAGATGCCTTTGCTTGTTCCCTAAATCCTCACTCTCAAGCCATTCATACGTGTAAAATCATGAAACAAGAGCCAAAAAGGTCAGCCAAGGCAGGAGAAGTAACAAAAGGCACTGAAATACTACTGTGATACTCCAGGGATATTGTAGGGCCTCTCCTCTACCCCATCTACTGTCCCACTGAAGCCTAAACACCTTTATATGAGCATGTTTCTTGTGGGTTTTTGAGACGGAGCCTTGCTCTGTCACCAGGCTGGAGTGCAATGGCGCGATCTCGGCTCACTGCAACCTCTGCCTCCCAAATAGATGGGACTATAGGCGTGTGTCACCACGCCCGGCTAATTTTTGTATTTTTAGTAGAGATGGAGTTTCACCATATTGACCAGGCTGGTCTTGAAATCCTGACCTCGTGATCCACCCGCCTCGGCCCCCCAAAATGCTGGGATTACAGGCATGAGCCACCACTCCCAGCATATATGAGCATTGTTATTGCAGGCACTTGAGTCTCAAAGAGAAACAGATTCTCAAATAAACAATCTTACCTATCATCTAGTCCTCAATACATATAACTTAACATAATAATAAAGTGTTAGGGCCCTTCTGGATTAAACAATCATTACTTTGATTTGGGGTCCGCTCTACTCTGGTGGCCCTGAAGAGGTCACTTCTGAGAATATTCTAAAAAGCATCTGCCAAGTGGTGATGGTTGCATAACCTTATAAATACACTAAAAACCACTGAACTGTACACTTTAGGTTTTCTTTTTGGACAGTGTCTTACTTGGTCACCCAGGCTGAATGCAGTGGTGTGATCATAGCTCACTGCAGCCTCTAACTCCTGGGCTCAAGAGATCCTCCCACTTCAGCCTCCCAAGTAGCTAGGAGTACAGGTTTGTGTCACCACACCCAGCTATTTATTTTATTTTATTTTGAGGCAAAGTCTCACTCTGTCGCCCACGCTGGAGTGCAGTGGTGTAATCTACACTCAATATAACCTCCGCCTCCCAGGTTCAAGCGATTCTTCCACCTCAGCCTCCCAAGTAGCTAGGATTACAGGCGCCTGCCACCACACCTAGCTAATTTTTATATTTTTAGTAGACACGGATTTCACCATTTTGGCTAGGCTGGTCTTGAACTCCTGACCTCAGGTATCTGTCTACCTCAGCCTCCCAAAGTGCTGGGATTATAGGTGTGAGACAGCTCGCCCAGCAATACTTTTTTTATTTTTTTGTGGAGACAGAGTCTCAGTGTCACTATGTTTTGTGGAGGCCTCAGGCAATCCCCCTGCCTCGACATCCCAGAGTGCTGGGATTATAGGTGTGAGCCAATTTGCCCAGCTTGTACTGTTGAAAAGGGTGAATTTTACAGTGTGTGAGTTATATCTCAAATATTTAAAAAAAAAAAAAAAAACGGCCGGGCACCATGTCCTCCTCTGAGTTAGAACTGAGACCTGCTGGTTTTATTCCATACTTATTTCTTAATGGAATAGAGTTTTGAGAGGCATTAAAGATGGGATGATGCAAAGAACACTACACCATTATTTAGAAGCCGCGGCTGTTCTAAAAAGTCCAAGTAACCCTAAAATCACTAACCCAGTTTCTCATCTAACGAAAAAAAACAACTAAGTGGCCTGGAGCTGTGGCTCACACCTGTAATCCCAGCACTTTGAGAGGCGGAGGCAGGTGGATCACAAGGTCAGGAGTTTGGGACCAGCCTGGCTAACATAGTGAAACACTGTCTCTACTAAAAATACAAAAAAAAAATTAGCTAGATGCGGTGGCAGGTGCCTGTAATCCCAGCTACTTGGGAGACTGAGGCAGGAGAATCGCTTGAACCTGGGAGGCAGAGGTTGCAGTGAGCTGAGAATGCGCCATTGCACTCCAGCCCAGGCAACAATGCAAGACTCTGTCTCGAAAAAACAAAACAGAAAAAAAAAATAAATAAATAAAATCAGTTCTTTCCCATCCTACATATAATTTTTAAAAACATTAACTGGCATTTTGGTAGAAGCAACTGGTAAAGTCAGTAACACCAAAACAGTTTTTTGATTAAAAACAAAAAAGCTGACCATGATATAGGGATTTTCTGACAGCTACTTCCCTACAGGTTTTCATACCTCCAACTTCTAGCAGTGTCAAAGAAAAAAAGATTAATGTAACTACAAATTAGCAACTATCAGGAAGAGAAAAACCTGCATGAGAGGTAATACCTAGTCACTCAACAGTGAACATTCCAGACCAAGGATGGTTATCCCTGGATGACTAGCTGGACAGGCTGTAAGTGGAGTCCTAAGTCTAGTCAGAGTGGTGCCGGTGGTTTCACCAAAACAAGAGCCAAAAAGAAAATGGCTGGATAAATGGAATCTGTAAGATAAGGTAGAGAAATGGGCACTTTTAGGAGCTGATAAGTGAACTAGGTTAGACAGTCAAAATGGCTTGATGTAAATCAAGAATTACAAGCTAAGCTTCCTTATTTAAAAGGAAAACATCGACTACGGCCATACCACCCTGAACCACCCTGAACGAGCTCAGTCTCCTCAAAAGGAAAACATCAACCACCCACACAAATAAAAGAAACGCCGTAGACAATAAAACCACCAAATCCACTGTGTTGACATACATATGTCATAAGAGTTCTTCTCCAAACTCTATCCTTTTACCTCAAAAGAGCAAACGGTGACAAAAGTTTCTCTAGAAACCAAACTCCTAAAACACTCTTATAATGTCCACTTATCTAAGAAATACCACAATACAGAACTTTTAAAGAGAGAAATCAACAATATGCTCCCTCTTAAAATGTGCTGGAAGTCATGACACAGCCCACCAGCGTCCTGGCTAAATGATGAAAGGACATTCAGCCTTTCTTCCTTTTTCATTGCCTCTTTAAGGAAATATTGATAGTTCCTAAAATAAGCACCATTAGGAAGAAAATACTTTGACATTCCTACAAAATTAGTATACCTAAAAGCATGCTATCTACCACAAAATAAGCATCATTATGAGAATACTTAAGTTCACTCATTTGACATTCCTACAACGTCAGCACCTGCAATCTACCACTTCAGCAGCCTCTAAGTACTGGAAGATGTTTGAAAACCAAACGACTAAAAATCACAGAATGTGTGTCTACTGGCTAGAGTCAGAAAGACACGTGACAACTATTAAATTATAACAAATGCGCAAGTGTCTGAACAAACAGACTGGATTACTGACACACGAACACAGGGAGTTATTCCAAGCAACCTGAATAAGGTCAACGATTTTACAGCAATGAAAATTCTCGAAACATGTCGCTGACAAAGGAGAAAAGTCTAAGCCTCACTATAAAAAGACACAAAGCAATATAGTCTCCTATCACACATTAAGTGAGGAATCCTAACTTTGCAGCACTTCCTAAACTTTAGAAGCGTACACAAGGCTAAGGGTAAAACAGATCTTGGTATTGATAGCCAAGTTTCTGCCCGATCACAAGGCTGCAATGCATCTTGGGATTCCTTCCGGATGGTTCAGGGCCATGGATAATTTAAAACCTAATTACAGTTTCTATAGTAGAAACTGCAGCAAGAGACCCTCTCTCCGCTGGGTCTAAGGTGAATGGAAAACTCGGGCATTTGTCCTCCACAACTCCTACGATCTCTAAACGCCCACCCGACTGACTCCTGGCTCCATCTGTCCTGTCCTCACTTCTGCGCCTCGTGGCACTGATCCGCCGCGGCCCCCACTCTGTCCCATACGGTTCTCATCTCAAGGGGGTAACTGCGGACCCCAGGGCAGCGCAGGGGCGCAGAGGGGCAGCACTCAGGTCCGGGTCTTTAGTCGCGTTTGCCCGCTGCCAGCTCCCTGCTTGGCCACCGCCGTGCCACCCCGCGCAGGCCGGCTCCCGGGCTTGGGGCGCCCCACCCAGGCGGCCGGCGCCACTGTCAGCGCCCCACGTGCCGGTCGAGTACCAGGGCCGCACCCCTCCCCATTGGGCTCCGGCGTCCGGCTCGGCCACCTCCCGGGTCCCTGGGGCTGCCCCGCGTCCCGGGCCTTTACCTGCAGGCCCTCCTGCGCCGCTGCCGGCTCCGTGGTTGGTGGCGGCGGCGCCAGCTGTGGGTGGCGGCGCTGCCGGGCCCCGCAGGAAGGACGGCACGAACTCGGCGGCATGGACGTTGGGCACGAAGGGCTTGGCGTTGACGTTGAGTTGCCGGCTGAAGGCCGTGGTGAGCGGCTCCCGCTGGGCCTCGGTCACCGCCGCCAGGGAGCCGCCGCCGCCGCCGCAAGGACCCGGCCCGGGGGCTTCCATGTCCGCCTGGTCCCAGCAGTCGGGGGCCGAGTCGCTGCTGCTGCCGCTACTCCCGCCGCCGCCGCCGCCGCCGCCGCCTCCACTGCCCGGATCCATGATCGGGGGGGCCGTGTGTGTGGTGGACAGAGAGCGGGAAATGGAGGCAGGGGCGCCCGGCCGGGGAGGAGTCGGCCGCGCAGACCAAGGGAAGGTGGCGGAGTAGAAAGGCCGGGGGCTAGCGACTAGATCCCCGGTGTCGCCGCGGCGGCAGCTCCAGACCCGACTCCACACTCGCGACGACGATGGAGTCGGCGGCGACGGCGACGGCGACGGCGACGGCGACGGCGGCTCAACCCTCCTCCTCGTGTGTGCGAGCGGATCCCCTCCCACCCAACCACCTCCGACAGCCTCACCGCCAACCCCACGCCCGGCGCGGATTGACCCCGCGCCGCCACCCGTACCTTCGCCTCGGTAGTTCTTCGCTCTGGCCACCCCCGTTTCCGGCTATTTAGCGCGGCGGGAGGCGGAACTACAAGTTCCGGCAGTGAGCGAGCGACACCGCTGCGGTTTTCCCGGGGGCCGACGGGAGTCCGAGTTCAGGGACTGGGCGCAACCGGAAGCGGCTCCGGCTCCCAGCAGGCCACACGAGGAGGCTGACGTCTGGTGGCCGCTCGGCGGCCCCACCTGTCACTGGGTGGGGGCAGGGGCAGGCCCTGGTTGGTGCAGCTCTGGGCTGGACCGAAGACAGAGTCTTTTAGCCCAAGGAGGGGTCCACTCCGGCCTGTGGGGACACAGATGCGCAAAAACGGACAGCATCTATAACGTGGGGAAGAAAAACTCATCTCCTGAAAATTCCTCTCCCTCTCTTTTCACCAGCTTTCCTGCGTTCTCTGACTCAGAGTCTCCCTACCTTATTTTCTCCCACCCCCAACCAGATTTTGCCCTACATTTCAAAGCCGGTGCAGATTTCAAAACTGATTTCATTTTATGTAATCATTTGGTGGAAGAGACAATAAAAGCGTGAGATGTTCCAACTTAAAACTGCAGTCTGGCTCATAAAGCGCTGGGGCCCAGGCAGAAGGGATTGTTAACTGGGAACTTTCAATGACTCACTGTTTGTTTGAGTAGTCATTTAAAGTCTTCACTCAAACTTTTCCATCCTTTCCTCCTCCCGGTGAGAGAGTTTGCAAATTAAACAGAGAATTGCCTTATTCCACGGTGTATCCGGCTGTACCTAACTAATAGGATTGTTTTGGTGAGTCCAGCTTCCTTTCTTACGCACTGTTAGGTGAAGTGGTTTCCTTTTTAAAGGTCTGATTTGCTTAAGAATTTCCACATAATACTTTTCATTGACTGCATCTTACACTTATTAGATTGCAATTAGGTAAATCTGGGAAAAGAACAAAAGCAAAAGAGGAATACCTAGAGTTCGCATTTAGGTCCTTCATGAAGTAGGAAAAAAATGTTGCTCTGAGTACCTGTTAAGTTTTCCTGTAATTCACTCATGTGGAGCCCAAGACAGAGAAAAACATATTGTTAGTATTTTTCTGAAAGGAGTCTAGACAGGGTGCAACTAATCTGACTGCAAATTACAGAGTAAAGGAAGTACATACATAGAATAGATGCTTCTGAACAACCTTAGGCTGTTTGAAAAAAACACCAAAACCTTAACAAAATCTAGATCTAGATCTGTATTTTAATTTTAAACATCTGTATTGTAAAAGAGAACTCAGCCTAATGAGATAGGTGAAAAATGAAGCTGTCAGGTATCTTCAGAAGTTCTAGGCTACAGTAATTTGAATTTAATATTAAACTAGCAAGCTTTATGGATTAAAGAAATACTGGCGGGGCGCAGTGGCTTACGCCTGTAATGCCAACACTTTGGGAGGCCGAGCCGGGTGGATGACATGAGGTCAGGAGTTCGAGATCAACCTGGCCAACATGGTGAAACCCCGTCTCTACTAAAAATATAAAAATTAGCTGCTGTGGTGGCACATGCCTGTAATTCCAGCTACTTGGGAGGCTGAGGTAGGAGAATCGCTTGAACCCAGGAGGCAGAGGTTGCAGTGAGCCGAGATCGTGTCATTGCACTCCAGCCTGGGCAACAAGAGCAAAACTCTATCTCAAAAAAAAAAAAAAAAACCAACCTGGAGACTGGTTTTAAGTTTCTCATCAAGTTTGTGGTCCATGCTCTCTGAAAACTTGGGGGAATTATGGACTTTGGGGACTCAGGGGAAGGGTGGGAGTGGGGTGAAGAATGAAAGACTGCATACTGGGTACAGTGTACACTGCTTGGGTGATGAGTGCACCAAAACTCAGAAATCACCCCTAAAGAGCTTATTCATGTAACCAAACACCACTTGTTCCCCAAAAACCTACTGAAATAAATAGTCTGGGCACAGTGGCTCATGCTGGTAATCCCAGCATTTTGCAGGGTTTAGGCAGGAGGATCGCTTGAGGTCAGGGGTATGAGACCAGACTGGCCAATATGGTGAAACCCCGTCTCTACTGAAAATACAAAAATTAACCCAGCGTGGTGGTGGGCACCTGTAATCCCAGCTACTAGGGAGGCTGAGGCAGGAAAATCGCCTGAACCTGGGATGCAGAGGTTGCAGGGAGGCGGAGTTTGCAAGGAGCCTAGATTGGGCCACTACACTCCAGCCTGGGTGAAAGAGTGAAACTCAAGTTTCAAAAAAAATAAATAAATAAATAAGTGATCCACCTGCCTCAGCCTCCCAAAGTGCTGGGATTACAGGTGTGAGCCACCACACCCAGCCAAGTTTGCCTTCACTTAATACGAAGTTTTGGTTATAGCCTATTGTTATAGTTATCTGAAGACCTAACTGAATCATACTTAACAATGTCCATTTTAAAGTTGGTATTAAGTGACTGTGTCAGATTTACAGAGAACTTAACTGATATAAAAAGTAGAACTTCATTTATGCGAGACCAGTATTGCTATTGAATAAAATATTTTTCTTATGTTCACAAGAAAAAATACAATGTGTTCAAAATAAAATGCTTTTTTTCCAGATTTTCACTCCTCACCCACCTACTCCTAAGAAAATGTCAACACAATCAGCCAACTCAAATAATGAACTACATACACATTCTTCTCTAAGCATTTTGTCTTTGAATATTACTCTCCTTTATGTAACATCCCTTGGGCTCTGAATGATCACATTCTAATAGGTTAGTTCTTCACATCTAATTCAATTAGCAGAGTTTCATTGTGCCTCATAGTTTTTCTAGGGACAAAGGCAGAAACTGCTCAGACTGCTGCTTAGAAAAGCAGTTGATGTCATTAATTTCCTTGTCTCTGAATAGGATAATTATGGATATTCATGAAAACATCCATTCCATTGGTTTTCAAAAGCTTTGACCTGCCAGACAGAGTTCCAGCAGAAAAGTGAAAAATGCTTCTAGTTACAACGTGCTAAGACTGAGCAACTTGAGGGCAGGGTCTTATCTTAATCTTTATATTTCCACTGCCTAGTATATACCCAGTATATAAAAGATACTTAATAAGTTTAAATGGGATGATACTGCCCTTTGATACTTATTTAGGACTGTTGAGAGACAGGGCTAATAATTTATTTGTTTTATTTTTATTTTTGAGACAGAGTGTCACTCTGTCATCCAGGCTAGAGTGCAGTGGCATGATCTCGGCTCATGCAACCTCTGTCTCCCAGGTTCAAGCGATTCTCCTGCCTCAGTCTCCCGAGTAGCTGAGATTACAGGTGCCTGCCATCATGCCCGGCTAATTTTTTTTTTTCTTTTTTGAGACAGAGTCTCTCTCTGTTGCCAGTCTGAAGTGCAGTGGTGTGGTCTCCACTAACTGCAACCTCCACTTCCTGGGTTCAAGCGATTCTCCTGCCTCAGCCTCCTGAGTAGCTGGGACTACAGGCGTGCACCGCCACGCCAAGTTAATTTTTGTGTTTTTAGTAGAGACAGGGTTTCACCATGTTGGCCAGGATGGTCTCAATTTCTTGACCTCGTGATCCACCCTCCTTGGCCTCCCTAAGTGCTAGGATTACAGGTGTGAGGCACCGCACCTGGCCAATGTATTTATTTATTTTTTTTGAGATGGAGTCTTGCTCTGTTGCCCAGGCTGGAATGCAGTGGCATGATCTTGGCTCCCTGCAATCTCTACCTCCCAGGTTCAAGCGATTCTCCTGCCTCAGCCTCCAGAGTAGCTGGGCTTATAGGTGCCCACCACTGCGCCCAGGTAATTTTTATATTTTTAGTAGAGACAGGGTTTTGCCATATTGCCCAGGCTGGTCTTGAACTACTAACCTTAAGTGATCCGCATACTTTGGCCTCCCAAAGTGCTGTGATTACAGGCATGAACCACCACTCTGTGCCCCGGGACTAAAAATTTAGAAAACTTAGGAAAAAACAGAGCTTTTCCTACTCTTACACACCAGTCACCACTCAACACAGAGTACAGTCCTTTCTGGGTAGAGGAAGGGGATTCATTCCAGGAGCCCCTCAAATACCAACACCCAATCATGCTAAAATCCCACATCTCTACTGTGTATATGAAAAGTCAGCCCACCCTATACTTGGGTTTTTGCATCCTGAGGATCCTGTCTTTTTAATCCTTATTTGATTGAAGAAAAAATCCGTGTATAAGTGGACCTTTGCAGTTCAGACCCATGTTGTTCAAGGGTCAATTGTGCTCCACCAGTATGTGGGGGAGTTTCTACCCACCAACAACCAATTCTAAAGCAGACACCAACAGGATACCCTATAATTTCTTTCTTTCTTTCTCTTTTTTTTTTTTTTTTTTTTTTGAGACTGAGTCTCTCTGTGTCACCAGGCTGGAGTGCAGTGGTGTGATCTCGGCTCACTGCAATATCTTCCTCCTGGGTTCAAGTGATTCCCTTGCCTCAGCCTCCCAAATAGCTGGGACCACAGGTGCGTACCCCCACGCCCTAATTTTTTGTATTTTAGTAGAAACGGGGTTTCATCATGTTGGCCAGGATGGTACAGATCTCTGGACCTCGTGATCTGCCCACTTTGGCCTCCCAAAGTGCTGGGGTTATAGATGTGAGCCACCGCACCAGGCCAGGATAACCTATAATTTTACTCCATTCTGGCATTAACCAGAGTTAGGGCAAACTCCACAGGTTAAGGGCTCAACCCCACAAGACTGCCCCCACTTCCAATGCCAATAACAGGTTCCAAATTATGACCTATGCTTCTGACCAACTGGTTATGTGTTGGGGGTTCCCAGGACTCCCTCCATGGATTCAGCTAATTTACCAGAGTGGCTCACAAAACTCAAGGAAACAGGCCGGACACGGTGGCTCACGCCTGTATTCTGAACACTTTGGGAGGCCGAGGTGGAATCACCTGAGGTCAGGATTTGGAGACCAGCCTGGCTAACATGGTGAAACCCCATCTCTACTAAAAAAAAAAAAACAAAAATTAGCTGGATGTGATGGGGTGCACCTGTAATCTCAGCTACCCGGGAAGGTGAGGCAGGATAATTGCTTGAACCTGGGAGGCAAAGGCTGCAATGAGCCAAGCCCTCCACTTCACTCTAGCCTGGGCAACAAAGCAAGACTCCGTCTTAAAAAAAAAAACTCAAGGAAACACTTTACTTACATTTAGCCATAAAGGATATTACAAAGGATATAGATGAACAGCCATGTGGAAGAGATGCACAGGGCAAGATATGTAGGAAGGGGCACAAAGCTCCCATTCCCTCTCCAGGTGTGCCACCCTCCCAGGTCCTCCACATGTTCAGCAACCCAGAAGCTCTGTGAACTCTCTTCTTCTGGGTTTTTATGGAGGCTTCACTATGTAGCATGATTGATTATATTATCTGCCATTGGTGATTGACTCAACTTTCAGCCCCTCTGCCCACCCCAAAGGTTGTGTGTGGGACTGAAAGTTCTAAGCTTCTAGTCATGACTTGGCTTTTCTGGTAACCAGCCATCTTCTAGGAGCCCATCAGGAGTTGGATCATTAGGCAGGGTGAGGTGGCTCACTCCTGTAATCCCAGCACTTTGGGAGGCCAAGGTGGGCAGATCACCGAAGGTCAGGAGTTCAAGACCATCCTGGCCAACATGGTGAAAACCCGTGTTTACTAAAAATACAAAAATCAGCTGGGCGTGGTGGTACATGTCTGTAATCCCAGCTACTCAGGAGGCTGAGGCAGGAGAATCACTTGAACCCAGGAGGTGGAGGTTGTGGTGAGCTGAGATCATGCCACTGCACTCTAGCCTGGGTGACAAAAGTGAGACTCCTTCACACACACACACACACACAAAGGGTTGCATCATTAAAACAAAAGACATTCCTCTTGCTCAGGAAATGCCAAGGGATTAGGAACTCCATGTCAGGAACTGGGGTCAAAGACCAAGTATTAGAGCAAATGATGCACCTAGCACCCCTATGGCTCAGGAAATTTCAAGAGTTTTAGAACCTCTGTGCCAGAAACTGGGGGCAGAGCCCAAATATCTATCTCTTACTATAACACAATAGCACCATGACCTTTTGTGGCAGGCTTTTTTCACTTATCATAATGTTCTCAAGATTCATCTATGTTCAAGCAGGTATCAGTACTTTATCCTTTTGTGGTTTTTGTTTGTTTGTTTGTTTTTTGAGACGGAGTCTTTGTCTCTTGCCCAGACTGGAATGGCACAATCTGGGCTCACCACAACCTCTGCCTCCCGGGTTAAAGCGATTCTTCTGCCTCAGCCTCCCAAGTAGCTGGGACTATAGGCATGTGCCTCCATGCCTGGCTAATTTTTGTATTTTTAGTAGAGATGAGGTTGCACTATGCCAGGCTGGTCTGGATCTCCTGATCTATTGATCCGCCCACCTTGGCCTCCAAAGTGCTGGGATTACAGGTGTGAGCCACCACGCCCGGCTACTTCATCCCTTTTGATGTCGGACTAATAGTTTATTGTATGGATTATACCACAATTTGTTTATCCATTGATGGGCAAATTGCTTTTGTAACTTAAAGAAGTCAAAAATAAAAGGTTAAACAAGTGAAATCACAGTAAAGTGTGTAGTCTAGATAGGTATGTTGTCTTCATGTCAATTTCCTGAATTTTGATAGTGTACAATAGTTATGGTAGATATTACTGTTGGGAGAAGCTAGGTGATGGGTACTTGGGACCTCTTTACTATTTTTTTTTTTCTTGAGATGGAGTCTCACTGTCGCCCAGGCTGGAGTGCCGTGTCTCAATCTTGGCTCAGTGCAACCTCTAACTCCCAGGTTCAAATGATTCTCCTGAATCAACCTCTACCTCCCAGGTTCAAATGAGCCTCCCTAGTAGCTGGGAATACAGGCGCCTGCCACCACGCCCAAATAATTTTTGTATTTTTAGTAGAGACAGGGTTTTACCATGTTGGCCAGGATGGTCTTGATCTCTTGACCTCGTGGTCTTCCCCGCCCTCGGCCTCCCAAAGTGCTGGGATTACAGGTGTGAGCCACCGAGCCCTGTCTCTCTACTATTTCTGCAACTTTTTGTGAGTCTGTAATTGTTTCCAAGTAAAAAGTTAATGCAGGGTGCAGCAGCTTACGCCTGTAGTCCCAACTACTCAGGAAGCTAAGGTGGGAGGATGACTTGAGTCCAAGAGGCTGAGGCTGCAGTGAGTCCTGTTGATATCACTGCACTCCAGCTTGGATGAGAGAGAAAAACCCTCTCTAAAAAAAAAAAAAATCACATATGAAATTATTTATACTTTCAGACTTCAGCCTAGGTTCTTGAATCTTTACCGAAAGATTTTTTTCTATCTTCCTTGATTAAGTTTGTTTGAGGCAAGAGTAGAGGTGGGAAACGGGGAGTTTTTTTCAACTTTGAGAATTTTGGGCTGGGCATGGTGGCTCATGCCTGTAATCCCAACACTCTGGGAAACTGAGGCAAGAGGAGTGCTTGAGGCCAGGAGTTCAAGACCAGCCTAAGCAACGTAGGAAAACTCTATCTCTATAAAAGATGAATTAAAAAATAAAAAATAGAATTTTTAAAATATAGAACAGTATAAAGAATTACAATCATTCACAAACTTACCTGGAATCTCAAGATTGCCTTTTTTTTTTTTTTTTTTTTTTGAGATGGAGTTTTGCTCTTTTTGCCCAGGCTAGAGGGCAAACTCCGCCTCCTGGTTTTGAGCGATTCTCCTGCCTCAGCCTCCCAAGTAGCTGGAATTACAGGCATCTGCCAGCATGTCCAGCTAATTTTTGTATTTTTAGTAGGGACGGGGTTTCACCATGTTGGCCAGGCTGGTCTTGAACTCCTGACCTCAAGTAATCTACCCACCTTGGCCTCCCAAAGTGCTAGAATTACAGGCATAAGCCACCTCGCCCAGCCTTTTATTTCTTTTTCTTTTTTTTTTTTTTTTGAGACGGAGTTTCACTCTTGTTACCCAGGCTGGAGTGCAATGGCGCAATCTCGGCTCACCGCAACCTCCGCCTCCCGGGTTCAGGCAATTCTCCTGCCTCAGCCTCCTTAGTAGCTGGGATTACAGGCACGTGCCACCATGCCCAGCTAATTTTTTGTATTTTTTTAGTAGAGACGGGGTTTCACCATGCTGGCCAGGCTGGTCTCGAATTCCTGACCTCAGATGATCTGCCAATCTTGGCCTCCCAAAGTGCTGGGATTACAGGCTTGAGCCACCGCACCCGGCCTATTTCTTTTTTTTTTTTTTGAGACAAACTCTTGCTCTGTTGCACAGGCAGGAGTGTAGTGCATGATCACAGCTCACTGCAACCCTGACCTCTTCACCTCAGGCGATCCTCCCACCGCAGCCTCTGGAGTAGCTGAGACTACAGGTTCAAGCCACTTAATTTTTTAATTTTTTTGTAGGGGGTGGTTCTCACTGTGTGGCCCAGGCTGGTCTCAAACACCTGGGCTCAAATGATCCTCCTGCCTCAGCCTCCCAAAGGGTTGGGATTATAGGAGTGAGCCAGCCATATGTTGCCTTTACAGCATGGACAAATGGGAATTTATATCCAAGGATCAGGGAGGGGGCAGTGAATGGAAACAACTAAGAGGAAACATCAGGGATAAGAGGGATTCCATCTAAGCCCACCTGAAAGGATTCTTGCAGAAGGCAGGCCAGGGTGACCAGATATTACCTGGAGGTTGGTGGAGGATGAGGAAAATGATCAGATATGGAAGATGATGGGATATCAAGGGTGGGGGATTCTTGCTACACTGACTTAGCAGGGTTCTTTGCTAAAACTGGATTTTATAAGAAAGTGCACAGATGGGCTTGGCAGAAGATTCAGAAGCCTGACTAAAGTTTGGCCAAGCAAAAAATCTTTGTCACGTATGAGATTAAAAAAAGAAAAACGGCAAGGAAGGAGCAAGGGGCAGTGGCTTACACTTGTAATCTCAGCACTTTGGGAGGCCGAGTCAGGTGGATCACCTGAGGTTGGGAGTTGGAGACCAGCCTGACCAACATGGAGAAACCCTGTCTCTACCAAAAATACAAAACCAACCTGGGCAACATAGCAGGAGACTTCATCTCTACAAAAATAAATTTTGAAAAACGATAAGGAAAGACTGAATCAATAGCAGATGATGATGATGACGATGTGGTTAAAACTTGGGAATGCCAACATGATCAAAATGACATTGAGCCCCAGGGCTCTGACTTAAAGGAGAGTCAATTGACCAGTTCATGTGCCAGAACTGGCTTCCTTGCCAGCTCCTGTGGATTAACTGCCTTTTCAATGAAGGGCTGCAAAAACCAGTTGTCCTGGTTTTCCCAGGAATCAGAGACGCTTCTGTGAGTCAATCCTTTATGTCACTTTGCAGGCCTCATTTTCTGAGTCCATCCATCTGGAGAAAGAGATCTTAGTCAATAAAATCACGGTGCTGTCTGTGACTAAAACCCAGGAGGTATTAACACTTGCTTGCCCCCGGGGTTTCCCTGTAAATGGATTTACCCTGGCTGGTAGAATGAAGCTACCAGGACCACTCTTAAGAGTTGCCAATTTCCTAGGCCAGAGCTTTGCTCTTGAAAGGTATCTAAACAGCAGCAGCTGTCCCCCCAGGTTAAACAGGCTTGTTGATTTGCGTTGGAAATAGCTGTCTCGTTGTAATGATTGTCCCAGTACATCCACTTTGTGCATGTAAAAGACTCGTAACTCAAGAGCATCGAGGAAGCCTAATAATCATCATTTGACTCAGATGAAAAGTTGATTTATTCTGCAGAAACAGGGAATCATAATTTCTGATTGTCAAGATCCATTGTCAAGGGAAGAAAACAAAGTTCAGAGCCTAATTTCCTATTTTTAGTAGAAATGGAGTTTCACCATGTTGGTCAGGCTGGTCTCAAACTCCTGACCTCAGGTAATCCACCTGCCTCAGCTTCCCAAAGTGCTAGGATTACAGGCATGAGCCACTGCACTTGGCCGCTTGCCATATTTTAGACCTAAGACTTTCCAGGGTTCCTGCACATTCTTACAGACCCCTGATCAGGAAAGGTATCTTATAGGTGGGGAGAGAAAAACTTCCCTCAACTAGGTTCAGTAGTTTTCAGATGAACAGCTAGCCTATTAAATAATGTATATGTTATACAAATATGTAATCACAGCAATTATAGTATATTAATAAACTATCTTTATTATTATCTTTTAATAATATCTTTTTTTTTTTTGAGGTGAAGTCTCGCTCTGTTGCCCAGGCTGGAGTGCAGTGGCACCATCTCGCTCATTACAACCTCTGCTTCCCGGATTCAAGTGATTCTCCTGCCTCAGCCTCCTGAGTAGCTGGGATCACAGGCTACTGCCACTATGCCCAGCTAATTTTTTGTATTTTTAGTAGAGATGGGTTTCACCATGTTGGCCAGCCACAGTGATTCACCTGCCTCAGCCTCCCAGAGTATTAGGATTACAGGCCCGAGCCACTGCGCCTGGCCTTTTTTTGTCTTTGAGACAGAGTCTGGCTCTGTCACCCAGGATGGAGTGAGGTGGCATATTTTTGGCTCATTGCAACCCAGCCTCCTGGTCTCAAGCCATCCTCACACTTCAGTGTCCCAAGTAACTGAGACTGCAAGGCACGCATCACCACGCCCGGTTAATGTTTGTATTTTTTTTGTGGGAGGATCCCTTGAGCCTGGGAGGTCCAGGCTGCAGTGAGTCATAGGATTCCAACCTGGGCAACACAGTAAGACTCCGTTTCAAAAAAGAAAAGAACATTCACATTCATTGTTCTGTAATGATCACCATCATCCATCTTCAGAACGTTATCTTCCCTAAAAGAAATGCTGTACCCTGAGGTGGGAGAATCGCTTGTACCAGGGAGGCAGAGGTTGCAGTGAGCCAAGATTGTGCCACTGCCTTCCAGCCTGGGCAACAGAGTACTTTATCTCAAAAAAAAAAAAAAAGAAATGCCATACCCAGTAAACATTAACTCTCCCATTTCTCCCTCCCATGGACCCTGGTAATCTCAATTTTACTTTCTGTGTCTGTGAAGTTGCCTATTCTAGGTTAACTCATAAAAGTGGAATTATATAATATTTATCCTTTTGCGACCAGCTTTTTTCACTTAGCATGATGTTCTTCATGATTCATCCATGTAGTAGCAGGTATCAGAGTCTCATTCCTTTGTAAGGCTGAAATTTATGCCATTGTATGTATATACACTGTGTATTGTTTATCCATTCATCTGTGGATGGACACAGGTCATTTCTGTCTTTTGGCTATTGTAACTAATGCTACTATGACACCTGTACATATTTCAGTCCATGCTTTCAACTCTTTAGAATGTCCATTTAGAAGTAGAACTGCTAGCCGGGCACGGTGGCTCTCACGACTGTAATCCCAGCACTTTGGGAGGCCGAGGTGGGCAGATCTCTTTGAGGTCAGGAGTTCAAAGCCAGCCTGGCCAATATGGTGAAACCCCATCTCTACTAAAAAAATACAAAAATTAACCAGGCATGGTGGTGCACACCTGTAATCCCAGCTACTTGGGAGGCTGAGACAGGAGAATTTCTTGAACCTGGGAGTCAGAGGTTGAAGTGAGCTGAGATCACACCACTGCACTCCACTCTGGGCAACAGAGCAAGACTCTGTTTCAAAAAAAAAAAAAAAAATGAAACTGCTGAATGATTGGGTTTATTATGTTTAATGTTACTTTAAAATGTATTTACCTTTAGCCAGGAGCAGGGGCTCAAGCCTGTAGTCTCAGCACTTTGGGAGGCTAAGATGGGAGGATCGCTAGAAGCCAGGAGTTCAAGACCAGCCTGGGCAACAAAGCCAAGACCGTGTGTCTACAAAAGAAAATGTAAAAAATTAGCTGAGCATGGTGGTGTATTCCTGTAGCCTCAGCTACCTAGGAGGTTGACGTGGCAGGATAGTTTGAGTCTGGAAGATGTAGGCTATAGGCTGCAGTGAGCCATGACTGCACCACTGCACAGCATTGATGACAGAGTGAGACCTGTCTCAACAAACAAACAAAAAACCTGGGCACAGTGCAGTCATCTGTAGTCCCAGCCACTTGGGAGGCTGAGGCAGGAGGATCACTCAAGCCCAGGACTTTGAGGCTGCAGTGAGCTATGATCACACAGTGCACTCCAGCCTGGGCAACAGAGCAACACCTCATCTCGAAAAAATTAAAAAAATGAAAGCAAAAAATAATATTATTTACTATTTTTAGAGATGGAGTTGTACTACATTGGCCAGGCTGGTCTCGAACCCCTGGCCTCAAGATATCCTCCTCCCTTGGTCTCCTAAAGTGCTGGGATTATAGGCGTGAGCCACCATGCCCAGGCAAAAGTTTTAAAAAATTAAAATTTATTTACCTTTAATATCACAACAGCCCTGAAGGGCTCATTGTGCTATCTCCATATTGTCAAGATGAGAAAACAGAAGTTCAGAGAGGTTAAATAATTTGAACCCAGTTCTGTTAGACTGCAAAGCTAGGGCGCTCTTTCATCCTCACTTATGCAAAATCCACTTATGCCCTGGGGTTTCTTGCTTAGGGACTCTGCAAACGCCAGCTCCTGCGAAGAATATCTTCTAAAGCTTTAATGAGTAAGCTTTCTTCTGATCAGCTGGATTAAAAATAAATCTGTGATTTCCTAGGAGAGGGCCTCGGTTGGCGTTGGATAGCCAGTCCCCCGTCGTTGCCGCCCGCGGGCCGCTCCGCCCTGCGCAAGGCGTGCCCCGCCGGGCTGCTGGAACCGGGGTCCAAACCGAGAGCCCTGGGTCCTGGGAAACAGGGTGTGGCCGGAAAGGCGGCCGCCCCCTCTCGGGTCACGCAACGCACGTTCAGGGGGAACCTGGCACTAAACCTTTCGTGGACGGTCTACTTCTGGGTCGTGGTTTCGTACCTAGCAGAGCAGCTCCCTCGCTGCCATCTATTGAAAGTCACCCCTCGACACAAGGGTTCGTTTTATTTAAAAAAAATAAAATGAATAAATAAGTAAATGGATACATCTCCGATTTTAAAATCTCACTGATTCAAATCCCTATCAACTTCCAAAGGGGCCGGGCGTGGTGGCTCAAGCCTGTAATCCCAGCACTTTGGGAGGCCGAGGTGGGTGGATCACGAGGTCAAGAGATCGAGACCATCCTGGTCAACATAGTGAAACCCCATCTCTACTAAAAATACAAAAACATTAGCTGGGCATGGTGGCGCGTGCCTGTAATCCCAGCTACTGAGGAGGTTGAGGCAGGAGAATTGCCTGAACCCAGGAGGCAGAGGTTGCGGTGAGCTGAGATTGCGCCATTGCACTCCAGCCTGGGTAACAAGAGTGAAACCCCGTCTCAAAAAAAAAAAAAAAAAAAAAAAAAAAACAAACTTCCAAAGGGGAATTGAAGCTTGTTATAATAAAACCGCAGAAACCAAGACATAAAAGGGGAAAAGGGGGAAAGGGTATCAAGATTCTTTTTATTATTATTATTATTACTATTATTTTTGTTTGTTTTGAGACAAAGCCTTGCTCTCTCGCCAGGCTGGAGTGCAGTGGCGCAATCTCGGCTCACTGCAACCTCCGCCTCCCGGGTTCAAGCGATTCTCTTGCCTCAGCCTCCCAAGGAGCTGGGATTACAGGCACCCGCCACCACATCCAGCTTATTTTTGTATTTTTAGTAGAACCGGGGTTTCACCATGTTGGCCAGGCTGGTCTGGAGCTCCTGACCTCAAGTGATCCACCTGCCTCAGCCTCCCAAAGCGCCTGAGCCACCTGGGCTTCACTTTTTTCCTTTTCTTTTCTTTTCTCCTACAATTGAAATCCTTTCCCCTTTTCCCTTGCCTTCCCTTCTGTTCCCTGCACCTCCCCTCTGCTTCCCCTCCCCTTCCCTTTCTCAGTCCTCTCCCCTTCCCTTTCCCTCTCCCCTTCCCTTCCCTCTTTCCGAGACGGGATCTCACCCTCACTCTGTTGCCCATGCTGGAGTGCAGTGATGTAGTCCTAGCTCACTGCAGCTTCATATTCCTGGGATCAAGCAATCCTCTCTCCTCAGCCCCCTGAGTAGCTGGGATTACAGGTGTGTGCCACCATGCCAGGCCATTTTTTTTTTGTTTTTTTGTAGAGATGGGGGGGAGGTCTCACTATGTTGGTCAGGCTGGTCTTGAACTCCTGGCTTCCAGCGATCCTCCTGCCTTAGCCTCCCAAAGTGCTGGGATTACAGGTGTGAGCCACCACACCTGGCCAGGATCTCTTGATTAAAGATAGCTACAGCAACTGATTTAGCTCTAAGTTCCTTAGCACACAGGGAAAAGAGAGACGTTGGACTATGCGCCTGCGCCTCTCTTTGGTAGCAGAGCACACAGCAATTTATTCATTCATTTTACTTCAATTCATTCTGAGTCTACTGAGGGCCAACAAACATTTTCCTGATCCTGAAGTAATTTCCTGGGAATTGATGTTAGCATAATCAACACAACACAATTTATGATGTTGGGTTCCTACCTTCTCTTCCTGACTTTTGACTTCCCCAAATGTGACTGACCTCTTATTGATACCATCTTTATTAAGTGCATGACTTGGAGATCAGGAAATCGGATTAGACATTCACAGTGTATGTTTCTCCAGAAGCCCAATATGCAGCTTTCAAGCCGTATTAAAGACTGTCCCTATCAGTTCATTTCACTGTAATTACTCTTGCCTCATGGATCAATCAACAGTCATCTATTCTCTTACACCTTTTATAAAGGGTTTGTTGTTTTCCTGCATCTAATCATGTATTATGGGATTTGCTTTGAAACTGCCTTTGCAAAGATTATGAGAGTGAGAGAAGTCTAGCATGGCTGACTCCATCTTGCTTCTAGCCTCACAGGCTGGCTGTCTTTGCTCATTCCTAGGTGTAGACCAAGCTAACCATGGAGGGAATTTAGCTTATTATTTAACTTTTTTTTTTTGAGATGGTGTCTTGCTGTGTCGCCCAGGGTGGAGTGCAGTGGCTGATCCAGGCTCTCTGTAGCCTCCACCTTATTGTTTAACTTTGAAGCAAGGATGATAAAAATCCCTCCCTAAAATAAACCCCCTCCTTGCTCAGGGACCACCTTTTTAAGCTAATAAAAGGCCAGGATTTAGGTTGTGGGAAGGGAGTGAATTCTGTTAAAACGTAGGCAAAGTTTCTATCATCCCTTACTGCTCAGAAGTCATGGCCAGAAGTCATAAGATTTGTGACTTCCCCAATTACTGCTATAGATAACACCACTATTATAGAACCCACAACTGGTCTTTGAGATGTTTTTCAGACTATTGTATTCTGGCAACCAACTCACCCCATCAGATCTGTGAATTACAACTCAATCAGTCCTATGGTCCTCACCAAAGGGCAGTTTCAGCACGCGGGGGCCATTTCCACACCCCTATGATTTCATCCCCAACCAATCAGCAGCACCCATTTCCTAGCCCCTGCCCTCCAAATTATCCATACAATCCCTAGTCTCTGAGTTATCTGGGAGACTGATTTGAGTAACAGCTCTACTCTTCCACCTGGCCAGCTTTGCATTAACTGACCTCTTTCTTTACTGTAATACCACAATCTCAGTGAATTGATTTTATCTCTGCAGGGGGTAAGAAGGCCAGGTGGGGTGGCTTACACCTGTAATCCCAGCACTTTGGGAGGTTAAGATGGCAGTATTGCTTGAGTCCAGGAGTTCAAGACCAACCTGGGCAACATAGCAAGCCCTCTCCATCTCTACTAAAAGTTTAAAAAGTTAGCCAGGTATGGTGGTGCATGCCTGTTGTGCTACTCAGGATGCTGAGGTGGGAGTATTACTTGAGTGCAGGAAGTTGAGGCTGCAGTGAGTGAGCCATGATCAGGCCACAGCACTCCAGCCTGAGCAACAGAGTGAGACCCTGTTAAAAAAAAAAAAAAAGTCAAGTTAACTTAAAGTGTTGGTAAAGATATGAGGAAATAGAGACATATACATACCACTGGTAGGTGTACAAATTGCTATAACATCTTGGGAAAGCATTTTGCAACCTATAGTATTGACGTGGAGATGTGCCTATCCCACAAGCCAGCAATACAGCTTCATTGCCAAGTACATTCCCTTGATTTGAACTTCCCAACCTGTGAGTGGTCAAGTGAATGAGAGGGGCTGAGAAATTGATGCCCTCAGTGCCCACAGGACTTAAGTAGCTCCAGCCTTTGGGCATGTGGCCTCTGGCCGTGAGGAGCCTCCTGCATACAAACACTCTATTACTATTTTTTCTGTGAGCTGGACATGAAACAGATTGGGAAATACTGAGCTAGAGAAATTCCCTGGTGAGCACCAAGAGATGGGTTTAAAGGTATCCATGCCAGGCACTGTGGCTCACACCTGTAATCCCAACACTGTGGGAGGCCAAGGCAAGTGGATCACCTGAGGTCAGGAGTATGAGACCAGTCTGGCCAATGTGGTGAAACCCTGTCTCTACAAAAAAAAAAAAAAAAAAAAAAATGAGCTTGCTGTGGTGGCACGTGTCTATAGTTCCAGCCACTTGGGAGGCTGAGGCACAAGAATCGCTTGAACCCCAGTGGTGGAGGTTGCAGTGAGCCAAGATCTAGCCGCTTCACTCCAGCCTGGGCAACATAGCGATACTATGTCTGAATTAGAAAAAAAAAAAAAAAAAGGTATTCATTACAGCACTGCTTAAAATATCCCAAATTAGAAAAACCTAAATGTCTAGCAGTAGAAGAAGAAATAAGTATATGTGATGGAATACAATTCAGCAATTATCATGAATGAACCAAATCCTGCTGGGTCTGGTGGCTCACGCCTGTAATCCCAGCACTCTGGGAGGCTGAGGCACTTGGATAGCTTGAGCCCAGGAGTACAAGACCAGCCTGGGCAACATGACAAAACCCCGTCTCTACAAAAAATATAAAACTCAGCTGGGCGTAGTATCACAGCACCTTAGCCTCAGCTACTCAAGAGGCTGAGGTGGGAGGATGGCTTGAGCCGGGGATGTGGGGATTACAGTGAGCCATGACCATGCCACAGCACTCCAGC
Organism: Sapajus apella; assembly: GCF_009761245.1. Lineage (NCBI taxonomy): Eukaryota > Metazoa > Chordata > Mammalia > Primates > Cebidae > Sapajus > Sapajus apella. Next base: position 2,867,655 of record NW_022436991.1, on the reverse strand, counting down.
CTCCAGACTTCTTTAGTTGCAGGCGCCAATAGATCCTTTGTATTGTCTCAAAACAAAAAAAAAAGGGCCGGGCGTGGTGGTCCACGCCTGTAATCCCAGCACTTTGGGAGGCCGAGGCGGGTGGATCATGAGGTCAAGAGATCGAGACCATCCTGGTCAACATGGTGAAACCCCATCTCTACTAAAAATACAAAAAATTAGCTGGGCATGGTGGCGCGTGCCTGTAATCCCAGCTACTCAGCTACTCAGGAGGCTGAGGCAGGAGAATTGCCTGAACCCAGGAGGTGGAGGTTGCGGTCAACCAAAAAAAAAAAAAAACACATTACGCAGGGGAAAAGAAAAAAACAGCCGCAAAAAAAAAAAAAAAAAGAAAAGAAAAAAAAAAGAACCAAATCTAAATGTATCATCAGGGACAGATCTTAAAAACTTAATGTTGGGGACAGAGAGGAAAGTTGTAGACTATGTACAATATGATGTCATTTGTGAAAAACTTTTTTTTTTTTGAGACAGACATGTACCACCACCTCCGGCTAATTTTATATTTTTAGTAGAGGCAGCATGTCTCCATGTCGGTCAGGCTGGTCTTGAACTGCCAACCTCAGGTGATCCACCCACCTCAGCCTCCCAAAGTGTTGGGATTACAGGCATGAGCCACTACGCCTCGATAATGTGAAAAACTTTTAAAGACTCAAGCTGAAAAAACAATACTCTATGTTGTTATGGGAACATATACAAGCATGAAAAGTTTACAACAGACACAGAGAGGCTGCGGGCCAGCTTGAGGAAAGTGATTTCTTTAGAAGAGGGAAAAAAGGAAATGGAATAAGGGCATAGTTTTAGCTTTATATATAACCTTTTATTTACTTATTTTTATTTATTTATTTTATTTTACTATTATTTTTTTTTCTTGAGACAGTCTCTCACTCTGTCAACCAGGCTGGAGTGCAATGGCGAGATCTTGGCTCACTGCAACCTCCACCTCCCGGGTTCAAGTGATTCTCCTGTCTTCTGCACAGCCGGCTCTTCGTGAGTTACTCTTTATCCGCTGCAGTTTCCCTGTCCTGATAAATCTGGTCTGTCTAGGCAGGGGGCAAGGTGAACCCACTGGGTGGTTTCAGCCCCAGAATTTAGTCTGCAGGTAGGCAGAGCAGTAGTCACATCAATAGCATCCATTCAGTGGGCTGCTTTTCTGAGTCAGATGCTGTGCTGGGTGTTTTGTTTACACATCTCTTTGCATCCCCGGAAACAAGTCTGTGGGCTTGGGATTATTCCCTCAGAAGGTAACTAGATTCAAGAAAACAAAATAACTGGCTCAGGATCACAGAGCAGTCACGTGAGAGGCTGGGGTGGCAGCCATGTGGCAGAGCTGAAATTCAAATCTAGGCCAATCTAATCCCAAACCAGGGCTCATTAACCACCACAGTTGTGTCTCTGAAGCTTCATTCAGTCTTCACATTTTTTTTCTTCTATTTTTCTTCTCAGAAGTGAGAAGTCTTCACATTTAAAAATTTTTTTTTATTTTTGAGACAGAGTCTCACTCTGTCACCCAGGCTGGTGTGCAATGGTGCAATCTTGGCTCATTGCAACCTCCACTGCCTGGGTTCAAGCATGCTCCTGTCTCAACCTCCTGAGTAGCTGGAATTATAGGTGCATGCCACCATGCCCGGCTAATTTTTACATTTTTAATAGAGACGGAGTTTCACCATATTGGTCAGGCTGGTCTCGAACTCCTGACCTCAGGTAATCTACCTGCCTCGGCTTCCCAAAGAGCTGGGATTACAGGTGTGAGCCACTATGCCTGGCCTCAGTCTTCACATTTTTGCCATCGGAACTTATCATCTGTGCTGTTATTTACTTACTGCTTTTTTTTCAAACTGACACCCTTTTATAATTGAACAAATATACTTTAAAAGGAAACTTTATTTCTATAATAAATGGGAAACAAGTGTCTCTTACAATGAAAATAAGGTCATTTCAAAAACATATACACAAGAAACAAAACTTTATAACATTAAAGCCAGATACTGTTACCTGCTGAGGCCCTCTCTTTGTTCAAAATGGAGATTAGAAAACCTTGGAGATGTGTTAAAGATATAATAAATCTGGGTGAAGTAGCTTATGCCTGTAATCCCAGCACTTTGAGGGGTTGACGTGGGTGGATCACCTGAGGTCAAGAGTTCGAGACCAGCCTGGCCAACATGACAAAACCCCGTCTCTACTAAAAATACAAAAATTAACTGGGCATGGTGGCATGCACCTGTAATCCCAGCTACTTAGAAGGCTGAGGCAGGAGGATCACTTGAACTTGGGAGATGGAGGTTGCAGTGAGTTGAGATCACACTGCGGCACTCCAGTCTGGGTAACAGAGGGAGACTTTGTCTCAAAAACAAAACAAAATATGTTCAAAAGAAACAAATTACATTTAGGCCAGATACTATTACCTACTGAGGCCCTCTGTGTTCAAAATGAAAATTAGAAAACCTTGGAGATGTGTTAAAGATATAATAGACAATGAGATGGTGTGTGCTTGTAGTCTCAGCTACCGGAAAGGCTGAGGCAGTGAGCTGTGATGGCACCACTGTACTCCAGTTTGGGGAACACAGTGAGACCCTGCTTCAAAAATAAATAAATAAGCAGGGCGCAGTAGCTCATGCCTGTAATCTCAGCACTTTGGGAAGCTGGGGTGGGTGGATCACTTGAGGCAAGGAGTTTGAGATCAACCGCACCACCAAGGTGAAACCCCCATCTCTACTAAAAATACAAAAAAAAAATAGCCGGATGTGGTGGTGTGTGCTTGTAATCCCAGCTACTCAGGAGGTTGAAGTAGGAGAATCGCTGGGAGGTAGATGCTTCAGTGAGCTGAGATCGCTCCAATGTACTCCAGCCTGGGTGGCAGAGTGAGATTCTCTCTCAGACAAACAAACAAACAAAAACTGGAATCCTGCTGAGCACAGGGAATGTGAAAGGCCCTAGATTTTGAGATAGCCTGAGGGGGAAGGGCAGCTATGCCCTCTCCTCTTTCCATTCAGCCCATGGGTTCTGTGTTCTTACAGAGTGGAGGGCAGAAACCCCTGCATTATTTAAAGGATTTTTCTCTCTATCTGTCTAATTTCTGTCTCTTTCTTTCTCTCTCTGCCTTTCTCACATTCAAATCTTCATAGTTGCGTTTACCAAGTTAAATACAGGGATACTATGACTCCACTGAGTATAGCTTGTCAAAGCATCCCCTCATAATCTGTCTTATCCTGTGGCTTCTACAAAACAAAACAAAAACCCAGAGTGCTGGGCACGGTGGCTCATACCTACAATCCCAGCACTTTGGGAGGCCGAGGCAGGAGGATCACTTGAACCCAGGAGTTTGAGACTAGCCTGGGCAACATAGACAGACCTTTGTCTCTACCAAAAAAAAAAAATTAGTTGGGCATGATGATGCATGCCTAACTTCCCAGCTACTTAGGAGGCTGAGGCAGGAGGATTGCTTGAGCCTAGGAGGTCAAGGTTCCAGTGAGCCAAGATCGCACCACTGCACTCCAGCCTGCCTGACAGAGTGAGACTCTGTCTAAAAAACGAAACAAAACCAAGCAAAAAAATCCACTGAATGGGAGAAGAATATATGCAAATCATGTATCTAATAAGGAGCTAATATTCAGAATATACAAGGAACAACTCAGTAACAAAAAGTAAGCAACAAGGAGGCCAGGCGCAGTAGCTCACGCCTGTAATCCCAGCATTTTGGAAGGCTGAGGTGGCTGGATCACTTGAGGTCAGGAGTTCAAGACTAGCCTGGTCAACATGGTAAAATCCCATCTCTACTAAAACACAAAAATTAGCTGGGCATGGTGGCATATGCCTGTTAAACTCAGCTATTCAGGAGGTGAGGCAGGAGAATCCTTTGAACCTAGGAGACAGAGGTTATAGTGAGCCAAGACCATGCCACTGCACTCCAGGCTAGGCAACGAGTGAAAACTCCATCTCAAAAACAAAAAGAAGGCAGAAGTCTTTCAACACTGCCTCCCCAACTTATTTTGTTTATATCTGTCTGTCTGTCTGTCTGTCTGTATGTATATATGTATGTATTTATTTATTTGTTTTTGAGATGGAGTCTGGCTCTGTTGCCCAGGCTGGAGTACAGTGGTGTGATCTCAGCTCACTGCAACCTTCACACCCCGAGTTCAAGTGATTCTCCTGTATCAGCCTCCTGAGTAGCTGGTATTACAGGTGCACACCACCACACCCAGCTGATTTTTGTATTTTCAGTAGAGATGGGGTTTCACCATGTTGATCAGGCTGGTCTTGAACTCCCGACCTCATGATCCACCTACCTCAGCCTTCCAAAGTGCCAGGATTATAGGCGTGAGCCACGGCGCCCAGCCTATGTGTTTCTTTATTAAAAGACAGGCTCTTCCTCTGTTGTCCAGGCTGGAGCACACTGGCACAATCATAGCTTGCTGCAGCCTGGAATTCCTGGACTGAAGCCATCCTCCTGCCTCACCCTCCTAAATAGCTAGGATTATAGATTCCTGCCACCATGCCCGGCCAGAGTACATCATTGAAGGTACCACTGCTTAGAGTGGTTATTGTTGACATTGTTTATACATTACTTCCTACATAAGTAATATATGTAAATCTTAAGTGCAGTTCACAATTACAGTGTAATCACCTTATGAATACCTTGATGAATCACATTATTCTCTGTGGCAATAACCTCAATTAATGCCATTATTATTAAGCTCTGTGATAAGGCTGAAATTTTGATGTATTTGATTTACTCAACCATCTTCATTTGATCCCATGTCATGCTATGGTTTTGCTAGATTTTTTTCTAAGCCCACCAGTTTTATAATGTTCACAGTGACCATGACAATAATATAAAATATTCCACTTTTTATATGTAAAAACATCAATATAGAGTAAGGGTTGGGGAATGGTGGCCCACACCTGTAATCCTTGCACTTTGGAAAGCCAAAGTTGGAAGATTGCTTGAGGCCAGGAGTTTGAAACCAACCTGGGCAATATAGCAAGACCCCATCTCTTTGTTTCTCTTTCTCTCTCTCTCTCAAAAAAAAAAAAAAAAAGATATACAATAAGAAAATTAAAATTAGCTTGGGTTGAAAAAACATCGATCATGTTGGAATAACAAAGACAGATAAAGCGAGTTGTGAAGCTAATGCCACAACTGTAAAGGGTCCTAATGACCCCCTTCTTTAGTGAGTCTGCCTTTTTACTCATTGAGGAAATTTCTTTTATAACATCTATTGTAAGTGTGTCAGGTTTGGTGGCTCATGCCTGCAATCCCAGCACTTTGGGAGGCCAAGGCAGATGGATCAGCTGATGTCAGGAGTTCGAGACCAGCCTGACCAACATGGTGAAAACCTGTCTCTACTAAAAATACAAAAATTAGCCAGGCACAATGGCAAGCACCTTAGTACCAGCTACTTGGGAGGCTTCGGCGTGAAACTCGCTTGAACCTGGGAGGTGGAGGTTGCAGTGAGCCGAGATTGTGCCACTGCACCCCAGCCTGGATGACGTAGCAAGACTCCGTCACATGCACACATAAAAATTATTTTGTTGTGTATATATATATACATAATATATATAGAAATACCACCTTTTGTTTATCTATTCATCCATGGATGGACATTTGGGTTGTTTCTACCTTTTGGCTATTGCGAATAAACATTTGCTATTGCCATTAACATTGGTATAGATATATCTGTTCCAGTCCCTGCTTTCAATTCTTTTGTGTATCTACTGGAAAGCAAAATTGCTGAATCATATAGTAATTCTTGGTTTAATTTTGTTGAGGAATTGTCATATGGTTGTCCACAGTGGCTGCATTGTTTTATATTCCCGTGCCAGTGCACAAAGTTTCCAATAATTTCTCCAAATCATCACCAACACTTGCCGTTTTCTGCTTTTGATTTTTTAAAATAGAGACGGGATCTCACTGTGTTATCCAGGCTGGTGTCAAACTCCTAGCCTCAGGCAATCTCCAGCCTCAGCCTCCCAAAGTTCTGCGATGACAGGTGTGAGCCATCATGCCCAGCCCAGTTTGTTTTGTTTTTTGAGACGCAGTCTCACTCTGTCACCCAGGCTGGAGTGCAGTGGTGTGATCTCAGCTCACCGCAGCCTCCAACTCCCAGGTTCAAGTGATCCTCCTGCCTCAGCCTCCCAGGGAGCTGGGACTACAGGCACACATCACCACACTCAGCTAATTTTTGTATTTTTAGTAGAGACAGGATTTCACCATGTTGGCCAGTCTGGTCTTTAACTCCTGACCTCAGATGATCCACCTGCCTTGGCCTCCCAATGTGATAGGATTACGGTGTGAGCCACATTGCCTATCCCCTATTTGTTTTTTAAGTAACAGCCATGCTAGTGGTTATAAAGTGGTATCTCAGTGTGGTTTTGTTTGTATTTCCTTAACGATTAGTGATTTTGTGCATCTTCTCATGGGCTTTTGGGCGTTCATATTAATATATCTTTGAGAATATCTATTCAAGTTCTGATTCTAGATTCCACCCTTGGCCTGGTATGGTGGCTAATGCCTGTAATCCCAGCACATTGGGAGGCTGAGGCAGGTGCATCACTTGAAGTCAGGAGGTGAGACCTGCCTGGCCAAGATGGCAAAACCCTGTCTCTACTAAAAATACAAAAATTAGCCAGGCATGATGGCATGTGTCTGTAATCCCAGTTACTTGGGAGGCTAAAGTATGAGAATCGTTTGAACCCAGGGAGGCGGAGGTTGCACTGTACTCCAGCCTGGGCAAGAGAGTGAGACTTTGTTTCCAATCAGTCAATCAACCAATCAATCAATTCCACCTTCTTCCTCCCAAATTTGTTGATATCTCAGAGGATCTGGTTTTGTGCCATTTTTACACATATCTACGTAGTACTGCATTGTTGTGAAGTTCCACTTGATAACATGATAATGAACATTTTTGTAACCAAAACTTTGAAGACTTCCTTAAGTCTGTAAAAGAAATTTCTCGATGTGAACTTCTGGATCAAATAATATATACACACGCACACACATACATATATGTATTTAGACAGGATCTTGCTTTATCACCCCGGCTAGAGTATACTGGAACAATCATGGCTCCCGTGACCCCCTGGACTCAGGTGATCCTCTGACCTCAGCTGCTTCTTTTTTTTTTCAAGTTTATCATTTATTTGTTTATTTATTTAATTTTTGAGTCAAAGTCTTGCTCTTGTCCCCCTGGCTGTAATGCATTGGTGTGATCTCAGCTCACTGCAACCTCTGCCTCCTGGGTTCAAGCAAATCTCCTGCTTCCACCTCCCGAGTAGCTGGGATTACAGACACCTGCCACCATGTCCAGCTAATTTTTGTATTTTTAGTAAAGATGGGGTTTCGCCATGTTGGCCAGGCTGCTCTCGAATTCCTGACCTCAGGTGATCCACCCACCTTGGCTTCCCAAAGTTCTGGGATTGCAGGCATGAGCCACTGCACCTGACAACCTCAGCTTCTTGAGTAGCTGGGACTATATGCCCTAGCATGTCTGGCTAATTTTTTTTTTTTTTTTGAAGAGACAGGGTCTCTCTATGTTGCCCAGACTGGTTTCCAACTCCTGGGATCCTCCTGCCTCGGCCTCCCAAAATGCTGGGATTACAGGCATGAGCTGCAGAGCCCAGCCAAGAATATCTATTTTTCACAGCCTTTTCATTCACATTGCTGAATGCCCCTTGGAGTGGTGATACTGCTTATATTGCTGCCTGAGTTGTAAGAGAGAAAGATAGTATTATTTTAGTGCTTAGAAACACATTTCCTGCCTTTACCCCCTATAAATTACATCCTGTTTCTTAGGGGTTAAATTGCTTTTGTCAGATAAGTCAGGCTGGTGGGTGCTAATCTTTGTGGCTGTGACTAAACATTGCTAATGTCACTAAGCTAATAACAGCAGTATCAGATTGAGAGTGGGATGGCCTTTAATTTCCAGCCGGGCAATTAAAGTCTGTTTATTATCGCCTAGCAGAAAGACTGGCTAATTTCCAGTTAGCAAACCAGACGAATAGTACTCATTTGAAATTTTTTGTTTGTGTGCAGTCAACTTAGTGTTTCCATATTTCAGTTTCTAATGAAACATAAATTTGGAGAATGATAATTTGCCTGATAGTTTCTTTTTTTTTTTTTTTTTTTTTTTTGAGACAGTCTCGCTCTGTCGCCAGGCGCCAGGCTAGAGTGCAGAGGTGCGATCTCGGCTCACTACAACCTCTGCCTTCTGGGTTCAAGCAATTCTCCTGCCTCAGCCTCTCGAGCAGCTGGGACTACAGGTGCACATCACCATGCCCAGCTAATTTTTGTATTTTAGTAGAGATGGAGTTTCACCATGTTGGCCAGGATGGTCTCGATCTCTTGACCTCATGATCCATCCACTTCGGCCTCCCAAAGTGCTGGGATTACAGGTATGAGCCACTGTGCCTGGCCAATAATTTGCCTGATAGTTTCTGACACTTCCTGGACAAATCTTTGCACTGTAGTTACTTATTTATTTATTTATTATTATTTTTTTTTTTGACAGACTTTGTTCTTTCACCCAGGGTAGAGTCCAGTGGTGTGATCTTGGCTCACTGCAACCTCTGCTCTGGGGTTCAAGCAATTTTCTTACCTCAGCCTCCTGAGTAGCTGGGATTACAGGTGTGCACCACCACGCCCAGCTAATGTTTGTATTTTTAGTAGAGACAGGGTTTCACCATATTGCCCAGGCTGGCCTCAAACTCCTGGGCTCAAGTGATCCTCCCACATTGGCCTCCCAAAGTGTTGGGATTACAGGCGTGAGACACCACAGGCACGGCTGGGAAATCACTTTCACTGCTGTGAGCTGCATTGCCTGGTGTTGGGGGAGGGCTGGTACTCCAAGAATGTCTCTAGGTCACATGCCACCCTAGTTCTCTGGCTCTGAACCCAGCCCAGGGCTAGAAGTTGCCTAGGAATTACAGTTCTGTGTCCTAGACTGCCTTTCAAGTTCATCTAAGATACCAAAGCACTTTGGCTCTTGGTCGTTTGGCTTCCATAGAAACTCAAGGGATGGTCCTGGAGTAGTGACTCACACCTGTAATCCCAGCACTTTGGAAGGCCAACGTGGGCGGATCACCTGAGGTCGGGAGTTCAAGACTAGCCTGACCAACATGGAAAAACCCCATCTCTACTGAAAATACAAAATTAGCCAGGTGTGGTGGTGCATGCCTGTAATCTCAGCTACTCGAGAGGCTGAGGCAGGAAAATCGCTTGAACCCGGGAGGTGAAGGGTGTGGTGAGCTGAGATTGTGCCATTGCACTCCAGCCTGGGCAACAAGAGTGAAATTCCATCTCAAAAAAAAAAAAAAAAGAAAAGAAAGGGATGGATGATTCCTCTCTGGCTACGGTTGGTCCAAATGACCCCTCCATATGTGACTGCTGGCTGAGCCTGGCATGGCTTTATTCTCTATTGTGATAGGACAGCACTGAGTTCAATGTGAATTTCCCCAGTCACTGTACTCTCCCTTCTCAAGTGCACAGACTCTGCACTGCAGAGCTGCTGCTGGGGGAGAGGAGAGAGGGTGGCATTGGCAATTCAAGATTGCCTCTCTGACCCTCTTCAGTGCCTCCCTCAGCAATATGAAGTTAAAACCAGAGACTAAGTTTGGGCGCAGTGGCTCATGCCTGTAATCCCAGCACTTTGGGAGGCTGAGGCGGGTAGATCACGAGGTCAGGAGTTTGAGACCCACCTGACCAAAATGCAAACAAATTAGCCAGGTGTGGTGGTGTGTGCCTGTAATCTTAGCTACTCAGGAGGCTGAGGCAGGAGAATCTCTTGAACCCAGGAGGCGGAGGTTGCAGTAAGCCAAGATCACACCATTGCACTCCAGCCTGGGTGACAGAGCATGTCTTAGTTTCAGAAAAACAACACACAAAAAAAACAAAAACAAAAAAACAGGAGACTGTGATTGCTGTTAGTTCCTGTGACAGGGCTTTGCTGTGTACAGGCAGTTGTTAACATTTGGTGATCTTGCAGAAACCATGAATGGTGCAGGCTTCTATTCCATCATCTTGCTTTACCTTCACTCATATTCCAGGAATAGATGTTTCTAAGAGTGGGACCCAGAGGTTACTGGGCATCCATCTACAGCATATAGGTGGCTTTCTGGCTTCTAGGGCAGTTGGGGATACCAGTTTCTTTCTTTCTTTCTTTCTTTCTTTCTTTCTTTCTTTCTTTCTTTCTTTCTTTCTTTCTTTTCTTTCTTTCTTTTCTTTCTTTCTTTTCTTTCTTTCTTTCTTTCTTTCTTTCTTTCTTGAGATAGAGTCTGGCTCTGTCGCCCAGGCTGGAGTTCATTGGTGAGATATCAGCTCACTGCAACCTCTGCCTTCCAGGTTCAAGCAATTCTCCTGCCTCAGTCTCCAAAGTAGCTGGGATTACAGGCGCCTGCCACCATGCCCAGCTAATTTTTGTATTTTTAGTAGAGACAGTGTTTTGCCATGTTGGCTAGGCTGGTCTCAAACTCCTGACCTCCAGTGATCTGCTGGCCTTGGCCTCCCAAAGTGCTGCAATTACAGGCATGAGCCACTGCGCCCAGCCAGGGGTCACCAGTTTCAAGTCTCCCCAACAGTTCACCAGGTCTCATGTAGCTTTTTCAGCTCTGGTTGAGTCATTTGTCAGATGAAGACATCACCAGAGCTCCCTCTCCAGCTGGGGAAATGAGAGCTATAAATAAGAAAGTTGAGGTTCTGCCTGGAACCAGAATTCTCATGAGAGAGGACACCAATGACGGCCAAAGCCTGTCAGTCTTTCTCTTTGCAGACTTCCAGGCCTGGTTTCTGCTGACCTGTGTATCTGGATACATTGAAAGGGAACGCTGCCCTCCAGGGGCCTCCAACATAGATCAGCAAACTCATTGTGCCTACTGCAGAGATATGGCTCTTGTTTTTCAGAAAGGAGAGTACCAGCTTCACGGCTATGTGGTTCCCAGTGGAGAAGCACACTTTATGGTATGCATCTCTAAAATGGGGATCATAACAGAACCTTTTGCATAAGGCTATGATGAAGGTTAAAGGGTATCACATAGCAGTAGCATTTATCACAGTGCCTAGTACATGCTAGTCACTCAAGGAGTGTTTGTTGAATGAAAATGTCCCATGACATAGTTCTAGAAGGGGGACTACTTTGTCATTTTGCCCATGTGGGATAATATTCTCGACTGAATGATATCAAATGCTTTCTTTGCATGAATTGTGATAGTCATAAGATACACCTCTATTTATTTATTTATTTATTTATTTATTTATTTATTTTTGAGATGGAGCCCCACTCTTTGGTCCAGGCTGGAGTACAGTGGCACAATCTCGGCTCCCTGTTACCTCCACTTGCCAGGTTTAAGTGCTTCTCCTGCCTCAGCCTCCTGAGTGGCTGGGATTACAGACATGGGCCACCACACCCAGCTACTTTTTGTATTGTTTTTAGTCGAGACAGGGTTTCGCCATGTTTACCAGGCTGGTTTCAAACTCCTGACACCAGGCGACCCACCTGGCTGCTGAGTAGCTGGAATTACAGGCGTGAGCCACCGCGCCTTGCCTTGGTACATCTCTTTTAGGTATGTCATATGATATACCTCCATCAGGGTGGTGAATTGCAATGACAGGTTTTCTTTTTTAGATAGAATCTCACTCTGTCGCCTGGCTGGAGTGCAGTGGTCCAAACTCAGCTCACTTCTACCTCTGCCTTCTGGGTTCAATCGATTCTCCCACCTCAAGTAGCAGGGACTTGGGACTACAGGTACACACCACCACACTCGGCTAAGTTTTGTATTTTTTTTTTTTTTAAAGATGGGGTTTCACCATGATGGCCAGGCTGGTCTTGAACTCCTGACCTCAGGTGATCCACCCACCTTGGCCTCCCAAAGTGCTAGGATTACAGGTGTGAGCCACCGTACCCGGCCAGTTTTGTATTTTTAACAGAGATGGGATTTCATCATGTTGCCCAGGCTGATTTCAAACTCCTGGGCTCAAGCAATCTGCCTTCCTTGGCCTCCCAAAGTCTTGGGATTACAGGTGGGAGCCACTGTGCCTAATGATACATTTTTTTATGTTGAGCCATCCTTGCATTCTGTGATAAGCCCTACTTGTTCATGCTTGTTATGGTTTGAATAGTGTCCCCCAAAAAGATGTGTTGAGGTCCTACGTCCAGGTGCCCATGAATGTAACCATATTTGAAAATAGTCTTTGAGGATGTAGTCAAGATGAGGTAATTAGGGTGGGTCATAATTCATCTATGCCTGGTGTCCTTATGAGAAGGGGAAAATGCCATGTGAAGGCAGATACATACAAGGGAAGAACAGCATGTAACAAGGTAGTCAGAGATTGAGTTGTGGCAGCTGCAAACTGAAGAATGCCAAGGATTGCTAGTAAACCACCAGCAGCTAGGAAGAGGCAAGGAAGGATTCTCCCCGATAGATTTCAGAGACTGCATGGCCCTGCTGCCATCTTGCTTTCAGACTTCTAATTTTCACAACCCTGAGATGATAAATAAATTTCCATTGTTTTAAGCCACCCGGTTTGTGGCACTTTATTAGATCAGTGCTAGGTAACTACTATAGTGATACGCTATTTCTTATCCATTTGGATTCAGTTAGCCAACATTTTATTTAGAATGTTGGCCTTACATTTGAAAGTGAAATGCATGTATAATTGTATTTATCTTATCTGGTTTTGGAGTCAAGATTATACTCATGTCATCTTGTGTTAGGGTTCTCCAGAGGGACAGACATATAGGATACTTGTATATATGAAAGGGAGTTTATTAGGGAGAATTAACTCGGATGCTCACAAGGTGAAGTCCCATGATAGGCCATCTGCAAACTGGTGAAGAAAGAATCCACTAGGGGTTCAGTATGAGGGCATAAGCCTCAAAAGCAGGAAAGCCAACAGTGCAGCCTTCAGTCTGTGGCCGAAGGCCCGAGAGTCCCTGGCAAACCACTGGTGTAAGTCCAGGAGTCCACAGGCCAAAGAACCTGAAGTCTGATGTCCAAGGGTAGGAGGAATGAGAGTAAGCGTTTAGCCTGGGAGAAAAACTAGAAGACTCAGCAAGCCAGCTTATCCCATCTTCCTCTGCCTGCTTTGTTCTACCCATGATCCCAGCCTATCAGATGGTGCCCACTCACATTGAGCGTGGTCTTCCTCTCCCCGTCCACTGATTCAAAAGTCAATATCCTTTGGCAACACCCTCACAAACACACCCAGAAACAATTCTTTACCAGCTACATAGGCATCCTTCAGTCTAATCAAGGTGACTCCTAATATTAACCATCAAAAATCTCGACTGCTTTACTTTTTTTTGTTTTTTAGATTTGGGGTCTTCCTCTGTTGCTCAGGCTGGAGTCCAGTGGTGCAGTCATAGCTCACTGCAGCCCTGAAATTCACCTTAGCCTTAAAACTCTTGGGATCAAGCCATCATCCCTCTTGAACTTCCTGAGTAGCTGGGATTACAGGCATGAGCCACTGTGCCTGGATCTGGACAGCTTTAGAATCCATTTGAGGCCAGGCACAGTGGCTCACACCTGCAATCCCAGAACTTTGGGAGGCTGAGGTGGGCGGATCACCTGAGGTCAGGAGTTCAAGACCAGCCTGGCCAACACGGTGAAACCTCTTCTCTACCAAAAAGACAAAAATTAGCTGGGCATGGTGGTGGGCGCCTGTAATCCCAGCTACTCAGGAGGCTGAGGCAGGGGAATCGCTTGAACCCAGGAAGTGGAGGTTGCAGTGAGCCGAGATTGTGCTGTTGCATTCCAGCCTGGGCAACAAGAGCAAAACTCCATCTTAAAAAAAAAAAAAAAAAAAAGAATCCACTTGTAAAACCATCTGGGTCCATGGGCCCAGGCTTTTTTAGGAGAGGGAGGTCTTGGTTACTCTTAATTTCTTTAATATGAATCAGTTTATTTTAGTACTCTGTTCCTTTTTTGTGCCAATTTCTAGGAATTCATGTATTTCCTAGGTCATTGATTGCAATGGTTGTTTGCTATAGATCTAGGTGAAATATAAAATTGTCAAAGAAACACCATCCATCCTATAACTCAGGGCCTGTGGACGTCCAATATCCTCTCCTTGATCTCTGCTTCTTCCTAGGAGGTTTATGTTTTCCTGGCCTTCCCTGCTTCTTGGGCTCTGGTTTGTAATGGTCTGTCTCTTTCTCATACCATGTCAAACCCAATGTGAATTCAATCTCTTCTATAGTTTCTACATCAACCAAGAGGAGATGTTAGGGGAAATTGTGGAGTCAAGTTACATCATAGAATACACGCCTTTCCATCATCTTACTGGCTCCTTTTTTTTTTGGAGACAGTATCTTGCTCTGTCACTCAGGTTGGAGTGCAGTAGTGCAATCACGGTTTCCTGTAGCTTCAAACCCCTAAGCTTACTTGATCCTCCCGTCTTGATCACCAGAGTAGCTGGGACTAGAGGCATGTGCCACCATGCCTGGCTAATTAAAACAAAATTATTTTTTTTTTGAGATGGAGTTTCACTCTTGTTGCCCAGGCTGGAGTGTAATGGCACCATCTTGGCTCACCGCAACCTCCACCTCCCGGGTTCAAGCAATTCTCCTGCCTTAGCCTCCCAAATAGTTGGGATTACAGGCATGTGCTTCTATACCTGGCTAATTTTGTATTTTTTAGTAAAGATGGGGTTTATTCCATGTTGGTCAGGCCGGTCTTGAACTCCTGACCTCAGGTGATCTGCCTGCCTCAGCCTCCCAAAGTGCTGGGATTACAGGTACAAGCCATCGCGCCTGGCCTAATTTTTAAATTTTTTATGGAGACAAAGTCTCGCCTATTGTCCAGGCTGGTCTTGAACTCCTGGCCTCAAGCAACTCAAGCAATCCCCCTACCTCCTGAAGTGTTGGGATTGCAGGTGGGACCACCATGCCCAGAGGTACTGGCTTCTTATCTCTTTTTCTCCTCTCATTTTGCCCTCATTCTCTCCCTCTAGGGTTCCCCCTGAGAGCCCAACTTCTCTTTCTATTCTTCTGATTCACTCTCCTTTGAAGCTTTGATCCCCTAGGACCCAAAGGCCTAAAAAGGGCTCATTTTCTAGCCCAAGCATTAACTTGCCATCTTTACCAACAAGGAAAACTCCCTCCCTCGAAGGGATTCTTATTTTGCTGTTAAAGTAATATACCTTATTGTATCTCTCTATCAATATTTGAGCTATTTAGATTTTATTTTTAAAAAATGAGGAGAAGGTAAATGGAGAATGACTGAACCCATCCAATGGAATGAGAGCTCTATAATGTTAATAAAAAGGCACACCACAGGTTACAGATTCTATACAATGGGATTCATTCAGATATCAATTTCCTGTTCTTTCTACAAAGGAACTATTCATATTAAAAATTTCTTAGCTTTAGCTAATAAATAATACTCTGCATTATGCTTCAATTTAGTGTTCTTTTAAAAAATCCCAATTTTAGCTCATTCCCTTTTCTGTACCATCCTCTCTCTCTCTCTCTTTCTCTTTCTCTCTCTCTCTCTCTTTCTCTCTTTCTCTCGATGGAGTCTCTCTCTTGTTGCCCAGGCTGGAGTGCAATAGTGTGATCTCAGCTCACAGCAGCCTCCTCCTCCCGAGTTCAAGTGATTCTCCTGCCTCAGCCTCTCAAGCAGTTGGGATTACAGGCATGAGATACCACACCTGGCTAATTTTGTATTTTTAGTAGATGGGTTTCACCGTGTTGGTCAGGCTGGTCTTGAACTCCTGACCTCAGGCGATCCTCCTGCCTTGGCTTTTCAAAGTGCTGGGATTACAGGTGTGAGCCACACCTGGTCTCTTTTTTGTTTTTAGAGTTGAGATATTGCTCTGTGGCCCAGGCTAGAGTGCAGAAGAATGATCATAGTTCACTGCAACTTCCAACTCCTGGGCTCAAATGATCCTCCCACCTCAGCCTCCCAAAGTGCTGGGATTACAGGCATGGGCCACTGCTCCCAGTCATCATCCTTTCTTATTCTTCCTTGATATCTCTGCTGAAGTTACTTGCCTCCTTTTGTCAAGTTCTTTGTCCTATTCAAACTGGGTTCTTTGTCTTCACCATAGCAAGCATGCAAAATTGACTCTAAAATGCTCAGTCTTTGTCCCAGAATTGATAAGGAAGATTGCCTCACTCCATGATGCTCCGTGATGCTCAATAAAATGCAAGTAACACAAAACCCAGCTCAAGTTGGTGTAGGCAATACAAAGCAATGCAAAAGATTTTTTTTTTTTTTTTTGAGATAGAGTTTCGCTCTTTTTGCCCAAGCTGGACTGCAATACTGTGATCTCAGCTCACTGCAACCTCTGCCTCCCAGGTTCAAGCGATTCTCCTGCCTCAGCCTCCCGAGTAGCTGGGATTACAGGCACATGCCCCCACACCCGGCTAATTTTTTTGTATTTTTAGTAGAAACAGGGTTTCATCATGTTAGCAGGGCTGGTCTTGAACTCCTGAACTCAGGTGATCCACCCACCTCGGCCTCCCAAAGTGCTAGGATTACAGGCATGAGCCACTGCACCAAGCAATACAAAGGTCTATTGGCGCCTGTGACTAAAGAAGTCCAGAAGTTGGACGGACTTCATGTACTATTTCATAAGGGGTCTGATCCTGTTTCCGTACAGTTTTCTGAGCTTTGCCCTCCTCTGAGTCAGCTCCATCCTAGGATGCTGGGAAGATCCTGAACCCCACGTCACTTTAGAAGAAGCTGTTTCTGGCCGGGCACGGTGGCTCACGCCTGTAATCCCAGCACTTTGGGAGGCCGAGGCGGGTGGATCACGAGGTCAAGAGATTGAGACCATCCTGGTCAACACGGTGAAACCCCGTCTCTACTAAAACTACAAAAAATTTAGCTGGGCACGGTGGCGCGTGCCTGTAATCCTAGCTACTCAGGAGGCTGAGGCAGGAGAATTGCCTGAACCCAGGAGGCGGAGGTTGCGGTGAGCCGAGATCGTGCCATTGCACTCCAGCCTGGGTAACAAGAGCGAAACTACGTCTCAAAAAAAAAAAAAAAAAAGAAGAAGCTGTTTCTTTATGCCTTGCTCTTCAGAGTGAGGAAGTGCTTCCTGAAAAGATGCTAACCAGGCCAGGTGTGATGGCTTACACCTGTAATCCCAGTGTTTTGGGAGGCCGAGGTGGGAGCATTACTTGAGGCCAGGGGTTTGAGAGCAGCCTGGACTACACAGTGAGACCTCTCCTCTACAAAAAATAAAAATTAGCCAGGCATAGTAGCACACACCTGTAGTCCCAGCTACTCCGGAGGCTGAAGTGGGAGACTCACTTAAGCCTAGAAGTTCAAGGTTGCAGTGAGCTATGACCGTATCACTGCCCTCCAGCCTGGACAATATTGTGAGTCCTTGCCTCTCAAAAAAAATTTAAAATAAATAAATAGAAAAAAAAGAAAACAAAAATTCAAAACAACATTCAACATTATAGAAATGCAAATTAAAACACAATGAGGCCAGTTGTGGTGGCTCATGCCTGTAATCCTAACACTTTGGGAAGCTGGGATAGGAGCTCCCTTGAGGCTGAGTGTTCGAAACCTGCTGGACAACATAGTGAGACTCCCGTGTCTACAAAAAAGTAAAAAATCAGCCAGGCACAGTGGTATGCACCTGTAGTCCTAGCCTCAGGAGGCTGAGGCTGAGGTGGGGGCATAGCTTCAGCCCAGAAGTTCGAGGCTACTGTGAACTATGATTGTGCCACTATACTCCAGCCTGGGCAATGGAGTGAGACCCTGTCTTTAAAAAAAAAACAATGCATAATGAGATACCGCTTCATATCCACTAGGATGACTAATACTCAAAAAGAATTATAAGTGGTGAGGAGGATATGGAGAGACATATCCTCACCACTTCTAAACATACTCACATTGCTGGTAGAAAAGTAAAATGGGGCCTGCCACTTTAGAAAACAGTTCGGAAGTTTAATGAAAATGTAAACACAAATTGATCCAGCAATTTCATTCCTAGGTATTTCTAACTGAGAGGAATGAAAGCATATGTTTACACAAAGTAACATAAACTTGCCTCCCGAGTAGCTGGGACTGCAGGCGTGCACCACCATACCCAGCTAATTTTTGTATTTTTAGTACACCATGGGGTATTAAAACATGGGTTTTCACCATGTTGGTTAGGCTGGTGTTGAACTCCTGCCCTCAGGTGATTCACCCACCTTGGCCTGCCAAAGGGCTGGGATTACAGGCGTGAGCCACCACTCCCAGCCTATATTTTTTAATTAAACAGTTTTTTTTTGTTCTTATGGGGTCTCACCATGTTGCCCAGGCAGATCTTGAACTCCTGGACTCAGGCAATCCTCCTGCCTCAGCCTCCTAAGGTGCTGGAAGGTGTGAGCCACCTTACCTAGTCAATGGTGTGTATGTGTGTGTGTGTTTATACACACATATGTACATACACACACATATATATTTTAAAGAATAATCTTCATCAGAAATTCTAGATGAAAAAATAAAAGTAAATAAAAATTTAAAAAAGAGAATAAGGAAATGTTTTCCAAAATGTCTCTGACAAATCACTCATTGTGTTTTATTGGCCCAAGGTATGGCATGGGGACTGGCTTGCACTGACTGGCTTCATCCTGGGTTCTGGTCATGGGAGGAGGGGCTGTCATCAGTACCCATGAAGCTTGGGGGCTGTGGGTAGGCACCATTACCTAATCAAAAATCAGGTATTGTATTGCAAAAAGGTGGAAATGGATACTAGGTGGACAACCACTAAGGTGTCAATTACACCTAAGACTGGCTACCTGATACAGAACCCTCTGCCTGCATTCTCCAGCCGTTATCCACATCCTGTCTCCTACTTCTCTGCACACTATGGCAAAGGGAGGTGGAATGGGGTGGGAAGAGTAACTGCCTAAAAACCCTGGCTTTCCTACAAGGTGACCAACTGTCCTGGGACTAAGTGGGTTCCTGGGACATGGGACTGAAGAGGCTAAAACTGGGGAAGTTCCAGGTGAACTGGGAGGGGTTGGTCACCCAGTGACCTCACAAAATAGAAATAGAGAAGCACTCCTAATGAACTGTGGATCTTGTCATCAAGCACCAGTGGCTGCTGACACCAAAAAAGACAATTGGTCATTGCGTCTCTGTGAGGAAAGCATGTTCAACACCATTTTTGAAATATTTTTTGACAAAAAAATTGAACGTAAATACAAACAAGTCTATGGATCCAACTACCAATTCATAGGAAATACAGAGGCTGCAGGGTGTTTAAGATAAAAACTTGCTGGGCGAGGTGGCTCACACCTGTAATCCCAGAACTTTGGGAGGCCAAGTTGGGTGGATCACCTGAGGTCAGGAGTTTGAGACCAGCCTGGCCAAGATGGTGAAACCCTGTCTCGACTAAAAATACAAAAATTACCCAGGCATGGTGGCAGGCGCCTGTAATCCCAGCTACTTGGGAGGCTGAGGCAGGAGAATTGCTTGAACCTGAGGCAGAGCTTGTAGTGAGCTGAGATCTTGCCATTGTCCTCTAGACTGGGTGACAGAGCAAGACTTTGTCTCAAAAAAAAAAAAAAAATCCAAGGGGAAGTAGACACGTGTAAAGAAGTCAAGCTTGGCCCTTGGTTCATAATTTTTAAAGCCCAGTGATGATAGATGCTACTCTTTACTTTTGAGATGCTGACATGCCCCATAATGAAAACAATGAGGAGAAGCCGCCATCTCTTTCTCCCAGGGTAACACTGCGAACGGTTGTGAACGATTCATTCCCTTCCTTTCCTAGCCCATGGGCTGCTCTGAGTCACGAGTGCACCAGTGTCTCAACAGAATTTAGAATTTCACAGATCAGCAAATTTTCCAAAATTTTGGGTGAAGGACAAAGTCATCTTTTCATTTTGCCAAATTAAAACAACACTTCCCATCTATTCTCAGCATAATTTCATATACATGCCAAGAACTTCATTTCAGAACAGAGCCAGCCTTTCAACTACACACAATTAGCTTCTGGACAAACTGGCTTCAGTGTCTTTATTTCCTCATTTTCCCTGAAACTGGCTACATACACACCCCCGGGACAGGAAGGAAGCTTTGAGGACTGGCTGCTCTCACTTCCCACTTCCCTTCTTGACAGTAAGAGATAGACTTGGATGCCGCAGTCATTATAATGTGCAGGACTGTAAAATTATAAGCTGTTCAAGGGGTGCAGGCGAGGGTCCCCCCACACTGAGTACCTAGGGGTTCATGTATACATCTCCCTTTTTTTTTTTTCTTTTCTTTTTTTTTTTTTTTTGACAGAATCTCGCTCTGTTGCCCAGGCTGGAGTGCAGTGGCGTGATCTTGGCTCACTACAATCTCCACCTCCTGGATTCAAGCGATTCTCTTGCCTCAGCTTCCCAAATAGCTGGGATTACAGGTGCATGCCACCACGCCTGGCTAATTTTTGTATTTTTAGTAGAGTTGGGGTTTCACCATATTTGCCAGGCTGGTCTTGAATTCCTAACCTCGTGATCCGCGGCCTCAGCCTCCCCAAGTGCTGGGATTACAGGCATGAGCCACAGCTCTCAGCCTACATCTCCCTTTCTGAAGTCCTCTTCGATCAAATCCTAGTTGTATAGAGAGGTGAAGGGAGAGGAGTTGCAATCTCAGGAAGGGCTTTCCGGGTGGAAACTCTCAGTGTGAGAAATCAGAATGAAAATATTAGGAAGAGGTTGGGTGTGGTGGCTCATGCTTGTAATCCCAGTACTTTGGGAGGCTGAGGGGTAGGGCAGATCACTTGAGGTCAGGAGTTCAAGACCAGCCTGGGCAACGGGGTGAAACACTGTCTCTACTGAAATTACAAAAATTAACTGGATATGTTGGCAGACACCTGTAATCCCAGGAGGCTGAGGCTGAGCCCCAAGAATTGCTGGAATCCAGGAGGTGGAGGTTGCAGTGAGCCAACATAGCGCTGCTACACTCCAAGCTGGGCGACAGAGTGAGACTCTGTCTCAAAATAAATAAATAAATAAATAAAAGATTCTCTGCAGAGCCTTACTTTTAAGAAATGTTCCAAATTTTTGGATGGGGAGACTGGAGAAGAAATAAGCTTAGTAATACATCTAAAGCAGAAAAGCACTTGAAGGTCTAGCATTGTGTCTGAGTGAATGAGGCCTTACAGCGGTATTTCCAGACAATGAAATGTTGTTCAGCCATAAAAAAGAATGATGTTCTCACACATGCTGCAACATGGGTGAACCTGGAAAACATGGAGCTAAGTGACATAAGCCTGACACAAAAGGACACATACTGTGCACTTACACAAGGCACCTAGAATAGGCAAATTCAGAGTCAGAAAATAGAGCAGAGGTTACCAGGAGCTGGAGGAAGGGGAAAATGGGAATTCTTGTTTAGTGGATTTGGAGTTTCTGTTTGGGGTGATGAAAAATTTTGGAAATAGTGGTGATGGTTGTATAACATTGTGAATGTAATTAAACCATCAAACTGTACACTTAGATATGGTTAAAAATGATACTATATTAGTCTGTTCTCATGCTGCTAATAAAGATATACCTGAGACTGGGTAATTTATAAAGGAAGGAGATTTAATGGACTCATAGTTCCATATGGCTGGGGAGGCCTCACAATCATGGCAGTTATGGCAGAAGGCAAAGGAGAAGCAAAGACAGGCAAGAGAGTGTGAGCAGAAAACTCCCATTTATAAAACCATGAAATCTCACGACGCTTATTCACTACCACAAGAACAGTATGGTGAAAACTGCACCCAATAATTCAGTTATCTTCACCCGGCCCCGCCCTTGACACATGGGGATTATTACAATTCAAGGTGATATTTGGGTGGGGACACAGCCAAACTATATCGGGTACCTTTTTGTTGTTGTTGAGAAGGAGTTTAGCTCTTGTTGCCCAGGCTAGAGTGCAATGGTGTGATCTCAGCTCACTGCAACCTCTGCTTCCTGGGTTAAAGGGACTGTCCTGCCTCAGCCTCCCAAGTAGCTAGGATTACAAGCATGTGCCACCACATCCAGCTAATTTTTTGTATTTTTAGTAGAGATGGGGTTTCACCATGTTGGTCAGTCTGATCTCTAACTCCTGACCTCAAGTCATCCACCCACCTTGGCCTCCCAAAGTACTGCGATTACAGGCATGAGCCCCCTTGCTCAGCTTTTTTTTTTTTTTTTTTTTTTTTGAGTTGTAGTCTTACTCTGTTGTCCGGGCTGGAGTACAATGGTGCCATCTTGGCTCACTGCAGCCTCCACTTCCAGGGTCAACTGATTCTCCTGCCTCAGCCTCCTGAGTAGCTGGGATTACAGGTGCCTGCCACCATGTTTGGCTAATTTTTGTATTTTTAATAGAAACAGGGTTGCCTAGGCTGATTTCGAACTCCTGGCCTCAAAGGATCCACCTGCCTTGACCTACCTAAGTGTTGGGATTACAGATGTGAGCCACTGAACGTGGTCTTTTATTTATTTATTTTTTTTAGGAGACAGGGTCTCCCTCTGTCACTCATGCTGGAGTGCAGTGGTGTGATCACAGCTCACTGCAGGCTTGAACTCCTGGGCTTAAGCCTGGGCTGGGTTCCCACCTCAGCCTCCTGAGTAGCTGGGACTGTGGGTGCATGTCACTATGCCTGGCTAACTTTTTAAATGTTTTGTAGAATTGAGGTCTTGATTAGATGGGGGCTGATCTTGAACACCTGGGCTTAAGCAGTCCGCCAGCCTTGGTCTCCCAAAGTATCTGGATTACAGGTATGAGCCACTGCACTTGGTCATATTTTACGTTTTATATGTATTTAACCTTAATAAAAGAAATAACTGAGGCTGGGCGTGGTGGCTTATGCCTCTGGCAGGTGAAGGTTGCAGTGAGCCAAGATCATACCACTGCATTTCAGACGGGGCAACAGAGTGAAACTCTGACTCAAAAGAAAAGGCAGATAGATTGCTTCAGGAAGTTCCATGTGGCGATGCTGCACAACTCTGCTAGTAGTGGTACCAAATATAGAAAAAGCAGACCAGGAGAAAAAAAATAAAACTTGTCGGTTAAGACACCAGAGAGGAGGCAGGTGGCTCTTCCATTCTGGCTTCTAAGGCTCAATGACTCCTCACTGCCCACATGTCATTGCACCTGTGGCTTCCCTATCACATGTGCTCACACTGCTTCTCACACACAGCACTTAGCAGGGTTGCAGCGTGTCCTTTTTCATGGTGCTGAGCTGATTAACCTGCTTTCTCCCTTAGATGTAAGTGAGCATCACAGCATTGTGTGAGCAGGAATGATGTCTCCTTTTTTTTGGTCACCATTGTATCCCTAGCTGTCAACAAATACTGCGTTTCGTTAATGAAAAAGTAGAACTTCCAGGCCTGGTGTGGTGACTCACGCCAGTAATCCCAGCACTTTGGGAGGCCAAGGCGGGTGGATCACCTGAGGTCAGGAGTTCAAGACCAGCCTGGTCAACATGGTGAATCCCCGGCTATACTAAAAATACAAAACTTAGTTGGGCGTGGTGGCAGGCACCTGTAATCCCACTTACTCAGGATACTGAGGCAGGAGAATTGCTTAAACCTAGGAGAGGGAGGTTGCAGTGAGCTGAGATCTTGCCATTACGTTCTAGTCTGGCAACAAGAGTGAAACTTCCTGGTCAAAAAAAAAAAAAAGAAATTAGAAATTGGAAAGATGGGCCAGTCCTGGTGGCTCACGCCTGAAATCCCAGCAGCTTGGGAGGCCGAGGTAGGCGGATCATGAGGCCAGGAGTTTGAGACCAGCCTGACCAATGTGGTGAAACCCTGTCTCTAGTAAAAATACAAAAATTAGTTTGGCATGGTGGCACGCACCTGTAATCCCAGCTACTCAGAAAGGCTGGGCAAAAGAATATCTTGAACCTGGGAGGTGGAGGTTGCGGTAAGCCGAGATCATGCCACTGCACTCCAACCTGGGCAACAGAACCAGACTCGGTCTCAAAAAAAAAAAAAGAAATCCCGAAGATGCGTGTCTGGGAGGTGAAAGTGTCACATCGAAGACTCATGCTTAGGCCCCACTACATCCCAGATGGTACTTCCTTAAGGATTTATCCTGCTCAGGGCCACTGCCTGCTTTCTGGCTTGCACTAGCTAAGATCAGTTTCTGCTGTTGCAACAAACACCAAACCAGATAAAAACTTCCATAAAAGCTTCCTGAGCCTCAGTTTTCTCATCTGTAAAATGAGGGTAACAGGCCCATTGACGTGGCTCCCAGCTATAATCCCAGAACTTTGGGAGGCTGAGGCATGCAGATTGCTTTAGCCAAGGAGTTTGAGAGCAGCCTTGGCAACATTGTGAGACCCTGTCTCTACAGGTAAAAAATTTTTTTAAAAAGCCAGGTGTGGTGGCCCACATCTATAGCCCTAGTTACCCAGGAAGCTAAGGCAAGAGGATGGCTTGAGCCCAGGAGTTCAAGGCAGCAGTAAGCAGCGTTCATGCCAGTGTACTGCAGCCTGGGCAACATGGCGAGACCCTGTCTCAATATAATAAAATAGGGGTAATAATTGTATATATTTTCCATTTATTCATTTTCATGGTTACATCAGTAAACTCAGTCATCATTCACCATGATGATTGCAATGGTAGTGAGGCGGAGGAGGAGGGTAGATGCATGTGAGTTTGCTGTGGCTGCTGTAACAAACTTCCATAAACTTAGTGGTTCCAGACAACCCACATTCATTACCTTATAGCTCTGCAGGTCAGAATTGGGTTGGCAAGACTGCATTCCTTCTGGAGACGTAGGAGACAATATGTTTCCTTGTCCTCTCCAGCTTCCAAAGGCTGCCTGAATTCCTTGACTCGTGGCCCCGCATCGCTCCGACTTCTGTTCCCATTGTTACATTTACTTCTATGACTCTGAGACTACTTCCCCACTCTTTTAAGGACCCATTTGAATGAGCTCATTTTACTGGGCCTATTTGAATAACCCAGGATTATCTTCTCATCTCAAGATCTCTCTCTCACTCTCTCTTTTGTGATAGGGTCTTGCTCTGTCATCCAGGCTGGAGTTCAGTGATGCAATCACAGCTTACTGCAGCCTCTAACTTCTGTGCTCAAGCCATCCTCCTGCCTCAGTCTCCCAAGTAGTTGGAACTAACTACGGGCACATACCACCATGCCTGGCTAGTTTTTTTTTTAAGAAAGAGTTTTGCTCTGGTTACCCAGGCTGGAGAGCAATGGCCCAATCTTGGCTGACCTCACCTCAACCTCCACCTCTGAGTTCAAGTGATTCTCCTGCCTCAGCCTCCCGACTAGCTGGGATTACAGGCATGCACCACCATGCCTAGCTAATTTTGTATTTTTAGTAGAGACAGGGTTTCTCCATGTTGCTCAGGCTGTTCTCGAACTCCCAATCTCAGGTGATCCACCAGATCTGGCTAGTTTTTAAATTGTTTGTAGATACGGTTTCTCGCTATATTGCCCAGGGTGGTCTCAAATTCCTGGCCTCAAGCAATCCTCCTGCCTCAGCCTCTCAAAGTGCTGGGATTACAGGCTTGAGCCACAACACGTGGCCTCAATATCCTTAGTTGAATTTTCAAACTCATCTGCAATGTCCCTTTTGCCATATAAGGTCACTTATTCACAAGTTCTGGGGATCAGGAAGTGGACATTTTTAGGGGCCATTATTCTGCCTACCACTGCACATGTCCACAGTTTTGGTTTATAACAATTTATCTGGAAGATAGCAAGAAAAAGAAATTCTATTTCCTGTCTTCAAATGTCATAATTCTGTTGGGGAGACAAAATATTGACATAGTCAACAGAGACCCAGGCAAGCACAGTCAGGGCTGCTGTGGGAGACAGAGGTAACAGATTGAGATGATATAGATGAGGATGTTCTACAAGGGATCCTTTTCTCTCCATGTCTCTCCCCTCCACAGACCTACAGCTTACCGCCTTGTAGGCTGGTCCTCGCCCACTCCTGGGGGCAGTATTCGCAGGAACTGTGATGTGGACGTTGTTCCCTGGAGGTGTATAACAGCCTTCCTGTCTCATCACCACAGAAGAAGGAGGGAGCTTTGGGGGAAAGATGAGGCAGACTCTCCCACCAGATCAACAGAGGCCTTAGCTTTCTACTTTGACTGATGCTCTGCTGAGGTAGGAGGAGGGACTCAACTCCAGAGGTAGGACTCAGACACAGGATCCAGTTGAGGACTAGCTAAAACAGGGCTGGGGTGGAAGCAGCTTTCCATCAGACATGCCCACCAGTGTGCCATGTCAGGTTACCATCACCATGACAACACTCAGGACTTACTACCCATTTCCATGGCAGTGCCCTGAGGACCAATACCACCCTTTCCCTAGAAATTCTACATAAACCACTAATGTTTTATGCATTAATCTGTATGTTATTAAAAGTGGGTATAGTCAGGCGTGGTGGCTCACCCCTGTAATGCCAGCAATTTGGGAGGCTGAGGCAGGCAGCTCACCTGAGGTCAGGAGCTGGAGACAAGACTGGCCAACATGGTGAAACCCCATCTCTAACCCCATTTCTACTAAAAATACAAAAATTAGCCAGGCATGGTGATAGATGCCTGTAATCCCAGCTACTTGGGAGGCTGAGGCAGAAGAATTGCTTCAATTCAGGAGGTGGAGGTTGCAGTGAGCTATCACACCACTGCACTCTAGCCTGGCAACATAAAGTTAAACATATGATCCAGCAATTCCACTCCTAGGTAAATACCCAAGACAACTAAAAATGTCTGTTCACTCAAAAACTTGTGCGCAAATGCTCATAGCAGCATTATTGTCGGTACTCTCATTATTTTGTTATAGCCAAAAAGTGCAGATAACCCAAATATTCCTTAGCTAATGAATGGATAAAGAAAATGTGGTCTGTCCATACGGTGAAATATTATTTGGCCATAAAAAGGAATGAAGTGGGTGCGGTGGCTCACACCTGTAATCCTAGCACTTCTGGAGGCTGAGGCAGGCAGATCGCTTGAGGTCAGGAGTTTGAAATCAGCCTGGCCAACATGGTGAAACCCATCTCTACTAAAAAAGTACAAAAGTTAACTGGGCATGGTGGCGGGCACCTGTATCCCAGCTACTCGGGAGGCCAAGGCAGGAGAATCTCTTGAACTTGGGAGGCAGATGTTGCAGTGAGCCAAGATTGCACCACTGAACTCCAGCCTGGGTGACAGAGCATAACTCTGTCTCAAAAAAAAAAAAAAAAAAAAAAAAGAAAAAGAATGAAGTGCATCCTACAACATGAATGGACCCTGAAAACATGTTAAGCAAAAGGAAGCCAGACACAGAAGATAACATAGTGTATGACTCCATTTATAGGAAATGTATGGAACCAGCAAATCCACAGAGACAAAAATGGATTCGTGGTTGCCAGGGGCTGGGAAGTGACTGGAAGGACCTGGGGAGTGACTGCTAATGGATGTTGAATCTTTCCTTTTCCTTTCTTTCCTTTTCCTTCTTTCTTTCTTTCTTCTTCTTCTTCTTTTTTTTTTTTTTTTGTTTGTTTTTTGAGATTGTTCGGTGGCTCAGGCTGGAGTGCAACGGTGCGATCTCGGCTCACTGCAACCTCCGCCTCCCGGGTTCAAGCAATTCTCCTGCCTCAGCCTCCTGAGAATCTGGGATTACCAAACCCAGCTGATTTTTATATTTTTAGTAGAGACCGGGTTTCACCATGTTGGTCAGGGTGGTCTCCAACTCCTGATCTCCTGATCTGCCCACTTCAGCCTCTCAAAGTGCTTGGATGACATGCCTGAGCCACTGCGTCTGGCCTTCCCTTCTTTTCTTCTTCCTTCCTTCCTTTCTTTCTTTTCCTTCCTTTTTTTCTGACAAGGACTCACTCTGTCACCCAGGTTGGAGTGCGGTGGTACAATCATACCACCTCACTGCAATCTCTGATTCCTGGGCTCAACCAATCCTCCTGCCTCAGCTTCCCAAGTAGCTGGTACTACAGGTGTGCACCACCACAACTGACTAACTTTTTTTTTTAGTTGTGTAGAGATGTGTGTCTTGCTATTTTGCCAAGGCTGATCTCAAACTCCTGGGCTCAAGTGATCCTCCCACCTCGGCCTCCCAAAATGCTGGGATTGCAGGTGTGAGTCACTGCACCTGGCCGGTATAGGATTTCTTTGGGGGATGATTAAAATGTTCTAAAATTGATTGTGGTGAGATGCCGCAACTCTGAATATACTAAAAACCATGGAATTTTTCACTTTAAAGGGTGAATTGTATAGCATGTGAATTATATTTCAACAAAGCTGTTTTTACAGAAACAATGAAATATACAAGTAAATTTTAAGGCCCTTGTATTTTTTGCACAACTGTTACACTCTAAGTCATCCTTACTGAAACACATATCATAATGGAAATGTCACAGAGTCCTGCTATTCCCGCAGCTACAGGACAGACCAGTTGGAGGCTGAGGACTCATTCTAGTCATGTCCAAACCCTGAGTCTGTCGCCTGGGGACTGGGGGCTGGGCAGAGCCTACCTGATGAGGTGGTGTTAAGTCTCTCTTCTGGATACCTCAATTAATTGCTGGCAGCCTGTCTTTGTTGCTGTTGGCAGTGGTGTTTGACCATCTTGTTGAGAGATCTGCAAACTTCATGCTTTTGCTGAGTAATCTGAACAGTGTATAATCTGGTTAATTTCCTGTACTTGATTGCAGTTAGTAACAGTCCTGCCCTGTTCCTACTACAAGTTCTCCTGGGATCTGGAAGGCTGAAGGCAAGGAATACACCTTCCTCTCTTTCTCCCCCCTGCCTCTTTACTCTCCATTCACCTGTCAGACCCTAAGCCACGCTTAACGCTAACAACCTTCTCCCTAGAGGGCAAATGAAACTTACCAGTGATGCAGGGTAGGTGACCCCTTAGCCCGTGAGGGTTCTTGGCTTTGCCCATGAAAGAAAGGAAGGGCAAGCTGGAGGTAAAATAAAACAGCTTTATTAAGTGGCGGTGTTATAGCGCCTTAGGTGTTACAGCTGTGTGA
This sequence comes from Sapajus apella, assembly GCF_009761245.1. Taxonomy (NCBI): domain Eukaryota; kingdom Metazoa; phylum Chordata; class Mammalia; order Primates; family Cebidae; genus Sapajus; species Sapajus apella. Next base: position 2,838,720 of record NW_022436991.1, on the reverse strand, counting down.
CTGCTTCCACAGGGCCAGGCTACCCTGTAAGCGGAGAGCAGCCACTCAGGGCAGTTTTGCAGTCACATTTATGCCCATGTACTTTTTTTGGGAGATGGAGTCTCACTATATTGCCCAGGGTGGAGTACAGTGGTGTGATCTTGGCTCACTGCAACCTCTGTCTCCTGGGTTCAAGCGATTCTCCTGACTCAGCCTCCCAAGTAGCTGGGATTACAGGCATGTGCCATCATACCCAACTAATTTTTGTATTTTTCTTTTTCTTAAATAATTTTTTTTTGATGTTGCTCTCGGCCTCAGTGCATGTATTTTTATTTTTAGTACAGATAGAGTTTTACCATGTTGGCCAAGCTGGTCTCAAACTCCTGACCTCAGGTGATCCACCTGCCTCAACCTTCCGAAGTGCTGGGATTACAGGCGTGAGCCGCAGCACCTGGCTTGAGAATCTTTTATTTAAAAAGAAAAAAAAAAAGAAACTGAGCATTTTTGAATGTGCTTCCTGGCTATTTATACATCTTCCTCAGAGAAGTGTCTTTTCAGACTCTTGACCCATTTAAAAATTTGGTACATTTAATCTTTTAAAAAATAATTTTGGCTGGGTGTGGTGGCTCAAGCCTGTAATCCCAGCACTTTGGGAAGCCGAGACGGGTGGATCACGAGGTCAAGAGATCGAGACCATCCTGGTCAACACGGTGAAACCCCGTCTCTACTAAAAATACAAAAAATTAGCTGGGCATGGTGGCGCGATGGGTAACAAGAGTGAAACTCCGTCTCAAAATAAATAAATAAATAAATAATTTTGGCTGGGTGTGGTGGCTCATGCCTGTAATCCCAGCACTTTGGGAGGCCGAGACAGTAGGATCATGAGGTCAGGAGATCGAGACCATCCTGGCCAACAAGGTGAAACCCCATCTCACAAAAAATACAAAAAAATTAGCCAGGCATAGTAGCACACACCTGTAGTCCCAGCTACTCAGTAGGCTGAGGCAGGAGAATTGCCTGAACCTGAGAAGTGGAGATTGCAATGAGTCAAGATTGAGGCACTGCACTACAGACTGAATTACAATGCAAGACTCTGTCTCAAAAAAATTGTAATTAATTAATTAATTTATTTATTTATCGAGACGGAGTCTTGCTCTGTCACCCAGGCTGGAGTGCAATGGCGTGAACTCAGCTCACTGCAACCTCTGCCCCCCAGGTTCAAGCAATTCTCCTGCCTCAGCCTCCTGAGTAACTGGGATTATAGGTGCGTGCCACCACGCCCAGCTAATTTTAAAATAATTTTAGTACAGACTGGGTTTCACCATGTTGGCCAGGCTGGTCTTGAACTCCTGGCCTCCAGTGATCCACTGGCCTTGGCCTCCCAAAGTGCTGGGATTACATGTGTGAGCCACCACACCTGGCCAAAATTATTTATTATATTTTTTAGAGAGGGGAGTTTTGCTATGTTGTCCAGGCTGGGCTGGAATTCAAGCAGTCCTCCTGCCTCAGCCTGCTGAGTAGCTGGCGTTACAGGCAGGTGCCACCATGCCCAGCCAAGTACATTTGGGTTTTTTTTATTTAATTTATTTTTTATTTTTTTTAGAGACAGGGTTTCTCCATGTTGGCCAGGCTGGTCTCGAACTCCTGACCTCAGGTGATCCACCCACTTCAACCTCCCAAAGTGCTGGGATTACAGGTGTGAGCCACCGTGCCTAGCGTACATTTGGTTTTGAATGATCTCCTTAACAATAATATACTGGAGCCACTTTATATATATGTTTGTTTGTTTTCCTCAGACATCTCAGGGATGAAGAGAGCCGCTATGGAGTAATGCTTCACAGTGGGCATTCTAAAGTCAGATGGACTGGATTTGAGTGCCAGCTTGGCTACTTACCAATATATGATCTTCATCATCCTCTCTGGATCTCAGTTTTTCCCACCTACACAATGCAGATGGAAATATTAACTACTTCAGGCCACGTACAGTGGCTCAAGCCTCTAATCCCAGCACTTTGAGAGGCTGAGGCGGATGGATCACTTGAGGCCAGGAATTCCAGACTAGCTTGGCCAACATGGTGAAACCCCATCTCTACTAAAAATACAAAAATTAGCCAGATGTGATGGTGCATGCCTGTAACCCCAGCTATGCTAGGAGGCTGAGACACGATAATTGCTTGAACCCAGGCGGTGTAGGTTGCAAAAAGCCAAGATTGCACCACTACACTCCAGCCTGGGTGACAAGAGCGAAACCCCGTCTAAAAAAATATATCAGCTACTTCAGAGGTTTGTTGTGAGCATTGAAAAAGGCAATGAGGCCGGGCTCGGTGGCTCACACCTGTAATCCTAGCACTTTGGGAGGCCGAGGCTGGCGGATCATGAGGTCAAGAGATTGAGACCATCCTGGCCAACATGGTGAAACCCTGTCTCTACTAAAAATACAAAAATTAGCTGGGCGTGTTGGCGCCCACCTGTAGTCCCAGCTACTTGGGAGGCTGAGGCAGGAGAATTGCTTCAACCCAGGAAACGGAGTTTGCAATGAGCTGAGGTCGCGCCACTGTACTCTAGCCTGGCACCTGGCGACAGAACAAGACTCTGTCTCAAAAAAGAAAAAAAAAAAAAAGGGCAACGATTGGTGGTTGGGTGCAGTGGCTCATGTCGGTAATCCCAGCACTTTGGGAGGCTGAGGTGGGTGGATTCCTTGAGGCCAGGATCTTGAGACCAGTCTGGGCAGCATAGCAAGACATTGTCTCTACAAAGAATTTGAAAAATAGCTGGGTGTGGTGCCACATGCCTGTAATCCCAGCTTCTTCTGCAGGAAGGAGCTGAGATGCAAGGATTGCTTGAGCCCAGGAAGTCGAGGCTGCCGTGAGCCATGATGCTGTGATGGGGCCACTGCACTCCAGCCTGGGCATCAGAGCGAGATCCGGGCCAGGCGCAGTGGCTCACGCCTGTAATCCTAGTGCTTTGGGAGGCCAAGGCGGGCAGATTGCCTGAGCTCAGGAGTTCAAGACCAGACTGGGCAACATGGCAAAGCCCCATCTCTACTAAAATACATAAATTAGCCAGGTGTGGAGGCGTGCACCTGTAGTCCCAGCTACTTGGGAGGCTGAGGCAGGAGAATTGCATGAACCCGGGAGGCGGAGGTTGCAGTAAGTGGAGATTGCACCACTCCACTGAGTGATAGAACCAGACTTTGTCTCCAAAAAATAAAAAAAATCTAAAAATTAAAAAAGAGAAAGAAAGAAGGGAGGGAGGGAGGGAAAAAGGCAGTGATTATCAAAGGCTTTGGTAAGGGCTCAGTAATGTCAGCCACAATAGTATCCACACTTGCTAAGCTTTTTCTATTTTATTACTGTGTACATTGGTGATCTCATGCAATCAAGTTGGGCAACCTTGCAAAATAGGTATCATCATCTCCATTTACAGGCAAGAAACTGAGGCTCAGCGAGGTGAAGTTATGTAACCAGAGCTACAGAGTTGGTAGGAGGCAAAGGAGATTCCTACCTAGACTCCTATGACTCCAGGGTCCTCCTCAGATGTTAGTCTCAGTCAAGTTTTTAGTCCAAATCAGCGTTTCCTCTTGCCAGGATTTCTGCTCTTCAAATGCAGCCACAGGAATCAAAGAAGAATCCAGATAACTAAATCAGTAGCAGCTTATTCAGGCAGAGAAAAGATACAACAACCCCAAGAATGCAGCTCATCTTGCTCTGGGCTTGCTTTTGAGTGAGAGCCTCTTTTAGCCAAGCCCTGCCGATCTCCTTGTTCAGCCCAGCCTCTCAGAGCGTTATGGACATGGTTGGACAGCTTTGGAAGGAAAGGGCAGCCTTGCTCCCTCTTCTTGAGCAGTTTAGGATTTTGGTGTAGTTCCCTAGAGCAACATTGGGTGTCACCTTTGAGTTACTTGAAGCTAGTTTCCCCTAGAGGTTGACGGATGTGTCCTTTTCTCAGAGTTTCTGGTTAAGATGTCTGCTTTGGAGGTACAGTGTATTCATTGCCAGTGTTTTTACCCCCGACTTAGCAGGAATAATCTGGTTCTCATTTATCCTGAAAGAAGAGGGCTCTCTGCAACCATATAAGCCTTGAATTTGTTTTTTAATTCATTTTGTTTTTCAATATGGAGTCTCATTCTGTCACCTAGGCTGGAGTGCAGTGGCATGATTCTGGCTCACTGCAACCTCCACCTCCCGGATTCAAGTGATTCTTCTGTCTCAGCCTACTGAGTAGCTGAGATTACAGGCGCCTGCCACCACCCCTGGCTAATTTTTGTATTTTTAGTAGTAGTAACCGGGTTTCATCTTGTTGGCCAGGCTGGTCCTGAACTCCTGACCTCAGGTGATCTGCCCACTTCAGCCTCCCAAAGTGCAGGGATTATAGGCATGAGCCACCTCGCCTGGCCTAATGAAATTTTTTTCTAAGAGATAGGGTCTCACTGTGTTGCCCAGGCTGGCCTCTAACTCCTGGGCTCAAGCAATCCTCTTGCTGTAGCCTCCCAAATTGCTGAGATTATAGTCCTGAGCCACCATGCCCGCTAAGCCTTGAATCTGAAGATGGGCTTTGTGCCTGATGACTTTGCAAATGACTTCTCTTCTGTGGAAAGGGGGATGCTAACATAAGGAGAAAGAAAGTTTTTGCAAAGCCCCTACCAGCTCAGAGCCCTTTTCTTCCAGTGTTCTTTGCACTCTGCACACACATCTGTTTCCAAACTTGGCTGCAAATAACAGTGAATAACTTGGGGGCCAGGACTCTTTTCTATGCCTCTCTCCCTCCTCTCATCCTTCCTCCCTTCTTTTCTTCCTTCCAGTCCATAAATATCTATCAGGTAGATAGTATGTATGTTCAAGGCTTCAAATTCAAGGCTTAGTGGTCATGGTGGCTCAGGCCTGTAATCTCAGCACCTGAGAACATGCAGAGAAATAAGCCATTGGATGGCTTGGTTAACATTCTTCCTTTCTAGTTTTTCCTATGCATACACTAACATATATCATATACACATGATTTTTTAAAATGTAAAATATATTTTATTGTTCTTTTTGTTTTTGAGATGGAGTTTCGCTCTGTTGCCCAGGCTGGAGTACAGTGGCGTGATCTCACTGCAACCTCTGCCTCCTGGGTTCAAGCAATTCTCCTGCCTCAGCCTCCTGAGTAGCTGGAATTACAGGCGTGCACCACCACGCCCGGGTAATTTTTTGTATTTTTAGTAGAGACAGGGTTTTACTGTATTAGCCAGGATGGTCTCTATCTCCTGACCTCCTGATCCACCCACCTGAGCCTGCCAAAGTGCTGGGATTACAGGTGTGAGCCACTGCTCCTGGCCTGCATTTTTAGTAGAGATGGGTTTCACTATGTTGGCCAGGCTGGTCTTGAACTCCTGACCTCAAGTGATCCACCCACCTAGGCCTCCCAAAGTGCTGGGATTACAGAGGTGACCCACCGTGCCCGGCCCATTCTGTATTTTATGCATATTGAATAAATTGCTAGAAGTGGATATTGCTAATTCTGTCCACAGAGGTTGTACTCATTTTCTTGTTTCTGTTTTTTGTTTGTTGTTTTGAGACAGCCTCTTGCTCTGTCGCCTAGGCTGGAGTGTGGTGGCTCAATCTTGGCATCACAGTCCACTGCAGCCTCAATCTCCTGGGCTCAAGCAATCCTCCCGCCTTGGCCTCCCAAGCTGAGACTACAGGTGTGCGCCACCACAGCTGGCTAATTTTTGTATTTTAGTAGAAATAGGGTCTCCCTGTGTTGCCCAGGCTGGTCTTGAACTCCTGGGCTCCAGTAATCTCCCCATTTTGGCCTCCCAAAGTGTTGGGATTACAGGTGTGAGCCACCACTCCTGGCCTGTACTCATTTTCATTCCTGATAGGGTGTGTTATCAAACTGTGATCTTTGCTAATTTGTGCAAATACACACATATACAAACACATATTTCTTTTTCACATTTTTGAATTAACATAAAAAGGACATTTTTTATATGTGAGGGAAATTATTTCTTTGTAATTTGGGATGGAAATATTTTTTCTTTTTTCTTTTTTAAAGACTGGGTTTCACCATGTTGGTCAGGCTGGTCCTGAACTCCCGACCTCTGGTGATCCGCCTGCCTTGGCCTCCCAAAGTGCTTGGATTACAGGTGTGAGCCACCATACCCGGCCTGAAATATTTTTTCTTAGTTTATTTTTTGCTTTCATATCATCTTTTATTTTTACGTACTTATTTATTTAATTTTTTTTTTTTTGAGATGGAGTTTCACCCTTGTTGCCCAGGCTGGAGTGCAATGGCACAATTTTCTGCTCACTGCAACCTCTGCCTTCTGGTTTCAAGGATTCTCCTGCCTCAGCCTCCTGTGTAGCTGGGATTACAGGTGCATGCCACCACACCCAGCTAATTTTTTGTATTTTTAGTAAAGATGTTTGTCAGGCTGGTCTCAAACTCCTTACCTCAGGTGATCTGCCTGCCTTGGCCTCCCAAAGTGCTGGGATTATAGGCGTAAGCCACTGCATCCGACCTTTTTATTTTTTATTTTTTGACTGGAGTCTTGCTCTGTGGTCTGGGCTGGAATGCAGTGGTGCAATCTCGGCTCACTGCAACCTCTGCCTCCTGGGTCCAAGCAATTCTCCTGCCTCAGCCTCCCAAGTGGCTGGGATTACAGGCGCATGCTACCATGCCTGGTTAATTTTTATATTTTTAGTAGAAATGGGGTTTCACCATGTTGGCCAGGCTGATCTTGAACTCCTGACCTCAAGAGGTCCACCCGCCTTGGGCTCCCGAAGTGCTGGGATTACAGGTGTGAGCCATCGCGCCCAGCCTCATATCATCTTTTTTATTTTATTTTATTGTTTATTTATTTTGTTTACTTTCTCTACCTCACACCAAGAAAGGACTAACTTGTTCCATTCCTAATGCATCTCAACATCAAGGTGCCCACTCACTAGCACTAGTATCAAAAAGCAAGAGACAAGTCTAAGGAAGAGATGAAAACCAGAAGGGAAAGTAGTTGAACCTGCCCCCAGTATTGAATGACTAATGAGATCATCTTTTTTTAAAACAGTGCTTAGTATTCTATTGAACAGGCATACCATATTTTTTAAGAAGTCTTTTATTAATAGGCATTTTTTTTAGTTTCATTTTTTTGCAATTATGAGCCACCCAGCTCTTTCTAGTAATCTGCTTTGCATCTCTTTCATGCTAAATTCCTAAAAGTGGAATGGCTTTGTTAAAGAATATTAACTTTAGGCCAGGAGTGGTGGTTAATTCTTGCAATATCAACACTTTGGGAGACTGAGGTGGGAGGATCACTGGAGGCCAGAAGTTCAAGACCAGGCTGGGAAAAATAGTAAGACACCATCTCTAAAAAAAAAAAAAAAACAAAAAAAAAAAACTCGGTGTGGTTGCATGCTTGTAGTTCCATCTACTGGGAATGCTGAGACAGAAGAATCACTTGAACCCAGGAGTTCAAGGTTACAGTGAGCTATGATTGCACCGCTGCACCCCTGCCTGGGTAACAGAGTAAGACTCCATCTCTAAAAAAAAGAAGAAAAAGAAAAAAGAAGAAAGAGAACATTAACTTTAAAAAGACTCTTTTAGGTATAATTGAGAAATGAAATTTTTTTAAAAAAGAAAAAATACTTGATACATATTGAGTATTGGATATTATATATATATTTTTATTATATATTTTTTTTATTGCATTTTAGGTTTTGGGGTACATGTGAAGAACATGCAAGATTGTTGCATAGGTACATACATGGCAATGTGGTTTGCTGCCTTCCTCCCCATTACCTATATCTGGCATTTCTCCCCATGTTATCCCTCCCTAACTCCTTACCCCCCACTGTCCCTCCCCTCACAGACCCCAGTGTGTGATGCTCCCCTCCCTGTGTCCATGTGTTCTCATTGGATATTATATTTTAAAAAAACTTTTTGCTGTTTAAAAACAACAAACTTTTATTGATTAAAAAAAAATCCCTCACATACCCATCAGCTATCACGTCACACTGACCTGATCTAATCTATACATGTACCCAATCTGCCTCTCCTGCATTATTTTGAAGTAATTCACTTCATCTATAAATATTTCAGAAATTAGGCAGGGCATGGTGGCTCCCGCCTGTAATTCCAGCACTTTGGGAGGCCACGACCAGTGGATCACTTGAGGCCAGGAGTTTGAGACCAGCCTGGCCAACATGGTAAACTATTAAAAATACAAAAATTAGGCCGGACGCGGTGGCTCACGCCTGTAATCCCAGCACTTTGGGAGGCCGAGGTGGGTGGATCACGAGGTCAAGAGATCGAGACTATCCTGGTCAACATGGTGAAACCCCGTCTCTACTAAAAATACAAAAAAACATTAGCTGGGCATGGTGGCGCGTGCCTGTAATCCCAGCTACTCAGGATGTTGAGGCAGGAGAATTGCCTGAACCCAGGAGGTGGAGGTTGCGGTGAGCCGAGATCGCGCCATTGCACTCCAGCCTGGGTAGCAAGAGTGAAACTCCATCTCAAAAAAAAAACAAAAAAAACAAAATACAAAAATTAGCTGGGCATGGTGGCACACGCCTATAATCCTGGGAGGTGGAGTTTGCAGTGAACCAAGATCATACCACTATACTGTAGCCTGAGTGACTGAATGAAACTCTGTCTCAAAAAAAAAAAGGATGGATTTAGAGAGACATTATCTTTGGATAAGAAATTTGCCATTCCAGCCAGACTCAGTGGCTCATGCCTGAAATCCCCGCACTTTGGGAGGCCAAGGCTGGTGTCATGAGGTCAGAAGATCGAGACTACCCTGGCCAACATGATGAAACCCCTTCTCTGCTAAAAATACAAAAATAATTAGCTAGGTGTGGTGGGGGTGCGCCTGTAATCCCAGCTACTTGGGGAGGCTGTGGCAAGAGAATTGCTTGAACCCGGGAGGTGGAGGTGGCACTGAGCCAAGATCGTGCCACTGTACTCCAGCCTGGGCGACAGAGCAAGACTCCATCTCAAACAAAACAAAACAAAACAAAACAAAACAAAACAAGGCCGGATGCAGTGGCTGGCTCACACCTGTAATCCTAGCACTTTGGGAAACCAAGGCTGGTGGACCACAAGGTCAGGAGTTTGAGACCATCCTGGCCAACGTGGTAAAACCCCGTCTCTACTAAAATACAAAATAAAATTAGCCGGGCATGATGGTACATGCCTGTAATCCCAGCTACTTGGGAGGCTGAGGCAGGGGAATTGCTTGAACTCAGGAGGTGGTGATTGCAGTAAGCCAAGGTCATACCACTGCACTCCAGGCTGGCGACAGAGCAAGACTCTGTCTCAAAAAAAAAAAAAAAAAAAAAAAGAAAGAAAAGAAATTTGTCATTCTTCCTCTCAGTTGTTTCAGATAGTGACAACGGAAAGTTACCCAGTGATGCTGCTTGGGAAGCCTTCCACTGGGAGGATGCTTGGAGGCTTGGAGGAAAACGTTTAATTTTACTCTATGTATCCCCTCTGGAACCTGATTCTCATTTTGCAAACAGGAAAAAAAGAATCACCCACTTAGATGACTCAGCCAGCCCCAGGCCTCCTCTGTCCACTGCAGAGTCCCCACAGACCCAAATGCTTTGCCTCAACCACACCTTTTCACTTATTTTTGATTCATTCCAAAGGCAAGCAGGAAATTGCCACCAGTCATTAATCATGCATGAATCTTTCCTCTGCCCCTCTTCCATGAACAAGACCCATGGTAATGGGTACCTCCCTCTTTCGATCTTGCCTTGATGGGCACTGACAGCAGGTGATAGGTGTCTCTCTCTATTTCACAGCAGCAGAGATCACCAAGACTCAGGGAGGGAAAGTGAATTGCTCAAGCCCTGTAAGTGGGAGAACCAGGTCTTGAACACAGCTCTGTGGGCTCTTAGTGGAAAGCCCGCAGAGAAGGTTCAAGGCCTGTTTCCCACAATGCACTTAAAAATGAACACTCTCTGGGGTCCTGCTCTCAGTAGCCATCTGGATGAGAAATGGTGGCTTGCTGGGCGCAGTGGCTCAATCCTGTAATCCTAGCACTTTGGGAGGCTGAGGTAAGCAGATCACCTGAGGTCAAGAGTTCGAGACCAGCCTGGCCAACATGGTGAAACCCTGTCTCTATTAAAAATACACAAATTAGCCAGGCATGGCGGCAGTCACCTTTAGTCGCAGTTACTTGGGAGGCTGAGGCAGGAGAATCGCTAGAACCCGAGAAACAGGGTTTCAGTGAGCTGAGATCATGCCACTGTACTCCAGCCTGGGCAACAGAGTGAGACTCTGTCTCAAAAGAAAAAAGAAAAGAAACGATCTACAGAATGCCCAGGAGGGACACTGACTGGGTACCAGATGCTCATGCTGGCATTGGAGCCAGGCTTCTCCAGGCCGTCTCCTGGAAACCTCTCTTGCTCTTGGCAGGCTCCCAGTGTCCATGCTTAGTCGGATTCATCCCAGGGTTATCAGACATTAGGGGGTGGAGGACAGGTACCCTGCTGGCCAGGCCTGAGGAGGGCTCCACAGGTGCCCTGCCTCCTCATTTAGGCAGCATCAATTGTTGCCAAGATGGCTATTTTTGTTTTTGTTTTGTTTTGTTTTTTTTTTTTTTGAGACGGAGTTTCGCTCTTGTTACCCAGGCTGGAGTGCAATGGCGCGATCTCGGCTCACCGCAACCTCCGCCTCCTGGGTTCAGGCAATTCTCCTGCCCCAGCCTCCTGAGTCGCTGGGATTACAGGCACGCGCCACCATGCCCAGCTAATTTTTTGTAGTTTTAGTAGAGACGGGGTTTCACCATGTTGACCAGGATGGTCTCGATCTCTTGACCTCGTGATCCACCCGCCTCGGCCTCCCACAGTGCTGGGATTACAGGCTTGAGCCACCGTGCCCGGCCTGTTTTTGTTTTTTGAAACAGAGTCTTGCTCTGTAGCCTAGGCTGGAGTGCAGTGGTGTGATTTTGGCTTACTGAAACCACCACATTCCAGGTCCTGGTTCCAGCAATTCTCCTGCCTCAGCCTCCCAAGTAGCTGAGATTACAGGAACATGCCACCATACCCAGCTAATTTTTGTATTTTTAGTAGAAATGGGGTTTCACCATGTTGGCCAGGCTGGTCTTGAACTCCTGACCTCATGATCCACCTGCTGCGGCCTCCCCAAGTGTTGGGATTACAGGTGTGAGCCACTGTGCTTGGCCTTAAATTTATTTTTAATTAATTAATTAATTATTATTTTTATTCTTTTGAGATGGAGTCTTGCTCTGTCACCCAGGCTGGAGTGCAGTGGTGTGATCTCAGCTTACTGTAGCCTCTACTACCCGGGGTTCAAGTGATTTTCCCGACTGAGCCTCCCAAGTAGCTGGGATTACAAGTATGTGCCACCACACCTGGTTAGGTTTTGTATTTTTTGTAGACACAGGGTTTCACCTTGTTGACCAGGCTGTCTGAACTCCTGACCTCAGGCGATCCACCCGCCTCAGACTCCCAAAATGCTGGGATTACAGATGTTAGCCACCGCGCCCAGCCTTTGTTGTTGTTATTATTATTATTAATATGAGACAGTCTCACTCTGTTGCCCAGGCTGGAGTACAGTGGCACAATCTGGACTCACTGCAACCTCTACCTTCCGGGTTCAAGCAATTCACCTGCCTCAGCCTCCTGAGTAGGTGGAACTACAGGAGTGTGTTACCACCCCCGGCTAATTTTTTGTGTTTTTAATAGAGATGGGGTTTCACCATGTTGGCTAGGTTGGTCTTGACCTCCTGACCTCAAGCGATCTGCACATCTTGGCTTGCCAAAGTGCTGGGATTAAGGTCAGGTGGCAGGCAGCATGGATAGTCGCCAGGGACACTTCAAGGTATGGGGAGCATCCAGGCAAATGGAAACTTCTAGTGGGAAAGTCTCCTAGGGAAGAATGACTCCTGGCCTTCTTGGGGTGCTACCTGTAGATGGGAGGGTTGGATCTCCATTATGGGACTGTATGGCTCAGTAGTAGGCCATTTGGAGACTCTGGAATGCTCTCACCTCACACAGAATGGATAGCCCTGTACATCCATGCAAAGCCTATCCTCTGCGTAAGTGGAGGCTGGGGCAGGAGTCTACTGGCCTCATCAGAACGCTAACCTACTAAGGGAGGCACTGAACACCAACATGCTGTAGGGAATGTTGCCACTGTGAATGTTAAATGTGAGAGAATGAACAGAGACAGGATTTCTTTTCTTTTCTTTTTGAGATGGAGTTGCACTTTTGTTGCCCAAGCTGGAGTGCAATGGCGCAATCTGAGCTCACTGTAACCTCTGCCTCCTGCGTTCAAGGGATTCTCTTGCCTCAGCCTCCTGGGTAGCTGGGATTACAGGTGTGCGCCACCATGCCTGGATAATTTTGTATATTTAGTAGAAACAGGGTTTTAGTAGAGAAACTGTTGGTCAGGCTGGTCTTGAACTCCTGACCTCAGGTAATCCACCCGCCTCGACCTTCCAAAGTGCTGGGATTACAGGCTTGAGCCACCACGCCTGGCCTTCTGCCCATCTATTTCATCACCACCCTGGCCTTGATGTTGTTTCCTCACTTGGTAAGGGGTCGAGGGAGGAAGCAATCCCCTCTTAACTAACTGCAGCATCCCGTCTGTTCCCAAGGCAGTCTCTTCTCACAAAACAGGCAGGAACGGACTTTTTTTTTTTGTTTGTTTGTTTTTGAGACAGAGTCTCTCTCTGTCACCTGGGCTGGAGTGCAGTGGCATGGTCATAGCTCACTGCAGTCTCAAATTCCTAGGCTCAAGCAGCCTGCCTGCTTCAGCCTCTTGAGTGGCTGAGACTACAGGTACTGCCACCACACCTGGCTAATTTTAAAAAATTTCTTTTTTAGTAGAGATGAGGTCTACACTATGTTGCCTGGCTGGTCTTGAACTCCTGGGCCATCTGAACCTCCTGCCTCAGGCTCCCAAAGTGCTGGGATTACAAGTGTGAACCACCACGTCTGGCCCCGTTGCCCTATTCTTGCCGTTGGACCTTGGGCAAGCTCTGTAATGCCTCAGCATCAGACTACTCATCTGTGGAATGGGAGTAGTAATAATGATTGCACCTGCCTTACTGGATTGATGAGAAGGTTAGCTGAGAATCATTGCAAAACACACAGCACAGCACCCAGCATCTCCCAAGAGCCCGGTGGATGCAAGCTTTCATTAATTAGGTCAGCATTTGTTTTGTATTAAAGCTAGAGACACAAGGCTATAAAAAATGAATCCTCTGTGAAGACGGTGAAACTGTTAGAAAAATCACATGTCCAAATCAGACTTTTCCATTAACTTTTTTTTTTTTTTTTTTTTTTGGGACGGAGTTTCGCTCTTGTTACCCAGGCTGGAGTGCAATGGCACGATCTCGGCTCACCGCAACCTCCGCCTCCTGGGTTCAGGCAATTCTCCTGCCTCAGCCTCCTGAGTAGCTGGGATTACAGGCACGCACCACCATGCCCAGCTCATTTTTTGTATTTTTAGTAGAGACGGGGTTTCACCATGTTGACCAGGATGGTCTCGATCTCTTGACCTCGTGATCCACCTGCCTCGGCCTCCCAAAGTGCTGGGATTACAGGCTTGAGCCACCCCGGCCTTCATTAACTATTAAAATAATGAAAAAAGCAGTTTGCCTAGCATTTCGGCCTGTTGAAACTTGGAAGAGACATCTATTTTGAAAGCTTGAGTTTGCATATCATTAGATTCAGAATGAAAACACATTAAGTGAAAAAGACTTACAAGTAGGCTCACATTTACATTAAAATCATGTCATCTGCACCATCGACATAATCTTAAACATAGAAATAAAGGAATTCATTTTAATCATAGCTCCAAATTGATGCTCTCCATTTCTGAAAACCTCTTAATCAGGAAATTTCCTAATAGATACTTAAAATGCATAGTAACACTTTTCAGTGCAATTCCAAAATGTAATGTGTGCAAATTATTCATATATTCATAATTTTATTATCACACATCGGATTTGGGGAATCAAGTACAGGGCAAAGGGAATATCTATTAGCTGCTAAAAAAAAAAAAAAAAAAAAAAAAAAAAAAAAACCCATAAGTGAAAATAATTTAAATATTGTAACTGCCTTCCTATGGACTCAGAGCTTTCCCTAAAGCTCTCACGACGTAATAAAGTTGACAGTTCTCATCTATTGAAAAGGCTAAATTGGTGGGAACTTTTCTTTTTTAAAAAGCTTTCTTTTGGCCAGGCACAGTGGCTTATGCCTGTAATCCTAGAGCTTTGGGAGACTGAGGCGGGTGGATCACGAGGTCAGGAGTTCCAGACCAGTGTGGCCAACATGGTAAAATCCAGTCTCTACTAATGATACAAAAAATTAGCCAGATGTGGTGGCAGGCACCTGTAATCCCAGCTACTCGGGAGGCTGAGGCAGGAGAATTGCTTGAACCTTGGGAGGTGGAGGTTGCAGTGAGCTGAGACCGCATCACAGCACTCCAGCATGGGCGACAGAGTGATACTTTCTCAAAAAAAAGCTTTCTTTCACAGAGTCAGGCTCTCTGTAGAACTGAACCAAACTGTGATGTGGCCAGCTGTTTTTCTGAAACCGCTTTTGTTTGATTTGGAAAGTTTTAAAAATAGGTCCAGCGAGGAAGGGAATAAATGACTGAAAACGGAAATACGAACAGGCCTTGATGTTATAGCCAGCTCAGGAGAGCTCTCAGCAAAGTGACTATGCTGGTCATTATTATTTACTAAAATTAGAAATTCTCCTGAAAGTTAATAGGAGAAGCAAAGAGGCTTTTGGCCAAAGTGCCACAGGCTGGGAGGGTAGAATTGAGGCCTCAGGCATGGCTGTGGTTTGAATGTGTCATCCAAAGTTCATGCGTTGGAAATTCAATCCTCAGTGCAACAGTGTTGAGAGGTGAGAACTTTTTAGGAGGTAATTAGGTCATGAAGGCTCGGAGCTCATGAATGGATTCATGCTGGGATCCTTCTAAAAGAATGAGTTTTGGATTGGGCGCAGTGGCTCACGCCTGTAATCCCAGCACTTTGGGAGGCTGAGACAGGCGAATCATTTGAGGTCAGGAGTTCAAGACCAGCCTGGGCAATGTGGCGAAATCCTGCCTCTACTAAAAATACAAGATTAGCCATGTGTGGTGGTGCATAGCTGTAATCTCAGCTACTTGAGAGGCTAAGGCACAAAAACTGCTTGAACCTGGAATGCAGAGGCAACCGTGAGCTGAGATTGTGCCACTGAATTCCAGCCTGGGTAACAGAGCGAGACTCCATCTCAAAAAACATACATATACATAACATGTTCCCATAAAGACTTCTACCTGACTGTTCACAGCAGCATTATTCATAATAGCTAGAAAGTGAAGGCTGGGTGCAGTGGCTCACGCCTGTAATTCCAGCACTTTGAGAGGCCGAGGTGGGCTGATCACAAGGTCAGGAGTTTGAGACCAGCCTGACCAACATGGTGAAACCCCATCTCTACTAAAAATACAAAAATTAACTAGGCATGGTGACACATACCTGTAATCCCAGCTACTCAGGGGGCTGAGGCAGGCGAATTGCTTGAACCTGGGAGGTGGAGGTTGCAGCAAACCAAGATCAAGCCACTGTACTCTAGCCTGGGTGACAGAGCGAGACTCGATCCCCCCCCCCAAAAAAAAACAAAACCAGTGAAAATAACCCAAATGTTTATGAACTTATGAACTGATAAATACATGAACAAAATTTGGCATACACATAGAACAGACTACTATTATTTGGCCATAGGAGGGATTAAAATAACGATTCATGCTATGGCATGGATGAATCTTGAAATCATTACGTGAAGTAAAAGAAGCCAGACACAAAGGGCCACCTACTGTACGATTCCATTTATATGAAATGTCCGGAATAGGCAAATCCACAGAGACAGAAAGTAGATTAGTGGTTATGAGGGGCTGGAGGAGGAGGAATGGCGAATGACTGCTAGCAGAGACAGGTTTATTTTGGGGGTAATGGAAATGTGGAATTAGGTAACGATGATTGATGCATGAGTCTATGTATATGCTAAAACCCACCTAATTATACGCTTTATTTCTCTCTGGCTGTAATTGCCCAGGCTAGAGTGCAGTGATGCGATCTTTGCTCAATGCTGCCTCCGTCTCCTGGGCTCAAACAATCCTTCCACCTCAGCCTCCCCGGAATAGCTGAGACTACAGGCGTCTGTCAACATGCTCAGTTAATTTTTGTATTTTTCTTGGTAGAGACGTGGTTTTTTCATGTTGCCCAGGCTGGTCTCGAACTCCTGGGCTTAAGCAGTCTGCCTGCCTCGGCCTACCAATGTGCTGAGATGACAAGTACCAGCCACCCTGCCCAGCCATACACTTTATTTTTTATTTATTTTTTTTTTTTGGAGACGGAGTTTCGCTCTTGTTACCCAGGCTGGAGTGCAATGGCGCGATCTCGGTTCACTGCAACCTCCGCCTCCTGGGTTCAGGCAATTCTCCTGCCTCAGCCTCCTGAGCAGCTGGGATTACAGGCACACGCCACCATGCCCAGCTAATTTTTGTAATTTTAGTAGAGACGGGGTTTCACCCTGTTGACCAGGATGGTCTCGATCTCTTGACCTCGTGATCCACCCGCCTCGGCCTCCCAAAGTGCTGGGATTACAGGCTTGAGCCACCGCGCCCGGCCAGCCATACACTTTAAAAGAGTGATCTTGCTGGGTGTGGTGGCTCATGCCTGTCATCTCAGCTCTTTTGGAGGCTCAGGCGGGAGGGTCCCTTGAGCTCAGGAGTTTGAGACCAGCCTGGGCAACAATGGGAGATCTCATCTATATAAAACAATTAAAATATTAGCCAGGTGTGGCGGCGTGTGCCTTTGGTCCCAGCTACTCAGGAGGCTGAAGTGGGAGTGTTGCTGGAGCCTAGGAGGTGGAGGTGGTAGTGAACTATGACTGTGCCACTGCACTCTAGCAAAACCAAAAACAAAAGTTATCTTCATGATATGTGAATTACATCTCAAAGCTGCTCTTAAAGTAATATAATATGAGCTGGGCATGGTGACTCTTGCCTGTAATCCTAGCACTTTGGGAGGCCAAGGCGGGTGGATCATCTGAGGTCAGGGGTTCGAGACCAGCCTGGTCAACATGGTGAAACCCCGTCTCTACTAAAAATACAAAAATTAGCTGGGCATGGTGTAGATGCCTGTAATCCCAGCTACTCAGGAGGCTGAGGCAGGAGGATCACTTGAACCCAGGAGGCAGAGCTTGCAGTGAGCTGAGATCACCCCAGTGCACTCCAGCCTGCGTAACAGAGTGAGACTCTGTCTTAAAAAAAAAAAAGAATTTCTGCTATGGGTGTAAATATGTTTAATTTTATAAGAAATTACCAAACTATTTTCCAGACTGGTTGAATAATTCTGTGTTTTCACCAACAATGCAGGACAGTTCTGTTATTTTGCATTTCCACCAGCACTAGATATAGCCAATATTTTTTATTTGAGCCATTCTAATAGGTTCGTAACATCTCACTGTGGTTTTTTTTTTTTTTTTTTTTTTTTTTTTGAGACGGAGTTTCACTCACGTTACCCAGGCTGGAGTGCAATGGCGCGATCTCGGCTCACCGCAGTGCAATGGCGCGATCTCGGCTCACCGCAACCTGTGCCTCCTGGGTTCAGGCAATTCTCCTGCCTCAGCCTCCTGAGTAGCTGGGATTACAGGCACGCACCACCATGCCCAGCTGATTTTTTGTGGTTTTAGTAGAGACGGGGTTTCACCGTGTTGACCAGGATGGTCTTGATCTCTTGACCTCGTGATCCACCCGCCTTGGCCTCCCAAAGTGCTGGTATTACAGGCTTGAGCCACCGCGCCCGGCCTCACTGTGGTTTTAATTTGCATTTCCCTAATGGATAATTATATTGAGTATCTTTTCATGCACTGTTGGAAATACATGCTGGAAATTGATACTTGGGGCCACAAAGAAAAATCAACACTGAGACAAAGGATCTTTCAGCAATGCAATTTTTACTTTCTGGACTGCAGGAAGGGTATCCTCACTAGCCATCTTGCCACTAGAGTACAATGAACAAAGGAAAACTCATGAATTTATTCCTTACACATTTGGAGTCATCCTTACTGCTGCTTTTGATCTCTGTTGGCTGGAGCTGGAACTCACAATTTAAACTAAAACCCGATTGCCTAACAACTTAAATTTTTCTAAACAGATAAAAGCAATGGAGGGCTGGGACATGACTGTGAGCACGTCCAGCACAGATATCTTGGTTAAAGTACAAGGACTTAGAATGTACTACGTGCCTGTAAACATGGCATGTCTAACAGCTACATAGGATAGGGCTTAATGAAGTTAATAGTGCACTTATTCTTTAACAAAAAAGAAAACTTTAAAAAAGAACTTTTCTACTTCCCACCTTCCCATATGCACTTACTTGTCACTTAAGTGAAGCACTTTTTCAACTCTTTGCCCATTTTTAAATTGGGTTATATGTTTTATTTACTTATTTTTTCCAAGATGAAATCTCGCTCTCTTACCCAGGCTCGAGTGCAGTGGTGCCATCTTGGCTCACTGCAACCTCTACCTCCCGGGTTCAAGCGATTCTCCTGCCTCAGCCTTCTGAGTAGCTGGAATTACGTGTGTGTGTACCCTGCCCAGCTAATTTTTTTATTTTTAGTAGGGATGGGGTTTCACCATGTTGGCCAGGCTGGTCTCGAACTGCTGACCTTGTGATCTGCCTGCCTTGGTCTCTCAAAGTCCTAGGATTACAGGCATGAGCCACTGTACCCAGCCAGGTTCTATGTTTTATTACACATTACATTTATTACTATTGAATTTTAAATGTTGCTTATATGTTGTGGATATATATTCTTTGTCAGATATATGGTAGCAAATATTTTATCCTAGTCTGTAGCTCATCTTCTCATTCTCTGGTTTGTTTTTTTTTTTTGAGACAGTCTCATTCTGTTGCCCAAGCTGGAGTGCAGTGGCTCAGTCTCGGCTCACTGCAACCTCTGCCTCCCAGGTTCAAGTGATTCTTCTGCCTCAGACTCCCAAGTAGCTGGGATTACAGGCATGCACTGCCACGCCCCGCTAATTTTTTTTGTATTTTAGTAGAGGCCAGTTTCACCATGTTGCCCAGGCTGGTCCTGAACTCCTGGACTCAAGCAATCCACACACCTTGGCCTCCCAAAGTGCTGGCATTACAGGTGTGATCCTCTGTGCCCGGCCATCATGTGTTTTATCTCTTAATCTTTTTTTTTTTTTTTTTTTTTTAGAGACAGGTCTTGCTTTGTTGCTGAGGCTGGAATGCAGTGGTGCAATCATGGTTTACCACAGCCTCAAACTCCTGGGCTCAAGTGATCCTCCTGCCTCAGCCTTCTGAGTAAGTTGGACTACAGGCATGTGCCACCATACCCAGCTAATTGAAAACAATTTTATTTTGTAGAAATGGAATCTTGCCCTGTTGCCCAGGCTGGTCTCAAATTTCTGAGCTCAGTGATCCTACTGCCTCGGCCTTCTAAAGTGCTGAGATTACAGGTGTGAGTTTCTGTACCTAGCCATCTCTTCACTCAGTCACTCTCTCTCTCTTTTAAATAGTAGAGACAAGGTCTCACTGTATTGCCCAGGCTGGTCTCAAACTCCTGCGCTCAAGCGAGCCTCCTGTCTTGGCCTCCCAAAGTACTGGGATTACACTCAAGTGAACCTCCCGTCTTGGCCTCCCAAAGTATTGGGATTACACTCAAGTGAGCCTCCCGTCTTGGCCTCCCAAAGTATTGGGATTACAGGCATGAGCTACTGCACCCAGACTTTTCACTCTCTTAATGTGTCTTTTGCAAAGCAAAAGTTTTTTGCTTTGTTTTGTTTTTTTGAGACGGAGGCTTGCTGTGTTGCCCAGGCTGGAGTGCAATGGCTCAATCTCAGCTCACTGCAACCTCTGCCACCCAGGTTTAAGCGATTCTCCTGCTTTAGCCTCCCAAGTAGCTGGGATTACAGGTGCTTGCCACCACACCTGGCTAATTTTTACAGTTTTTTTTTTTTTTTTGGGGGGATGAAGTTTCACTCTTGTTACCCAGGCTGGAGTGCAATGGCGTGATCTCGGCTCACCGCAACCTCCGCCTCCTGGGTTCAGGCAATTCTCCTGCCTCAGCCTCCTGAGTAGCTGGGATTACAGGCACGCACCACCATGCCCAGCAATTTTTTTGTATTTTTAGTAGAGACGGGGTTTCACCATGTTGACCAGGATGGTCTCAATCTCTTGACCTCGTGATCCACCCGCCTCGGCCTCCCACAGTGCTGGGATTACAGGCTTGAGCCACCGCGCCCGGCAATTTTTGCAGTTTTAGTAGAGACAGGTTTCACCATCTTGGCCAGGCTGGTCTTGAACTCCTGACCTCTTGATCCAACTGCCTCAGCCTCCCAAAGTTCTGGGATTACAGGCATAAGCCACAGTGCCTGGCTGCAAAGCAAAAATTTTTAATTTAATGAGACCCAATTTATTGATTTTATCATCTAAGAACTCTTTACTTATCCCAAGTTCCAAAGATTTTGTCTTTGGGAAACTTTTCTCTTTTTCTAAAAGTTTCACAGTTTTACCATTTAAGCCCAGGAGGCATTTTAAGTTGTTTTTTGTGTGAGGTGTCAGGTTTTGGCGGAGGTACATTTCCTTTTTTCCAGTTTTTTTAGTCCAACTTGTTAAAAAAAACTCTCCTTCCTCCACTCAACTTTTTTACACTTTTATCAGAAGTGAATTGGCCATGTTTTCATGGGTCTATCTGTGGCTCTCTATTCCTTTCTCTTACTATGTGTGTCTGTTTCTTCACTAATACCACATTGGCTTAATTATTGTAGTGTTACAGTGAGCCTTAAATTGGATAGCACAGTTCTTCCAACTTCATTCTTTTTCTAAATCGTTTTTTCTCTTCTACTTCCTTTGCCTTTCCATGTACATTTTAGAATCAACTTGTTTGTTTCTACAAGAAATCCTACCGGAGCTGGGCACAGTGGCTCACGCCTGTAATCTCAGCGCTTTGGGAGGCCAAGGCAGGAGGACTGCTTAAGCCCAGGAGTTTGAGACCAGCCTGGGCAACATAGTGAGATACTTTCTTTAAAAAAACAAAGTTATTTGCCCAAACCTGAGAGGCAGAGGTTGCAGTAAGCCAAGATTGAGCCACAGCACTCCAGCCTGGGCAACTGAGTGAAATTCTGTCTAAAAAAAAATTATTCAGTTAAAAAAAAAGAAATCCTACTGGGATTTTTTTTTTTTTTTTTGAGGCGGAGTTTCACTGTTGTCACAGGGCTGGAATGTGGTGCTGTGATCTCAGCTCACTGCAACCTCTGCCTCCAAAGTTCAAGTGGCCAATTTTTATATTTTTCTTGTAGAGGCAGGCCTTCACCATGTTACCAAGCTGGTCTCAAACTACTGGGCTCAGGTGATCCTCCTGCCTGGGCCTCTCAAAGTCCTGGGACTGTAGGTGTAAGCCACTGTGCCCAGAGTATTGCAAACATTTTGTTTACTTCTCTGCTTCCAGAGACTGTACAGTATCTGACAAATAGATGGCACTTAATAGAAATTTGAAGACTGAATGGATTAAAAAAAAATTTTTTTTTTAAATTTTTTTGAGATGGAGTCCTGCTCTGTTGCCAGGCTGGAGTGCAGTGGTGCGATCTTGGCTCACTGCAACCTCTGCCTTCCGGGTTCAAGCGATTCTCCTGCCTCAGCCTCCTGAGTAGCTGAGACTACAGGCGCACACCACCATGCCCAGCTAATTTTTGTATTTTTAGTAGAGATGGGGTTTCACCATGTTGTCCAGAATGGTCTTGATCTCTTGACCTCATGATCTGCCCGCCTCGGCCTCCCAAAGTTCTGGGATTACAGGCGTGAGCCACCGCGCCTGACCTTTTATTTTAGAACAGAGTTTCGCTCTTGTTGCCCAGGCTGGAGTGCAATGGTGCAATCTCAGCTCACTGCAACCTCCACCTCCCGGGTTCAAGTGATTCTCCTGCCTAAGCCTCCCGAGTAGCTGGGACTACAGGCACCCCCACCCCATGCCCAGCTAATTTTTGTATTTTTGGTAGTGACGGAGTTTCACCATGTTGACCAGGCTGGTCAGGACTTCCTGTCCTCAAGTGATCCACCCAACCACAATCTCCCAAAGTGCTGGGATTACAGGTGTGAGCCACTGTGCTCAGCCTCTACAAAAAAATTTAAAAATAAAAATAAAGGTGTTGTGTAGCCATGAAAATGTATCACTCACATCTCCCACAGTACAGAGCAGAATTGCAAGGCCCCAGCTACTGCCTGTAGTTCATCCCCACAGGGATTGATATCTACTTTGGGTTTGCCTGGATAGGGTTTGGCCTTTTCTACTCACAGATTCTCATAGATTCTCCACCCACTATTGGAGGTTTACGGATGTCTGAGCTCTAGGCATGACTTCCCATGCAATATAGCATATAACCAGAGAGGATCTGCTTCACAGTGAAGGAGGAATGGGAGTGAGCCCATGACCACTGCATGTTATCCTCTATGCTATCTAGAAGCAGCTGGTTGCAGAAAGCACTGGAACAGGCACCTACAGGCATAGATGAAACATCAGTTTATATGCGCCACTCTGAAAGGATGGGCTGCCACTCAGGATGCAGCATATGTGTTAAACAAGAGAGCTCTCTATAGTGCTGTGTCCCCAGCAGGAAGACTACATGGGTCCAGGAACCAAGGAGGAGAAGCAAGAGTGATCCTACTCACTGTCTGATATGGCTTGGCTCTGTGGTCCCAACCTAACCTCATCTCGAATTGTGTCCAGGGAGGGACCTGGTGGGAGGTGATTGGATCATGTTGTTCTCGTGATAGTGAGGGAATTCTCACAAGATCTGATGTTTAAAAAGTGGCAATTTCCCTGCAGTCACTCTCCTCTTTCTCTCCTGCCACCTTGTGAAGAAGGTGGTTCTCCTTCTGCAGGGATTGTAAGCTTCCTGAGGCTTTCTCATCCATGCGGAACTGTGAGTCAGTTAAACCTTTTTCCTTTATAAATGACCCGGCCTCAGGTAGTTGTTTATAGCGGTGTGAAAATGGACTAATATACCTTCTTAGTAATGATATCCTCAGGGGAATATCTACTTCCCCTGCTTGCTGCCAGCCATTCCTGTAAGACGGAGGGCTCCCCAGATGGGTGTCTCTGGCTTGAGAACTGCCCATCAGACTGAGCACACCTTACACAGCATGCCCTGCTGACTTTTTGGCTTTTTTGAGATAGGGCCTGTCCTCTGTTGCACAGGCTGGAGTGCAGTGGTGCGATCTCAGCTTAAGGTAACTTCTGCTTCCCAGGTTCAAGCAGTTTTCTTGCCTGGGACTCTCGAGTAACTGGGATTACAGGCACACACCAACATACGTGGCTAATTTTTGTATTTTTAGTGGAGACGGGGTTTTGTCATGTTGGCCAGACTGGTCTTGAACTTCTGACCTCAGGTGATCTTCCCGCCTTGGTCTCTCAAAACGCTTAGATTACAGGTGTAAGCCACTGTGCCCAGCCCATACTTTATTTATTATGTTAACCTTTGTTTGCTTCATTAGACTGCAAACGCCATTAGGGCAGGAACCACATCTCCGATGAACTCACTGTGGTACCTTGGTGCTTGGCCTAGAGTCTAATATAGCAGGCACTTGATCAATAATTACTGAATGGAAGGATTTTTCTCTGCCTCTCAAATCATCTAATAATGCACATGCTGCTCTCATCTTGTCACGATTGGTGTTTAAAGTGGAGACAAGGACCAGACTTGGTGGCTCACACCTGTAATCCCAACATTTTTGGAGGCCAAGGCAACAGGATCGTTTGAGGCTGGTTTGAGACCAGCCTGGGGAATGTAGTGAGATCTCATCTTTACAAAATAAAGAAATTAGCCGGGGTGGTGGTGTATGCCTGTATTCTTAGCTACCCGGGAGGCTGAGGTGGGAGGATTGCTTAAGCCCAGGAGTTTGAGGTTGCAGTGAGCTATGATTGTGTTACTGTACTCCACCCTGAATGACAAAGTGAGACTCTGACTTTCCAAAAAAAAAAAAAAAATAGTGATAAAAAAGTCCAGGCCAGGCACGGTGGGTCACGTCTGCAATCTCAGCACTTTGGGAGGCTGAAGTCGGTGGATCACTTGAGGTCCTCTACTAAAAATACAAAAAAATTAGCCGGGTAAGGTATCATGCATCTGTAATTCCAGCTACTTGGGAGGCTGAGATAGGCTCGAACCCAGGAGGTGGAGGTGGCAGTGAGCCAAGATCATGCCAAGATAAGCCTGGGCAAAAAAATGAGACCCAGTCCAAAAAAAAAAAAAAAAAAAAGGAAGAAAGAAAGAAAAAGTCTCACAGGGAGAAGTCAGTGTTTAAATAATCAAACAAACAAATAACAATTAAAAGAAAAAGAGGCTGGGTATGGTGGCTTACACCTGTAATCCCAGCACTTTGGGAGGCCGAGGCGGGTGGATCACAGGTCAAGAGATTGAGAACATCCTGGACAACATGGTGAAACCCCGTCTCTACTAAAAATACAAAAATAAATTAGCTGGGCATCGTGGCACATACCCATAGTGCCAGCTACTCGGGAGGCTGAGGCAGGAGAATTGCTTGAACCCGGGAGGCGGAGGTTGCAGTGAGCTGAGATCGTGCCACTATGCTAGTGATAGAGTGAGACTCCGTCTCAAAAAAAAAAATAATAATAAAATAAATAAATAATTAAAAGCTTATAGCAGCTTTACTTATAATTTCCAAAACTTGGAAGCAACTAACATGTTCGTCAGTAGGTGAATCGATAAATAAACTGGTACATCGAGATGATAGAATATTACTCAGGGCTAAAGAGAAATAAGCTGTCAATGGATGAAAAGACATGGAAGAAACTTAAATGCATATTACTAAATGAAAGCAATCCACCTACAAAGGTGACATACTGTAGGATTCCAATGATATGACATTCTGGAAAAGGCAAAACTATGGAGACAGTAAAAAGATAGTCATTGCCAGGGATTAGGTGGGGACGGAGGAGGAGAAAGGGTGCAGAAGAGTTTTAGGGCAATAAAACTACTCTGTATAATTCTATGTTGGTGGATACAATGTCACCAAGAGTGAACCCTAATGTAGACTACGGGCTTGGATGACAATGATTTGTCAATGTGGGTTTGCTGATCATAACAAATGCACTGTCCTGCTGAGGGATGTTGACTGTTGGGGATGATGTGCACGTGTATAGGCAAGAGGCATATGGGACATCTCTGTACCTTCTTCTCAATTTTGCTGTGAATCTAAAACTGCTTAAAAAAAAATAAAGTCAGGCTGAGCGTGGTGGCTCATGCCTGTAATCCCAGGACTTTGGGAGGCCCAGACAGGAGGATCTCATGAGCCCAGGAGTTTGAGACCAGCTGTGGGCAACATAGTGAAACCTCATCTCTATAGAAAAATTAAAAATTAGGCTAGGTGTGGTAGCGTATGCCTGTAATCCCAGCACTCTGGGAGGCTGAGGCGGGTGGATCACATGAGGTCAGGAGTTTGAGACCAGCCTGGCCAACATGATGAAACCCTGTCTCTATTAAAAATACAAAAAATTGGCCAGGCCTGGTGCTTCACACCTGTAATCCCAGCACTTTGGGAGGCTGAAGCAGGCACATCACAAGGTTAAGAAATTGAGACCATCCTGGCCAACATGGTGAAACTCTGTCTCTACTAAAAATACAAAAATTAGCTGGGTGTGATGGCACACACCTGTAGTCCCAGCTATTGGGGAACCTTAGGCAGGAGAATCACTTGAACCTGGGAGGTGGAGGTTGCAGTGACTCAAGATTGTGCCACTGCACTCCAGCCTGTCAATAGAGTGAGACTCCATCTCAAAAAAAAAGAAGAAAGCCACGCACAGTGGCTCATGCCCCTATAATCCCAGCACTTTGGGAGGCTGAAGCAGGTGGATCATGGATCATCTGAAGTCAGGAGTTCGAGACCAGCCTGGCCAACATGATGAAATCCGGTGTCTACTAAAAATACAAAAATTAGCTGGGTGTAGTGGCAGATACCTGTGGTCCCAGATACTAGGGAGGCTGAGGCAGAAAAATCGCTCAAACTCGGGAGGTGCAGGTTGCAGTGGGCCGAGATTGCGTCACTGCACTCCACCCTGGGCAGTCTGGGCAGAGTAAGACGCAGTCTCAAAAAAAAAAAAAAAAAAAAAAATACATAAAACTAGCTGGGTGTGGTGGTGGGCACCTGAAATCCCTGCTACTCAGGAGGCTGAGGCAGAAGAATTACTTGAACCCAGGAGGCAGAGGTTGCAGTGAGCTGTGATTGCGCTAATGTACTCCAGCCTGGGCAAAAGAGTGAAATTTCCTCTCACAAAAAAAAAAAAGAAAAAAAATTGAAAATTAGCCGGGTGTGGTGGCTGACACCTGTGGTCCCATCGTCTCAGGATACTTGAGCCCAGGTGGTGGAGGCTGCAGGTAGCCTTAATGGCACCACTGCACTCCAGCCTGGGCAGCAGTGAGACCCTAGGGAACTAAATTAAAAAACAATTTCTTTTTAATGGTCTTGAAGACATGTAGGTCCTTACTGGAAAAAAAAAAAAAAAAGAAAAATAAAGTCTTAAAAAAAGAAAAATTAAACTTCCCCAACACCATGAGCCTTCCCACTTGCAAACAGTCAAGACACCCTGGAAATCAGAGTGAAGCCACTTTGAAAACCCCTAAAGAGCCGACAGAATGTCACACTTCTGAGAGTGTGGAGGGAGAGCCGTTCAGAGGAGCTGATCTTCAAAGGGAATCTTCGTGGAAAACTAGCAGAGAGCCTCGAGAATTGGCCCCATATCAAATTAGCCTTTTCATGTCGGTAAGTAAACAAGGCTTCTGAGGAACCTGCAAAGATCTAAGTCTGAGGGAGAGGAAGGGGGGAAGAAGGTCTTTGCATTGGACTTGCCCAGCAGGGCTCCTGGCTCCCTCCTTCATCAGACCCCAGCTTCAAGCTGTTTCATCTTCTCCGGCTCCCCTAAGCGCAAAGCTCACTTCCTTTAGGCTGTTTAATATGGAAGGAGAAACTAACCTATGTGCAGTTTGTGTATACACCAGAAGGCCAGTATTTCTAGTGTGCTGTCTGCTGTTCCTTTGCGTACTTGTTAGTTTTGTGTCCTTTTTTATTTATTTTTGAGACAGAGTTTCATTTTTGTTTCCCAGGCTGTAGTGCAATGGCGTGATGTTGGTTCACTGCAACCTCTGCCTCCTGGGTTCAAGTGATTCTCCTGCCTCAGTCTCCTCAGTAGCTGGGATTACAGGCATGCGCCACCACGCCTGCTGACTTTGTATTTTTAGTAGAGACAGGGTTTCTCTACATTGGCCAGGCTGCTCTCGAACTCCCAAACTCAAGTGATCTGCCCACCTCGGCCTCCTGAAGTGCTGCGATTACAGGCATGAGCCGCTGAGCCTGGCCAGGTTTGTATTCGTTTGAGGCTTCTTTCATTTTGAATTGCATGCACTAGAAAGGGCTTGTTCATTCGTACAGAGATACAGTTATCATAAAGAAGTTTTTAGGCCGGGCGCGGTGGCTCACGCCTATAATCCCAGCACTTTGGGAGGCCGAGGCGGGTGGATCGCGAGGTCAAGAGATCGAGACCATCTGGTCAACATGGTGAAACCCCGTCTCTACTAAAAATACAAAAATGGCCGGGCGCGGTGGCTCAAGCCTGTAATCCCAGCACTTTGGGAGGCCGAGG
>NW_022436991.1:2804281-2810658 GCF_009761245.1 Sapajus apella | reverse complement strand
GCGCCACCATGCCCAGCTGATTTTTTGTATTTTTAGTAGAGACGGGGTTTCACCATGTTGATCAGGATGGTCCCGATCTCTTGACCTCGTGATCCACCCGCCTCGGCCTCCCAAAGTGCTGGGATTACAGGCGTGAGCCACCGCGCCTGGCCAATTTTTTTTTAAAAAAGAAGTTTTTAGTGAAAATTAAGAGAGTTTTGCAGAGGAGTTAATGCAATGGCTTTGGACTCTATCAGTTAGGATAAGTGAGGTTTTGCTGCAGTAACAAACGCCACCCACATCTTAGGGATTTATTTCTCATTCACAAAAAAATGTCTGTCTTACTCTGCGTGAGCTACTATAATGAAGTACTGGCTGGATGTGGCAGCTCATGTCTGTAATTCTAGCACGTTGAGAGGCTGAGGCCAGAGGATCTCTTCAGTCCAGGAGTTTGAGACCAGCCTGGGCAATAGAGGGAGACCCTGTCTCTATTAAAAAAAAGAAGGCTGGGCATGGTCATTCATGCCTGTAATCTCAGCACTTTGGGAGGCTGAGGTGGGTGAATTACAAGGTCAGGAGTTCGAGACCACCCTGACTAAAAAGGCGAAACCCCGTCTCTGCTAAAAATACACCCCAAAATTTAGCTGGGCATGGTGGCACGTGCCTGTAATCCCAGCTACTTGAGAAGCTGAGGCAGGAGAATTGCTTGAAGTTGGGAGGCGGAGATTATGGTGAGCTGAGATCGCGCCACTGCACTCCAGCCTGGGCGACACAGCAAGGTTCCATCTCAAAAAAAAAAAAAAAAAAAAAAAAAAAGAAAAGAAAAGGTCTGAGTGCTGTGACTCACACCTATAATCCCAGCACTTTGGGAGGCAGAGGTGGGCAGATCACTTGAGATCAGGAGTTTGAGACCTGCCTGGTCAACATGACGAAACCCCATCTCTACTAAAAATACAAAAATGAGCTGGGCATGGTGTGGGTCTGTAGTCCCAGCTACTTGGGAAGCTGAGGCAGGAGAGTTGCTTGAACCTGGAAGGTGGAGGTTGCAGTGAGTTGAGATTGAGCCACAGCACTCTAGCCTGGGCAACAGAGCAAGACTCCATAAAAAAAACAAAAACAAAAAAATGTCTCTGCTCACTGCAACCTCTGCCTCCTGGGTTCAAGCGATTCTCCTGCCTCAGCCTCCTCAGTAGCTGGGATTATAAGTACGTGCCACCATGCTGGCTAATTTTTGTATTTTTGTGTGTGTGTGTGTGTGGAGACAGAGTTTCACTATGTTGGCCAGGCTGGTCTTGAACTGCTGTTCTCCAGCCTGCCTCAGCCTCCCAAAGTGCTGGGATTACAGACCTGAGCCACCATACCTGGCTCTTAAATTAGTAGACTTTGAACAAAGGACTTTGCCCTCCATAATGTGGTGGGCCTCATCCCATCAGTTGAAGGACTTAAGAGAAAAGACCAAGATTTCCTAAAGGAGAAGGAATTTAGCCTCAAGACTGAAACACAGACACCCTGTCTGAGTTTCCAGCCTGCCTGGTCTGCCCTTGGATTTCAAACTCAGGACTGCAACATCCTCTCTTACCTGGATATTCAGCCTTTGAGCCTGCCTTACGGATTTTGGATTTACCAGCTCCTGCAATTGCATGAAGCAATTCCTTAAAGTAAATCTCTGTCTCTATCTCTATATTCCTGTTGGTTTTGTTTCTCTGGAGGATTCTACTGATACTGAGATATCCCTGTTTTTGCAAACCCTCCCCAAATAACTTGACATAAATCCAAATCCTATAATGAGAACTTTCTAACATTCTCTTTACTGAGTCACTCAGGACTGAGTACTTGTGGGGCCCAGTACAAAATGAAAATGCTGTCTGGGCACAGTGGCCCACGCCCGTAATCCCAACATTTTGGGAGGCCAAGGTGGGCAGATCACCTAAGGTCAGGGGTTCAAGACCAGCCTGACCAATATGGCGAAACCCCATCTCTACTAAAAATACAAAATTAAGCTGGGGATGGTGGTGGGTGCCTGTAATCCCAGCTACTCAGGAAGGCTGAGGCAGGAGAAGTGCTTGACCCAGGAGGTGGAGGTTGCAGTGAGCTGAGATTGCGCCAGTGCACTCCAACCTGGATGACAGAGCCAGACTCTGTTTAAAAAAAAAAAATTCCGCCGGGCGCGGTGGCTCAAGCCTGTAATCCCAGCACTTTGGGAGGCCGAGGCGGGTGGATCACGAGGTCAAGAGATCGAGACCATCCTGGTCAGCATGGTGAAACCCCGTCTCTACTAAAAATACAAAAAATTAGCTGGGCATGGTGGCGCGTGCCTGTACTCCCAGCTACTCAGGAGGCTGAGGCAGGAGAATTGCCTGAACCCAGGAGGCGGAGGTTGCAGTGAGCCGAGATCGCACCATTGCACTCCAGCCCTGGTAACAAGAGCGAAACTCCGTCTCAAAAAAAAAAAAAACAAAAAAAAAAAAAAATCCTAGGCCAGGCATGGTAACTCACACATATAATCCTAGCACTTTGGGAGGCGAAGGCGGGCAGATGGCTTGAATTTAGGAGTTTGAGACCAGCCTGAGCAACATAGCGAGACCCCAACTCTACAAAAAAATAAAGTTAAATAAAAAACCAAGCCAGGCAAGGTGGCATGTTCCTATAGTCCCAGGTACTCAGGGGACTGAAGTGAAATGATCACTTGAGCCTGGGAGTTTGAGGCTGCAGTGAGCTTTGATCTCACCACTGTACTCCTGCCTGGGTAACAGAGTGAGACCCTGTCTCAAAAAAACAAAACTAGGGCTGGGCGTGGTGGCTAATGCCTGTAATCTCAACTACTTGGGAGGCTGAGGCAGGAGAATTGCTTGAACCCAGGAGGCAGAGGTTGCGGTGAGCTGAGATTACGCCATTGCACTCCAGCCTGGGCAACAAGAGCAAAACTCCATCTCAAAAAAAACCCCCAAAAAACCCAAACATACAAACAAACAAAAAAACCCAAGAAAGCCTGTACGTTCAAAATATCAAGGTTAAAGAGGTGGTAACAGTCAGGGTTGCTTTGGGGAGCTGCGCCACCATGGGTGAGTGTTACAGGATAAGGGAAGGAATTAGACCTTGCACAATTGTTGTAGCATCTGAGGTGGTGAAGGTCTGAGAGTGGGACCAGATGTAACCAACCAGTGGATCTAGAAGTCAGGAATGTCTGGTTGCCAGAGTGAGGCTCTGCAGGGGGAGCTCATAAGGAGTTTAGGTTGCTCCTGTCTGGCTCTTGCCTCTGTGAATGAGCAGCCAAGCATTTGGTGCTGGGGCTTGGACCATGGCAGAAGAAGCTATTCATGGCTTTGAGAGTTTGACGCAGCAGCACTTTGCTTCCTTGGAGCTGTGAGTGACAAGTGAAGCTTGAGGGAGACGTCAGTACTGGATCCATCTCTGTTCTTTAGATGTCATGCGAGAGCAAATACAGCACTCTTTTGGTGATGTGATTACATCAGCACCAGTCTTATAAAACTTTAGAAAATCCTCCTTGCAAAATGATGCTCCTAGCCAGCCAGGCGCAGTGGCTCATGCCTGTAATCCCAGCATGAGCATGCTGGGAGGCTGAAGTGGGAGAATTGCTTGGAGCCAGGAGTTCAAGACTCTCATGGGCAACAGAGTGAGATCCTGTACCTAAAAAAAAACTAAAAAGAAAATAATCTGCTGTGCTTGGTGGTGCACTCCTGTAGTCCTAGCTACTTGGGAGGCTGAGGCAAGAGGACTGTTTGAGCCCAGGAGTTCAAGGGTGCAGTGAACTATGATCACACCACTGCATTTCAACCTGGGTGACAAGAGGGCGACCCTGTCTCAAAAAAAATCATATTTTAAAAAATTAAATATGCAAACACTACCAAAGATTTTTCAATGGAAAGCGGGTCTTTCTTTCTTTAGATTTTGTTTGTTGCTAGAGTCTTCTTTCTATCTTTGCAAATAGAGCCTCTGTTTATGTCTGTCTATTCAGACACTATCTGTTTTATTTTATTTATTTATTTATTTTTTGAGACAGAGTTTTGTTCTTGTTGCCCCAGACTGGAGGGCAATGGTGCTATCTTAGCTTACTGCAACGTCCACCTCCCAGGTTTAAGCGATTCTCCTGCCTCAGCCTTCTGAGTAGCTAGGATTACAGGCATGTGCCACCATGCCTGACTAATTTTTGTATTTTTAGTAAAGACGAGGTTTTACAATGTTGGCCAGGCTGGTCTTGTACTACTGATATCATGATCCATGCGCCTCGGCCTCTCAAAGTCCTGGGATTACAGGATTGAGCCACAGCGCCCAGTCCACACCTGGCTAATTTTAAAATTATTTGTAGAGATGGGATCTCCCTGTGTTGCCCAGGCTGTCTCGACCTCAGGGGCTCCAGTGATCCTTCTACCTTGGCCTACCAAAATGCTGGCATTACAGGTGTGAGGCACTGTGCCCAGTCTGTACTTTGTATTTTTCACTTCATGATTTATCTTTTATGTGAGAACGCATCTGTCTCCTTATTTTTCTTTTCTTTTTTTTTGAGACAGAGTCTCGCTCTTTTGCCCAGGCTGGAGTACAGTGGCACAATCTAGGCTCACTGCAACCTCTGCCTCTCAGGTTCAAGCGATTCTCCTGCCTCAGCCTCCCAGGTAGCTGGGACTACAGGTGCCTGCCACCACATCTGGCTATTTTATTTATTTATTTATTTATTTATTTATTTTTTGTATTTTTAGTACAGATGGGGTTTCACTATATTGGCCAGGCTGGTCTGGAACTCTTGACCTTGTGATCTGCCCACCTTGCCCTCCCAAAGTTCTGGGATTATAGGTGTGAGCCACTGCATCTGGCTTCTCTCATTCTTTTTTATGGCCTTATAGTCTTATATTATGAGGCACCCAGTGACAGACAGTTAGGTTGTTCTTGGCTCTTAGGAACAGATGTGATGCCACAGTGAACTATGTGTGATTTTAAGCACCTGAGCAAGTGTATCTCTTTCCTGAGTTATCAAAGCTTTCTTCTTCCTGCTTCTCCTGGCTTCGAAGCATGGCTACTTTTTTTTTTTTTTTTTTTTTTTTTTGAGAGTCTTGCTCTGTTGCCCTGGCTGGAGTGCAGTAGTGTGATCTCAGCTGACTGAAACCTCTGTCTCCTGGGTTCAAGTGATTTGTCTGCCTCAGGCTCCCAAGTAGCTGGGATTACTGGCGTGTGCTGCCATTCCTGGCTAATTTTTTGTATTTTTGGTAGAGATCGGGTTTCACCGTGTTGGCCAGGCTGGTCTCGAACTCCTGACCTCAGGTGATCTGCCTGCCTCGGCCTCCCAAAGTGCTGCGATTACAGGCGTGAGCCACCGTGCCCAGCCCCAGGCATGGCTCCTATTGGCTACCTCCTCTTCCTCACCAGTCCTTAAATATCTACCACCTAGCTTGCACCAGGAATACACTCAAAGGCCACCAATGACCTGCTTCCTTGGTGCACTGCCTCTGATCCTCCTGTAGAATTTCACTCCACTTCCTATCCCACACTAAAACCTCTCCTTGCTTAACTCTTATGGGAGATAATTTTTTTTTTTTTTTTTGAGATAGGGTCTCACGGTGTCACCCAGGCTGCAGTGCAGTGGCGCAGTCTTGGCTCACTGCAATGTCTGCTTCCGGGGTTCAAGTGGTACTCCTCCCTCAGCCTCCCGAGTTGGTATTACAAGCATGTGCTACCACGCTTGGCTAATTTTTGTATTTTTAGTAGAGTTGGGGTTTCACCATGTTGCCCAGGTTGGTCTCAAACTCCTGACCTCAGGTGATCCGCCCGCCTCAGCCTGGGAGATAATTTTTGTTCTCTTCCTATTTCTCTAATCATGTTTTTCCCTTCTCCTTTGCCTGTCTTCCAAAGGACAGCATCTGGCAGAGGCTGAGGGAGTGGAGCCCCTGGCCGGCTGCTTCAGCTTCTCCCTGTCCCACCCAGGCAGCCTCGCCCACTTACCTTACTGCCTGGACCCCAGAGGAATTTAAGGTTTTGAGCAATATCTAAATTCAAAACCTTTCCTAGGCTCAAGTCCTGCATTTAAAAAAAAAATGTGTTGTTTTAAATTTCTGCATTTTATTTTATTGTCATGGTTTTAACGTTTATTTACTACTTTAAAAATACAAAAAGTGGCAGGGAGCAGTGGCTCACGCCTGTAATCCCAGCACTTTGGGAGGCCAAGGCGGGTGGATTGCTTGAGGTCAGTTGGAGGCCAGCCTGGCCAACATAGTGAAACCCCGTCTTTACTAAAAATATAAAAATTAGCCAGGCCTGGAGACACACATCTGTAATCCCATCTACTAGGGAGGCTGAAACAAGAGAATGGCTTGAACCTGGGAGGTGATTCTCTTGTGCCAGTGCATTCCAGGCTGAGACTGTGTCTCAAAAAAAAAAAAAAAAAAAAA
>NW_022436991.1:2564360-2804181 GCF_009761245.1 Sapajus apella | reverse complement strand
AAAAAAAAAAAAAAAAAAAAAAAAAAAAAAAAAAAAAAAAAAAAAAGCAAGGTATGAACAATTGTATAATATACTCTATCTGCCTCCGGGGTGGATACAAATAAAATAGGCTGGGTCTGAATAGTCAGACATAAACAAAGGCTCTATTTGGAAAGATAGAAGAATGACAGTGGCCAGGCACTGAGGCTCACACCCATAATCCTAACACTTTGGGAGGCCAAGGCAGGAGGATCACTTGAGCCCAGGAGTTCGAGACCAGCATGGGCAACATGATGAAATCCCATCTCTACAAAAAATACAAAAATTTGCCAGGCAAGGTGGCATGCACATAGTCCTAGCTACTGAGGAGGCTGAGGTGGGAGGATTGCTTGAGGCCAGGAGGCGGAGGCTGCAGTGAGCCCCGATGCTGCCACTGCACCACTCCAGCCTGGGTAACAGAGCAACACTCTGCCTAAAAAAAAAAAAAAGAGAAAATTAAAAAAAGGCCAGGCACAGTGGCTCACGCCTGTAATCCCAGCACTTTGGGAGGCCGAGGCAAGCAAATCACCGGTCAGGAGTTTGTGACCAGCATGGCCAACATGGTGAAACCCCATCTCTACTAAAAATACAAAAAACTTAGCCAGATGTGGTGGCGGGTGCCTGTAATCCCAGCTACTCGGGAGGCTGAGGCAGGAGAATCGCTTGAACTCAGGAGGCAGAGGTTGCAGTGAGCTGAGATCATGCCATTGCACTCCAGCCTGGGCAACAGAGCGAGACACCGCCTCAAAAAAAAAAAAAAAAAAAAAAAAAGGGAGAAAGGAGACTGATAATAATTACTGCCTCTGGCAAGAGATAGGAAATCTAGAGTAGGAAAAAGATTTACTTTTCATTGAAAAATCTTTGTCTAATCCATGTTGAGTTGACCAAAAAAAAAAAAAAAAAAAGAAAAAGAAAATATCTTTGGTACTGTTTGAATGCTAATCTTTTAAAAAATAGAAATTTTTTTTTTTTTTTTTTTGAGACGGAGTTTCACTCTTGTTACCCAGGCTGGAGTGCAATGGCGCGATCTCGGCTCACCGCAACCTCCGCCTCCCGGGTTCAGGCAATTCTCCTGCCTCAGCCTCCTTAGTAGCTGGGATTACAGGCACGTGCCACCATGCCCAGCTATTTTTTTGTATTTTTTTAGTAGAGATGGGGTTTCACCATGTTGACCAGGATGGTCTCGATCTCTTGACCTCGTGATCCACCCGCCTCGGCCTCCCAAAGTGCTGGGATTACAGGCTTGAGCCACCGTGCCCGGCAATAATATGAATTTTTAAAATAAGAGTTATTGGCCAGGCAAGGTGGCTCATGCCTACAGTCCCAGCACTTTGAGAGGCTGAGGCAGGTGGATCACCTGATGACAGGAGCTCAAGACCAGCCTGACCCAACATGGTGAAATCCTGTCTCTACTAAAAATACAAAAATCAGCTGGGAGTGGTGGTGCGCACATGTAATCCTAGCTACTCAGGAGGCTGAGGCAGGAGAATTGCTTGAATCTGGGAGGCAGAGTTTGCAGTGAGCCAAGATCGAGCCACTACAGTCCAGCCTGGCGACA
Organism: Sapajus apella; assembly: GCF_009761245.1. Classification (NCBI taxonomy): domain Eukaryota; kingdom Metazoa; phylum Chordata; class Mammalia; order Primates; family Cebidae; genus Sapajus; species Sapajus apella. The sequence continues at coordinate 2,802,605 of NW_022436991.1, read as the reverse complement.
GAGTGAGACTCCGTCTGAAAAAAAAAAAAAAAAAAAGCAAATTCAAGTGATCCATTTATGTAAACAGGAAAAGGCACTTTATAAATCTATCTATCTAGAATTCCTTCTGGAAGGATATACATCAGGGATTGGTCAAAAAAAGAAAACTTCCATTTACAGGCCTGTTTGCAACTTCTGGAATACAACAGGTGTTAGCAGTGATTATTTCTGGATGATTGGAGTACGGATTTTTTTTTTTTTTTTAGATGGAGTTTTGCTCTGTCACCAAGCTGAAGTACAATGGCATGATCTCAGCTCACTGCAACCTCTGCCGGGTTCAAGCAGTTCTCCTGTCTCAGTCCCCTGAGTAACTGGGATTACAGGCATGCCCAACTATGCCCTGCTAATTTTTGTATTTTTAGTAGAGATGGGGTTTCACTATGTTGGTCAGGCTGGACTCAAACTCCTGATCTCATAATGCGCTTGCATCGGCCTCCCAAAATGCTGGGATTACAGGCATGAGCTACTCACTGTGCTTGGCCATGGACTGTGGATTTTTTTTAAATATTTTTTTATCTGCTCATGTATGTTTTCTAAATTTTCAACAATAGAACGTAGATTATTGTATTGTTGTTATAATACCCCAAACCTATCTTCCCTTCAACCCTCTTTCCACGAGCTCTTACCCCAAATGTCCCTTTTTCTGTCAGTGGCATTGTGAGTCTTCCTTAGTGTATCACCTCTGATTTTCCTGCATAATTTTTTTTTTTTTTTTTTTTTGGGAGAGAGAGTCTTGCTGTCACTCAGGTGGGATCTCAGCTCACTGCAACTTCCACCTCCCAGGTTCAAGCAATTCTCCCGGCCTCAGCCTCCCAAATAGCTGGGATTACAGGCGTCTGCCACCACGCCCAGCTAATTTTTGTATTTTTAGTAGAGACAGTGTTTCACTATGTTGACCAGGCTGGTCTCGAACTCCTGACCTCAAGTGATCCACCCACCTTGGTCTCCCAATGTGCTGGGATTACAGGTGTGAGCCACACTGGACTAATTTTTAAAATGTTTCTGTGGAGATAGGGTTTTGCCATGTTGCCCAGGGTGGTCTTGAACTCCTGGGCTCAAGCAATCCTCTCTTGCCTTGGCCTCCAAAGTGCTGGGATTACAGGTGTGAGCCCCTGTGCCTGGCCTCAATGTTAAGATCTGAAGAGGCACAGCACAGACCTTGTGTTGTCTATCTCCCTGGCCCCTCTCACACAGTACAGCTCATTAACAGATGTTCCAGAAACTGTTACCGAACATTCGGCTTGATGCTGTGGGCTTGTCTGCATCTTGCAACTGTCACCTGGCTGAGAAATTTCTTCTATAAATAAGCAGTTTCTGTTTCAGATGTGACTTGCCCTGATATTTACACCCCATCTCTTACCCCATCCAAGACTCAAACTTAGAAGCTTGAGTTAGATGTGGTATTCAAATCCTTAGCCACCACAAACAGACGGCCCCCCGTAAGAACCCACGAGGCAGGTGAAGTTCATTATTCTCCTAGACTTTCTAGCTGCTGTTGCTGCATTTGCCCTGGAATTCTTGTAGAGACATTACTTGTCCTTCTGGGGTGTTCTTTCTGTAGCTCCCTTGTTTTCTTTTTGTGATCATGTTGCAGATGGCTCGGCAGTGCTCCCAAAATGAATATTTTGACAGTTTGTTGCATGCTTGCAAACCTTGTCAACTTCGATGTTCTAATACTCCTCCTCTAACATGTCAGCGTTATTGTAATGCAAGTAAGTAATATTGCTTGAATGATTACTCATTGGTGTGAACTATTCTGTCTATAAGGACTGTTTATTCAGAGAATCAATGTAATGGGCATGATGGTGAGGTTTTGAATCAAAAAGAGAAAGAAAACAAGGCAATGATTTTAATGTTTATGGAAACAAAGTAATTATTTCGGACTGAACTGTACATGATATAGCACTATTAGCAACATAGATTTTTTTTTTTAAAGTCAACTCTTCTAATTAAGTGATAGTTAGAATTTAAAAGTTTATGTTCATTAATTAAGGTGATTGAATGGAAATAATTCATCGCTGATTATTTTGATAGCAAAAATCATCCCAGTGCGGTGGCTCAAGCCTGTAATCCCAGTACTTTGGGAGGTGGAGATGGGTGGATCACCTGAGGTCTGGAGTTTGAGACCAGCCAGGCCAACATAGTGAAACCCCGTCTCTACTAAAAATACAAAAATTAGCCAGGCGTGGTGGCCCAAGTCTGTAATCTCAGCTACTTGAGAGGCTGAGGCACGAGAATTGCTTGAACCCGGGAGATGGAGGTTGCAGTGAGCCGAAATCATGCCACTGCACTCCAGATTGGGCAACAGAGCAAGACTTTGTCTCAAAAATAAATAAATAAGTAATAATAATAAAGTGTGTGAATATTACACTATCAGCTCATTATCTGTCTGACATTCTTTTCATAAAGGTGGGACCAATTCAGTGAAAGGAACGAATGCGATTCTCTGGACCTGTTTGGGACTCAGCTTGATAATTTCTTTGGCAGTTTTTGTGTTAATGTTTTTGCTAAGGAAGATGAGCTCCGAACCATTAAAGGACGAATTTAAAAACACAGGTTGGTTTGTTGGTGAATCTTTGAAATCTATTTCCAGGAGGCGGCTATTGTAAGTTTCAGTTCCTTTTCTTTTTTTAGCGTTGACTATTTCACTTGGTTGCAGCCCTTTCCAGTATGTTGGAAAATAATTACATTAAATGAACTTGGTGGAGGTGAGACATCTTCATTCTGATTTTGACAACTTGGCAGGTTTTCTACGAAGTCAACCTTCCCAAGATTCTTCCCTTGGTAATTACTCTATTGAAAGTACTAACGCTTTCTTGGGAAACATCAGTCTCTTTGACTAATGTTAGCACATCAATTAAATGCCACATTATCAGAAACTCCTAACCAGGTCTGCTACTGTCGGGAAAAACATACTTGTCAAGATCTATGTCCATGTATTTATACAAATTTTAGTGTTATTTGCTTGGGTGAACATTTTGCTACTGAAAAATGTTAGAAATGAATAACCAGTTGCTCTTGGATTACTTGAGCAATCATCTAAAAAATAATTATCTTTTTTAAGCAATAAAGAACCAAGTCTCAGAAAAGTAAATCTTCTACTTAAGTGCCTCTTAAGATAAAAATACTTAGGTAGCACCTTTGCTCTTGATTGGATTCCCAAACATGTATAGCCAGTGCCCTATTTCTATATGCACCTATTTATTTATTTTGAAATAGAGTCTTGCTCTGTGGCCCAGGCTGGAGTGCAGTCATGTGACTTCAACTCACTGCAACCTCCGTCTCTTGGGTTCAAACAGTTCTCCCATCTCAGCCTCCTGAGTACCTGGGACTATAGGTATGTGTCACAACATCCGACTAATTTTTGTACTTTTTGGTAGAGACGGGGTTTCATCATGTTGGCCAGGATGGTCTCAAACTCCTGACCTCAAGTGATCTGCCCACCTTGGCCTCCCAAAGTGCTGAGATTATAGGCGTGAGCCACTGTGCCCAGCCCATACTCATTCTTTTTTAATGTAAAGATCTGTTTCAAGCTAGGTGCGGTGGCATGGAGCTGTAGTCCCAACTACTCTGGAGGCAAACATGGGAGGATTGCTTGAGCCCAGGAGCTTGAATGTAGCCTGTCAACACACTAAGACCCCACCTCTACAAAATGAAAAAATCTGTCTCGCATTTCGTTGAGTCCCGATATGTATACTACGAAGACTCTCTTGACCACACTCTGACGTTTAGGGTTAATGTTTTGTTTTTGTGTTATCAGGATCAGGTCTCCTGGGAGTGGCTAATGTTGACCTGGAAAAGAGCAGGACTGGTGATGAAATTATTCTTCCGAGAGGCCTGCAGTACACGGTGGAAGAATGTACCTGTGAAGACTGTGTCAAGAACAAACCAAAGGTCGATTCTGACCATTGCTTTCCACTCCCAGCCATGGAGGAAGGCGCAACCATTCTCGTCACCACAAAAACGAATGACTATTGCAATAGCCCGCCAGCTGCATTGAGTGTTACAGAGATCGAGAAATCAATTTCTGCTAGGTAATTAACCATTTCCATTCATGCAGTGCCACTTAAAAAATCTTTTGTCGGAATAGATGATGTGTCAGATCTCTTTAGAATGACTATATTTTTCAGTTGCTGATACAGCTTTTGTCCTCTATCCTGGAAACTCTTTATGTTAGATATATTTCTCTTGGTTACTCTTGGGATCTTAACTGTAGAAACTTCCTTGGTTTCATGATTAAACTCATTTTTTTTCTGACATCTAAGCTTTTATTAACATGAGTTTTTAAAAACAAGCATGTTCTGGACTAATAGTGAAGCTTAAAAACAAAACAAAACAAAGCAAAATAAAACAAGCATGTATACCAGTGTGGGGGGCAAGGGTGGGATAGAAAGGTGGGACAGGAAAAAAGAATTCTAATCTGTTGATAATAAAGCTCCAGTTCTGGCAGGGAGCTGTGGCTCACGCCTGTAATCCAGCACCCTGGGAGGCCAAGGTAGGCAGATCACCTGAGGTCAGGAATTCGAGACCAGCCTGGCCAACATGGTGAAAACCCATCTCTACTAAAAATACAAAATTAGCTGGGTATGGTGGTAGGTGCCTGTAATGCCAGCTGTTTGAAGGCTGAGGCAGGAGACTCACTTTAACCCGGGAGGTGGAGGTTGCAGTGAGCTGAGATGGCACCAATGCACTCCAGCCTGGATAACAGAGCCAGATTCTGTCTCAAAAAAAAAAAAAAAAAAAAAGGGCCAGGCGCGGTGACTCATGCTTGTAATCCCAGCACTTTGGGAGGCCAAGGCAGGTGGATCACTAGGTCAGGAGTTCGAGACCAGCCTGACCAAGACAGTGAAACCCTGTCTCCACTAAAAATACAAAAATTAGCTGGGAGCAGTGGGGGGTGCCTGTCATCCCAGCTACTCAGGAGGCTGAGGCAGGAGTATCGCTTGAACCCGGGGAGGTGGAGGTTGCAGTGAGCTGAGTTTGCAATGCACTCCAGCCTGGGCCACAGAGCTAGAGTCTGTCTCAAAAAAAAAAAAAAAAAAAGCTCCAGTTTCATCTCCTACTGCATTTTATAGTCCCCTAGTGATATATGGTCCTTAAAAATTGTATACTACTTATTCAGGACAGTCTTGTCCCTGAAAGGGCTGTTCTTGTTATAGCCCTGGCCTGGTCTGTAATCATCAGCTTCTTAATGTCCCGGATGGTGTTATCTGCGTAGCATTTAACACAGACCCCTTCCACACCGTCAGTGGTAGCAAACAACCTCGCTCATCCTAGCTGATGCCCTTCACCTTCAACGTGCTAGCGTGACAATCTTCTCACTAGAGCCCTCTAAACTCTTGACTTACTAAGAGAAAAAAAAAAAGTACAGCATTCTGTAGATCTCAGTAACACATTTTTTTTTTTCTTTTGAGACAGAGTCTCACTCTGGAGTGCAGTGGCACAATCTCAGCTCACTGCAACTTCTGCCTCCCAGGTTCAAGCGATTCTCCTACCTCAGCCTCCTGAGTAGCTGGGATTACAGGCGCTTGCCACCATGCCCGGCTAATTTTTTTTTTTTAAATTTTCGTATTTTTAGTAGAGATGGGGTTTCACCATCTTGGCCAGCATGGTCTCAATCTCTTGACCTCATGATCTGCCCACCTCCGCCTGCCAAAGTGATGTGATCACAGGCGTGTACCACCACACCCGGACTGTTTTTTTTTTTTTTTTGAGACGAAGTCCTGCTGTGTTGCCCTGGCTGGAGTGTGCAGTGATGTGATCTCAACCCACTGCAACCTTTGCCTCCTGGGTTCAAGAGATTCTTCTGCCTCAGCCTCCCAAGTAGCTGGGATTACAGATGTGCCACCATGCCTGGTTGATTTTTGTATTTTCAGTAGAGACGGGGTTTCACTATGTTGACCAGGCTTGTCTGGAACTCCTGACCTCAGGTGATCCACCCACCTTGGCCTCCCAGAGTGCTGGGATTACAGGCATGAGCCGCCATGCCCAGCCCCAGTCACACATTTCCATGGCTAGGGCGCATTTCTCCTGTGCACATACATACACATTTCAGGACAGATCAGATTCTTCTCTTTATTTTATTTTTAATACTTTAAGTTCTGGAGTACATGTGCAGAACGTGCAGGTTTGTTACATAAATATACACATGCCATGGTGGTTTGCTGCATCCATCACCCTGTCACTACAGTAAGTATTTCTCCTAATGCTGTCTTTCCCCTATCCCCCGATCTCCTTTCTTTTTATTTTATTTTATTTTATTTTATTTTTTTATTTTTATTTATTTATTTTTTTGAGATGGAGTTTTAGCTCTTGTTACCCAGGCTGGAGTGCAATGGCGCGATCTCGGCTCACCGCAACCTCCACCTCCTGGGTTCAGGCAATTCTCCTGCCTCAGCCTCCTGAGTAGCTGGGATTACAGGCACGCGCCACCATGCCCAGCTAATTTTTTGTAGTTTTAGTAGAGACGGGGTTTCACCGTGTTGACCAGGATGGTCTCGATCTCTTGACCTCGTGATCCACCCGCCTCGGCCTCCCAAAGTGCTGGGATTACAGGCTTGAGCCACCGCGCCCAGCCTCCTTTCTTTTTATTGTTAAAGGGAAGCTAATTTATCCTATGCACTTCTGCAAATAGGAGAAGCCTAGAATCAACCAGACGAAGTCAGTTTGCAGTGCCCAGGTGGTTCTTGGCCTGTGAACATCCAGCTTAATGAAAGCATCAGGCATTACTATAATTACATAAATAAATGTGTAATTGCAAAGTGTGATAATGGTGCATGAGATACTGTTTTCAGCCCAAAATGTGGGTGTGCTATAATAATCATATCTGACCCTTATATAGTCTTATTAATGTGCCAAGGACTGTTCTAAGTGCTTCACCTGTACTAACTCCTTTTTTTTTTTTATTTTTACTTTACCTTTTTGAGATGGAATCTCATTTTGTCCCCCAGGCTGGACTGCACTGGCATGATTTTAGCTTGCTGCAACTTCCAGCTCTTGGGTTCAAGATTCTTCTACCTCAGCCTCCTAAGTAGCTGGGATTATAGGCGTCCACCACCACACCTGGCCTATACTTACTCATTTGAAGCACACAAAAAATTCCTGGGTATGGCCTGGCATGGTTGCTCACAGTTGTCATCCCAGCACTTTGGGAGGCTGAGGCAGGTGGATCACCTGAGGTCAGGAGTTGGAGACTAGCCTCATCAACATAGTGAAACCCTGTATGTACTAAAAATACAAAAATAAGCCAGGTGTGGTGGCACATGCCTGTAATCCCAGCTACCTGGGAGGCTGAGGCAGGAGAATCTCTTGAACCTGGGAGGCAGAGATTGCAGTGAGCCAAGATCGCGCCAGTGCACTCCAGCCTGGGCGACAGAGTAAGACTCTATGTCAAAAAACAAAAACAAAAACCTACTGGGTAAGTGGACATTATTTATTTATTTTTGAGACGGAGTCTTACTCTATCTCCAGGCAGGAGTGCGGAGGCAGGATCGTGGCTCACTTCAGCCTCCACCTACCGGGTTGAAGTGATTCTCCTGCCTCAGTCTCCCAAGTAACTGGGATTACAGGCGCACGCCACCACACCCAGCTGATTTTTGTATTTTTAGTAGGGACAAGCTTTCACCATGTTGGCCAGGATGGTCTTGGTCTCTTGACCTCCTCATCTGCCCGCCTCGGACTCCCAAAGTGCTGGGATAACAGGCATGAGCCACCGCACCTGGCCCAATGGACATTATTATCTCCAGTTTACAGATGATGACAAAAACACAGTCAAAGGAAGGTAAGATAGCCAGTAAGTGGCTGTTTTAAGTCTGTGCTGGTATAGCAGAATACCCAAGACTGGGTCATTTATAAAGAACAGCAATTTATTTTCTCACAGTTCTGGAGGCTGGGAAGCCTGAGATCAAGGTGATAGCATCTGATGAGGGCCTTTTTAGTGGTCCTCACATAGGTGAAGGCGGGAAGGTAAATAGAGACAAATGCTGTGTCCTTCATGTGGCATAAGAGTGGAAAAGCAAATTAGCCAAATGCTATGTGAAACTTCTTTTAAAATAGCCTTGTTCCCATTCATGAGGGACGTACTCTCATGTCCTAATCACCCTTTTTTTTAGACACAATCTTGCTCTATCGCTCAGACTGGAGTGCAGTGGCTCTCGGCTCACTGCAACCTCACCTCCCAGGTTCAAGCAATTCTCCTGCCTCAGCCTCCCATGGAGCTTGGATTGCAGGCGTGTACCACCACGCTCCTCTAATTTTTGTATTGTTAGTAGAGACGGGGTTTTACCATGTTGACCAGACTGATCTCCAACTCCTGACCTCAGGTGATCCACCCTCCTCAGCCTCCAAAAGTCCTCAGATCACAGGCATGAGCCACTGTGCTTGTCCCTAATCACGTCTTAAAGGCCCCAGTTCTCAGTACACATTGACAACATTCAATCCATAGTAGCGGTGTTACCAGAAAGGGGTCCAAATCCAGACCCCAAGAAAGGGTTCTTGGATTTCATGTAAGAAAGAATTCAGGATGAATCCATAAAGTGAAAGCAAGTATACTAAGAAAGTAAAGGAATAAAAGAATGGTTACTCCATAGACAGAGCAGCCCGCAGGGCTGTTACTACGCTCTGTCGCCAGGCTGGAGTGCAGTGGTGCAATCTGGGCTCACTGTAACCTCCACCTCCTGGGTTCAAGCTATTCTCCTGCCTCAGCCTCCCAAGTACCTGGGATTACAGGCACATTCTACCACGCCTGGCTAATTTTTCTATTTTTATTAGAGATGGGATTTCACCATGTTGGCCAGGCTGGTCTTGAACTCCTGGCCTCAAGTGTTTCACTGGCCTCGGCCTCCCAAAGTGCTGGAATTACAGGTGTAAACCACCATGGCTAGCCAATTATTTCTTGATGATATGCTAAACAAGGGGTGGATTATTCATGCCTCCCCTTTTTAGACCATATAGGGTAACTTCCTGACATTGCCATGGCATTTGCAAACTGTCATGGCGCTGGTGGAAGTGTAGCGGTAAGGACAACCAGAGGTCACTTGCATGGTTATCTTGGTTTTGGTGAGTTTTGGCTGGCTTCTTTACTGCAGGCTGTTTTATCAGCAAGGCCTTTATGATGCATATCTTGTGCCCACCTCCTATCTCATCCTGTGACTTAGAATGCCTTACCTGTCTAGGAGTGCAGCCCAGTAGGCCTCAGCCTCTTTTTATTTCGAGATAGAGTCTTCCTTTGTCACCAGGCTGGAGTGCAATGGCGCAATCTTGGCTCACTGCAAACTCCACCTACTGTATTCAAGCGATTCTCCTGCCTTAGTCTGCCAAGTAGCTGGGACTACAGGCGTGCACCACTACGCCTGGCTAATTTTGTCTTTTTAGTAGAGACGGGGTTTCACTATATTGGCCAGGCTGGTCTCGAACTCCTGACCTTGTACTCTGCCCACCTCAGCCTCCCGAAGTGCTGGGATTACAGGTGTGAGCCACGGCGCCTGGCGTAAACCCAGGTGTCTTTAATGTATTTTATTTTTCCTCTACACGTCCATTTAATTCCACTTCTGACTTCCCCATGTTTTGGGCTGCAGTCTTAGTCCTTTAGGGAGGAGTCCCTTCCTGGGGTTGTGCAAAGGTCCTAGGGTCTTACAGATAGGCGATACAAAATGGGATGCCCTCTTGTTATCCGTCAATTTTGGTCACTGTTAAGTTGTCTATGGGTGCCATATCATAGATTCTCAAGGTCTTCGGGCTCTGTTGCTTTTGTACACATTTCAGATATGGGGAACTTTGGTTTTGGAACTTTTTTAAATCGTTATTTTTAGGGACAGGGTCTTGCTCTGTCACCCAGACTGGAGTGCAGTGGTGTAATCATAGCCACTGTAGCCTCAAACTCCAGGGGTCAAATGATCCTCCCACCTTGGCCTCCTGAGTAGGTACCTGGGACTAATGGTGCTAATTTAAAAATTTCCTTTTAGACGGGGTGTTGCTATGTTGCCCAGGCTGGTCTTGAATCCTTGGCCTCACGGCATCCTCCTGCCTTGGCCTCCCAAAGTGCTAGGATTATACGCCTGAGCCACTGTGCCTGGCACCAGACACGCCAACTTTTTAACTGAAGTAGCAAATTAACAAATTTATTAAAAATAAAGTGTATTTTTGAAAATGGGAGGATGGGCACGGTGGCTCACACCTGTAATCCCAGCACCTTGGGAGGCTGAGGCAGGCAGATCATCTCCGGCCAGAAGTTCGAGACCAGCCTGACCAACATGAAGAAACCCTGTCTCTACTAAAAATACAAAATTAGCTGGGCATGGTGGAACATGCCTGTAATCCCAGCTACTTGGGAGGCTGAGGCAGGAGAATTGGCTGAACCCAGGAAGCAGAGGTTTGGGGTGAGAGTGCACCATTGCATTCCAGCCTGGGCAACTAGAACAAAACTCTGTCTCAAAAAAAGAAAGAAAAAGAAAAGAAAATGGGGAAAACCTCACGAACCAAACACACAAGTATTCCCATTTTTAGATTTTTTCATAGTCCCTACACATGGCTGTATTTTGGCACAAGTGTAATTACGGCATACAGACTATTATGCATGGCATTTTTCTCACTTAATGTATGATGACTGGCATTGTCCCACGTTTTCAGTCTTTATTTATTTTTATTTTCTGAGATGAAGTCTCATTCTGTGGCTCAGGTTGGAGTGCAGTGGTGTGATCTCAGCTCACTGCAACCTCCGCTTCTTGGGTTCAAGCAATTCTCCTGTCTCAGCCTCCCGAGTAGCTAGGATTACAGTTGCACACCACGACACCCGGCTAATTTTTGTATCTTTAGTAGAGACGGGGTTTCACTTTGTTAGTCAGGCTGGTCTCGGACTCTTGATCTCAGGTGATCCACCACCCTGGCCTCCCAAAGTGCTGGGATTACAGGTGTGAGCCACCTCGCTGGCCTTCCAGTCTTTAAAATCAGCATTTTGTTACTTTGTTTGTTTTGAGATGGGGTCTCACTCCAGTGCCCAGGCTGGAGTGCAATAGAGTACACCTGAGGTCGGGAGTTCAAGACCAGCTCGGCCAAAGTGGAGAAAGCCTGTCTCTACTAAATATACAAAACTAGCCAGGCATGGTGGCGCATGCCTGTAATCTCAGCTACTCAGGAGGCTGAGGCAGGAGAATCACTTGAACCCGGGAGGCAGAGGTTGCAGTGAGCCAAGATCACGTCATTGCACTCCAGCCTGGGCAACAAGAGCAAAACTCAGTCTCAAAAAAAAAAGACATAATGCATCAGTCAGTACATGTAAGATGTACGTTGGTTTGGTCGGAGTACGTATGGGGAGGGGGTTGGTGGTAGAGTTGATTCCTAGTCACAGGTAGATTCAAATATTTTCTTTTTTATTGTTTTAGACAGAGTCTTGCTCTGTCACCCAGGCTGGATTGCAGTGGCATGATCTTGGCTCACTGCAACCTCTGCAGCCCAGCTTCAAGCAATCCTCCTGCCTTAGCCCCTCAAGTAGCTGGGATTGTAAGTGTGCACCACCACGCCCAGCTAATATCTGTATTTTTAGTAGACATGGGTTTTTGCAGTGTTGGCCAGGCTGGTCTCAAACTCCTGACCTCAAGCCATCTGCACTCAAAGTGCTGGGATTACAGGCGGGAGTCACTGGGCCTGGCCTAGATTCAAAAAGATTTTGGTTGAAAGGGTTAAGTTATTGTCTAAAGATTTAGAATCAATAGAAAGCAATGTTGGTTAAGGTAAGGGGTTGTGGAGACCATGGTTTTGTCATGCAGATGAAGCCTCCAGGTGGCAGGCTTCAGAAAATAGATTGTAAATGTTTCCTACCAGACTTAAGGAGTTTGTTCTGGCAGGGTGCAGTGGCTCATGCTGGTAATCCCAGCACTTTGGGAGGCTGAGGCAGGCAGGTTATTTGAGGTCAGGAGTTTGAGACCAGCCTGGTCACTATGGTGAAACCCCATCGCTACTAAAAAATACTAATTAGCCAGGCATTGTAGCAAGCTCTTGTAATCCCAGCTACTTCAGAGTCTGAGGCACAAGAATCACTTGAACCTGGGAGGTGGAGGTTGCAGTGAGCTGAGATGTTGCCACTGCACTCCAGCCTGGGCAACAGAGTGAAACTGTGTCTTAAAAAAAAAAAAAACAGGCCGGGCGCGGTGGCTCAAGCCTGTAATCCCAGCACTTTGGGAGGCCGAGGCGGGTGGATCACGAGGTCAAGAGATCGAGACCATCCTGGTCAACACGGTGAAACCCCGTCTCTACTAAAAATACAAAAAATTAGCTGGGCATGGTGGTGCGTGCCTGTAATCCCAGCGACTCAGGAGGCTGAGGCAGGAGAATTGCCTGAACTCAGGAGGCGGAGGTTGCGGTGAGCCGAGATCGCGCCATTGCACTCCAGCCTGGGTAACATGAGTGAAACTCCGTCTCAAAAAAAAAAAAAAAAAAAAAAAAGCAAAAAAAAAAAGCTGGGTGCAATGGCTCATGCCTGTAATCCTAGAACTTTGGGAGGCTGAGGTGGGTGGATCACCTGAGGTAAGGAGTTCAAGACCAGCTTTGCCAACATGGTGAAACCCTGTCTCTACTAAATATACCAAAAATTAGCTGGGCGTGCTGGTGGAGGCCTGTAATCCCAGTTACTCAGGAGGCTGAGACAGGACAATCGCTTGAAGTTGGGAGGCGGATGTTGCAGTGAGTCAAGATCATGCCACTGTACTCCAGCCTGGGTGGCAGAGCGAGGCACCGTCTCAAAAAAAAAAAACAACCAAGCGCTGTGACTCATGCCTGTAATCCCAGCACTTTGGGAGGCCAAGGCAGGCGGATCACCTGAGGTCAGGGGTTTGAAACCAGCCTGACCAACATGGAGAAATCCTGTCTCTACTAAAAATACAAGATTAGCTAGGCGTGGTGGTAGGTGCCTTTAATCTCAGCTACTTGGGTGGCTGAGGCAGGTGAATCACTGGAACCTGGGAAGCACAAGTTGTGTTGAGCTGAGATCGTGCCATTGCACTCCAGCCTGGGCAACAAGAGCCAAACTCCGTCTCAAAAAATAAAAAAAGTATTTTTTTTAAAAAGTCTATTCTATTAGTAATTCCAAAGGGAGGAATTTATTGTGAGGCATGTTCGGCTCCCATTTCCAGTCATGGCCTGAACTAGTTTTTCCAGTTGCCTTTGGAATGCCTTTGGCCAAGAGGAGGGCTCTGGGGGGCTTAGAATTTCATTTTTGGTTTACAGCCATGATATGCTTAGCTATGCCTCCATAGCTGGGCTTTGGTTCTTTCCACTGTTGGGGCCAGGGGAAAAACTTCCTCTTCCTCTTAGTCCTTTGAAAGTTGCTGAAAAATCAACTCATGAAAGGCAGATTAACTGGAGAAAAGGTACACAAATTTTATTGACCTGTACTCTGGGGGAGAATCACAGAGTGAATATCTATCCCTCAAGAGAGTTCAGACGCTTATAAATTATTGATTTTATTTATTTTTGAGATGGAGTTTGCTCTTGTTGCACAGGCTGGAATGCGGTGGTGCCATCTCGGCTGACTGCAACTTCCCTGGTCCAAGCAATTCTCCTGCCTCAGCCTCCCTGGTTAGCTGGGATTACAGGCACCCACCTCCATACCTGGATACTTTTTGTATTTTTACAAAGTATACTTTGGGATAACAGTCACCCACCTCCACACCTGGATACTTTTTGTATTTTTAGTAGAGATGGGGTTTCACCGTGTTGGTCTGGCTGGCCTTGAACTCCTGACCTCAAGTGATCCACCCGCTTTGGCCTCTCAAAGTGCTGGGTTTACAGGCATGAGCCACCACACCCTGCCAAATTATCGTGAAGCTACAAAAAGAATGAGGGCTTGGAATCCCAGCAAAACACATTATGGGACTAATACCAAAATTAGTGGGCATGGTGGTGGCACGCCTGTAATCCCAGCTACTTAGGAGGCTGAGGCAGGAGAATCAATATACTGTAACCGGGAGGCGAGGGTTGCAGTAAGCCAAGATCGCTCCATTGCACTCCTGCCTGGGCGACAGAGGGGCACTCCTGCCTGCGCGACAGAGGGAGACTCCAGTTCAAAATAAAAGTAACAAAAAACAACAAAGACTTATTATGGATCAATTGAGTAAATTTCCATCAGCATTTAAAAAAAAAAAAAAAAAAAAGGAGAGAATGTATTACCTACAGAATTGTTTTCCTAAACATCTTCTTAAATGTATGGGTATGTTTTCAGGGTTGTGATATAAAATGTATTTCTTCACTTTGGGTGTAGGCAAAACAAGTTGGGAACATACTCCTTCAGTCCCTTTTCCCCCATGTGTAAAACGGGACAACACCCTGGGCTTCATAAGAATGTTGTGAACGTGTAACACTTGTGTTCATACTCAATCCATCACCTTTCCCATGTCCACTGCCACCACTGTAGCCAGGCACCATCTCTTGCCTGGACATTTGCAACAGCCCCCTAACCAGCTGCTCTTTCTCCACCCTGCCCCCATTATAATTAATTCTCATCCCAGGAAGAGCCGTTTTTTTTTTTTTTTTTTTTAGACACAGTCTCACTCTGACGCCCAGGCTGGAGTGGGGAAATCACCACTCACTGCCACCTCTAACTCGCGGGTTCAAGCGATTCTCCTGTCTCAGCCTCCCGAGTAGCTCGGACTGTAGGCGCATGCCACCATGCCTGGCTAATTTTTGTATTTTTTAGTAGATACGGGGTTTCATGCTGGCAAGGCTGGTCTAGAACTTCTGACTTCACCCCCCTTGGCCTCCCACAGTGCTGGGATTACAGGCGTGAGCCACTTCGCCCACTCAGGAGCCACATCTTAAAACCTAATTCAGATCCTGTCAGTCCTCTGCTTGAATAATTCTTTTTATTTTTGTAGAGAACGGCATCTCGCTATGTTGCCCAGGCTGCTCTCGAACTCCTGGCCTCAAGCGCGCTGCCCGCCTCGGCCTCCCCAACTGCTGGGACTGCAGACGTGAGACACTGCGTTTGGTCTCTGCTGGCATTCTTATGATGGCCTCCCACTCCCTTTCCTTCCATAAAAGCCTAAACTCCCTCCTCTGGTCTGCAAGAGCCTCCCTCTCACCACCCTTTTCTCACTCACCCTCTCGAACCCTTGAACTCAGGTTATCCACCCGCCTCGGCCTCCCACAGTGTTCGGATTACAAGCGTGAGCGACTGCGCCAGGCCTATTTTCTCACTCATCCCCTGGCTGCAGTCAACCCCTCCAGGCAAGGCGCTTGCACTTGCCCCTCCTTATGGAACACCCTCCTCCCTGGGGATCTTCCTGGGCTGGTTTCCTCTCATCATCCAGGTCTGGGCTCAAAGCCCGCCTCCTGAGAGAGGGCCTCCGGGATTGATCATCCGCCTGTGCCCACACTTTGGCCAGTTACTCTGTTTTTATTTCCCTTCCAGCTTCCCGCATCCCTCTCTGGGACGAAGTCGCCCCAACACTCGTGGCCTTCTTCTCTATCTGGCGCCCCGACAGGAGGGGGAACCTCAGGAGGGCCGGGGAGGGGACCTGGGGACAGCGGCACTTCCTCGCGGGGTCTCGGGTCGACCAGGAGTCCCCAGCCCGCGTCAACTCAGCACCGCTCTCCAGCCTCTGTACGACGACCTGGACCTGCGCCGGTGTTTACGTTCCGGGTCGGCGGGCGGGGCCTCGCCGGCGGCCGGGCTCTACTTCCGGGGCGGGGCGGCCGGGGCGGGGCTCCTGTCTCCCGGCCTGTCTGGAGCTCGGCGGCCGCAGAGGCTGCAGCGGCGGCGGCGCGGCGCGGCGCAGGCACCGGCCCAGGGAGCGGCACCATGAGCGGTGAGTGGCTGCCCCGCCGCTGTCACCCGCCCCGGCCGCCCCAGCTCCCGTCGCTCCAGCTGCACACTCCGGCCCCTGAGTCCCCGCGCCCGGTTCCCTCACAGACACCCTCCCCGTCGCTCCCTTTTCCAGACCCCTGTCCCCCGGGACGCCCGGTTGCTGGCCCCTGCTCACCTGCGGGTCTCTGAGCTCCCGTGGCCGGGCGCTCCTGGTCTCCTGACTCCGGTCCATCCATAAAAACCAGCTCCTAAAGCCCTGTCCCTAGTCGTCTCAGTCCTGCGACCACCTTGCCTAGTGTCCAGACCCCCAGTTCTGCGACCTCCTGGGTCTCAGTCTCTCCTAACTCCTAGACCCGCTGCGTCCCAACTCTAGTTCCGGGTCCCCCATCCCCAGTCATCCTCGCTCCCCAGGCCCCTGGTCTCCGTTCCCTGCAGTTTCCACACAGGCAGAGTCTTTCTGGACACTTAGATTGCTGACCTCAGTACCTTCGTGTCCCAGGAGCTCCTGGTCCCCAGAGGAGCTCAGTTCTCCAACCCCTTTGTCTTCCCCATCCCTCTCATTCCCTCCACCCCTGCTCGCAGTGCTTTGCTGCTCCCATCACCAGTTCTTCCCAGTTACCGACTCAGCTTCCCTCCTGGGTCCTGGCTTTTACATTGCGGTGGTCCTTGCATATTCCGTTCCCTTCCGTGTCTTATCCTGGCTCTTCATTATCATTTAAGGTCTCTCTTGCTCTGTCCTGCTGCCCTTCCCTTCTTGTCCCGTGCCCAGCCCATCTGGGGACCATCACTTCGTCCTCGCTCTTCCCAGTCCAAACTTCTTCCTGTCACCATGGGGGCGGGGGATGGGGGGAATAGTGGTGTTGGTGGGGATGCTGGAATTGAAAGGGAGGTGGGTGTGGACAGCCTGTCCTCAGTGTTTTCTGAAGTTTAGTCTCCTGCCTCTACCCTGTTTTGGTCTGAGGAGTCTTATTGGTGTTTTGGTGCTAAGTCATTCCTGGGTTTTGTATGTGGAGATGGGAGTGACTCAGGGAAGCCTCTCAGCTCTCCCCTGACTGTCTGTCCAGCCACTTTGGGATCTGGATTTATTTAGGAAGCCCCGCCTATCCTCATAGTGCCTGTTTTCCCTTCACTGTGGAATTGTTTCTGAGGACTCTGCATCCAGCCCTCTTGGCCCTAGTCTTTCCCCCAGGCATTTCTGGAGGTTGAGCTGGTGTAGGGATGGGGGTGGGGGACAAGGCCAAGGGATACTGCTGTGTTCATGTTTAACTTTTAAGGTTACCTCTGTGGATCTTTTTCGTTGTTGTTTGTTTAAACAAGCAATATGCCTTTTGCTTTTGTTATTCAAGACCAAGATGTGTGATATGGACAGTCCTAATAATGAGGGAGTTGGTGAGGGGGAGTTTCCTGGGAGGTAATCCACCTTTGGTTGCCATATCAAATTATTTTAAGGTATCTTATTCGTGAACATTAGTGATACCACGATAAAAATGTTATGAGCTGGCTTCCACCTGGAGGTGATGTGGGTTGGTGTAAGTGCAGGCCCTGAGGCCAGACATCCTGGGTTCAAATTTTGGTGCTGCCACATGAAACTGTGTGATTGAAGAGTAAGTTACTTGATGATTCTGGGAGTCTCAGCAAAATAGGAATACATAGTAGTACTTGTCTTCTAGGCTTGTAATGCCTAAATAACATTGATCAGGTAAAGTGACTGGTACCATGTATATCACGAGGTGCATTATCAGGATCTCAAAGCTGCCTGCTGTTCTTTCTGTAAGGGCTCATGGGGGATAGGAGTGGGGTTGTTTTTGCCCAGTTATGGGAGGAGGGCTAGGACTAGGCAGTCTCTGAAAATCTTTTCCTTTTGATATAACCAAGGAGTCTGTGTCACAAGCTCACAGTTTTGGACCCTTTTTATTCTACCTTTAGCCCAAGAGAAAATGAAATTGATAAGCCAATAGAAGTAGATGAGTTTATCTTTCAAGGAGAAATAATATGAAAACTCAGGAAGTTTTAAAATTTAATTAAAAAGTCATTATGTTGGCTGGTGTGGTAGCTCATGCCTGTGATCCCAGCACTTTGGGAGGCTGAGGCAGGTGGATCACTTGAGGTAAGGAGTTCGAGACCAGCCTGGCCAACATGATGAAACGTTGTCTTTACTGAAAATACAAAAATTAGCAGAGTGTAGTGGTGGGCGCCTATAATCCCAGCTACTCGGGAGGCGGAGGGATGAGAATCCCTTGAACCTGGGAGGTGGTGATTCCAGTGAGCAGAGATCAAGCCATTGCACTCCAGCCTGGGCGATAGAAGGGAGACTCAGTCTCAGGAAAAAAAAAAAAAAAAAAAAAAATCATTGCATCTAAAGCCTAACAAATTAGAAAAGGAAACCAACAAATGACTTTTTTTTTTTTCTTTTTTTGAGACGGAGTTCCACTCTTGTTACCCAGGCTGGTGTGCAATGGCGTGATCTCGGCTCACCGCAACCTCCGCCTCCTGGGTTCAGGCAATTCTCCTGCCTCAGCCTCCTGAGTAGCTGGGATTACAGGCACGCACCACCATGCCCAGCTAATTGTTTGTATTTTTAGTAGAGACAGGGTTTCACCATGTTGACCAGGATGGTCTCGATCTCTTGACCTCGTGATCCACTCGCCTTGGCCTCCCAAAGTGCTGGGATCACAGGCTTGAGCCACAGCGACCTGCCCAACAAATGACTTTTTAGAAAAAATCATGAAGGATCCAAACTTTCTTTTGGAAGGATTGTAATTGAGGCAGAAAAAGTGGTCTGTGAGGAAGGAAGGGGAAGTCCAATGGTATATTTTAATTGTTTCTTGAGAATGCAGTTGAAAGTGGGTTTCCTCACTTGTGGGATTGATAACTGGCAGACAGTAAAATAAAGTGGCATGGAAATATTTCCTCTCTTTCGTGTCCCACTTATAATATTTTATTTATTTATTTATTTGAGACAGAATCTCTCTATGTAACCCAGACTGAAGTGCAGTGGCACGATCTCAGCCCACTGCTTCCTGGGTTCAAGCAATTCTTCTGCCTCAGCCTCCTGAGTAGTTGGGATTACAGACGTGCACCACCATGCCCAGCTAATTTTTGTATTTTTGGTAGAGATGGAGTTTTGCCCTGTTGGCCAGGCTGGGTCTCAAACTCCTGGCCTCATGTGATCCACCTGCCTGAGCCCCAAAAAGTCGGGGATTAAAGGTGTAAGCCACTGCGCCCCGGTATTAACATTTTATTTTATAATGTATTTTTAAAAACTCAGGGTCTACGTAAGGTTTAAACAGTGCAAATTGGCTTGTCTTTGAAATCTTTTAGGTCTCTCCCTCACCACCCTTTTGTTTTAGTTTTATTAGTTATTTTTTGGTATATTCAGAACTGTGCAAACATCGCAATAGTTAATTTCAGAACATTTTTATTACCTCAGAAAGAAACCTTGTACCCATTAGCAGTCATTCCTCCTTCCCTTTCCCCTCAGCCCCTGGGAACCACTCATCTAGTTTCTGTCTCTGGATGTGCCAGTTGTGGGTACATATAAGTGAAATCATACAATATGTGACCTGTCATGTCTGGCTTTTTTCACTTGGTATAATTTTCCTGAGGTTCAACCATGTTACTGCGTATGTCTGTACTTCATTTCTTTTTGTGGCCAAATTATATTCCTTTATATGGATATTGTACATTTTGTGTATTCGTGCATCAATAGATGGGCATTTAAATTGTTTCCACTTTTTAGCTCTTCTGAATAATGCTGCTGTGAATGTTCACGCACAAGTTTTTGTGGGGGCAAGTCTCTTCATTTCTCTTGGGCATAGATGTAAGAGTGGAATTGCAAGGTCATATGATAACTGTGTTTAACCATTTGAGAAGCTGTGTCAGACCTGTTTCCAAAGTGGCTGTACCATTTTAAATTCTCACCAGCAGTGTATGAGGGTTCTGTTTCTTCACACCTTTACCAAGAGTGTTTTTAATAGCAGACATTCTAGTGGGTGTGAAGTGGTATTTCTTTGTAGTTTTGATTTGCATTTTCCTAGTGACTAGTGATACTGAGCATCTTATCTTGTGCTTATTGACCAGTTGTGTATCTTCCTTGGAGAAATGTCTATTCAGATCCTTTGGCCATTTTAAAATTAGGTTGTTTGTCTTTTTATGCTGATCTGTAAGATTCCTCTGTAATTTCTGGATACAACTCCCTTATCAGGTTTATTGTTGACAAAAATTTTCTCCCCCTCCATGGTTTATCTTTTCATTTTCTCTTTTTTTTTTTTTTTTTTGGGATGGAGTCTCGCTCTGTCACCCATGCTGGAGTGCTGGAGCGCAGTGAGCAATCTCAGCTCACTGCAACCTCTGCCTCCCGGATTCAAGTGATTCTCCTGCCTCGGCCTCCGGAGTAGCTGGGACTACAGTTGCACGCCAACACACCCAGCTATTTTTTTTTTTTTTTTGTATTTTTAGTAGAGATGGGGTTTCACCACGTTGATCAGGCTGGTCTTGAACTCGTGACCTCAAGTGATCTGCCCACCTTGGGCACAAAGTGCTGGGATTACAGGCATGAGCCACTGTGTCTGGCCAATTTTTGTATTATTAGTATTGATGGAGTTTTACCATGTTGGCCAGTCTGGTCTCAAGCTCCTGACCTCAAGTGATCTGCCCGCCTCAGCCTCCCAAAGTCATAGGATTACGAGCGTGAGCCACCGCGCCTTGCCTCTTTTCACTTTCTTGATGGTGTTGTTTGAAGCACAAAGTCTTTTTTTAAACTACGGGCTGCCCTTTAATCTCTGTCGTTTTTCCCCTTGCAGTTGTTGTTGAAGGAGACACAGTTATTTATCCCGAGAATCCTTTGCAGGTCTCTGCTGATTGCATCCTTTTGGCATGGCTTCATGTGTTTTTCAGTCTCTTGTATGTGCTATAAATTGTTAATTAGAGTCTGCTGTATTTTTGAGTTGAAAATATTTGAAGAGAGTCCGAGGTGAGATGGGTGCAAAGCTGAATACATTAAGGACAAATAACCAGGAAGTGGAATGGCCCTGGATAATATACACACAAGATAAATGGGTATCAGGAGGCCAAAAACAACTAAGATGACCATTAACAGGGTGTAGGTAAACCTAGTGTGATGTGGTCACCTGATGGAAAGCCTCAGAAATGTTAAAAGGAGTGATGTGGTTTCATACACATCACCGTGGCTGTATCTCAGTGTTAATATTCCATATGAAAAGCAGGTGGGCCTGGCATGGTTGCTTATGCCTGTAATCCCAGCTTTTTGGGAGGCCCAAGCTGGAGGATTGAGTCTAGGAGTTCGAGACCAGCTTGTGCAACGTAGTGAGATCTCATCTCAATAAAAAAAAAAGGGTGTAGAATTATACCTAAAATATATACCTCAATTCAAATGAAAATATATACAAAACAATATTTATGGATTCATATATGTATGTAGAACTAAAAAAATTATCCGGAGGAAAGATGCCTGCCAGTGTGTGGGTGGTTTTTGTAGGGTGGCAGTCACAATCTGTTTATTTTTCTTTAAACAATCCAATAGATAGGAATACTTGATTGCCAGCATTTTCAGACTATGTAAGGAATGCTGATTTTCAGATAGGTGTTTGCTGTTACTGAGAAAGTAGAACTTGTAGAGCCAGAAAGTCATTATTCTCAAGTGTTGTCTTTTCTAAGTCTTTATCCTTAATATCCTGGATGCTCCTTTCCATCAGTTTTTCTTTTGTGTGTATGTGTGAGATGGAGTTTCGCTCTCATTGCCCAGGCTGGAGTGCAGTGGTGCAATGCCCTGTCACTGCAACCTCTGTCTCCCAGGTTCAAGTGATTCTCCTGTCTCAGCCTCCTGAGTAGCTGGGATTGCAGGTGTGCGCCATCACACCTGGCTAGTTTTGCATTTTTAGCAGAGATGGGGTTTTCCATGTCGGTCAGGCTGGTCTTGAACTCGCGATCTCAGGTGATCCGCCTGTCTTGGCCTCCCAAAGTGCTAGGATTATAGGCATGAGCTACCGTGCCCAGCCTCATCAGTGTTTTTTAAGGAGACACTGAGGTTCCTGTTTCAAGGGTGAGGAAAGCCAGGCCTATAGTGATCAATAATTTGTGTAACAGTTGAGCTCTAAGGCTTATATATATCAGAGTTTTGGGCTTATATCAGAGTTTTGGGCTTAATGGGTAATTTACTGCTATTTATTGCCTTATGTTTATGTATATTTTGGCAGCTTTTTATTAAAAACATTTTTTAAAATCAATGAATTTTTTTTGAGACATATTCTTACTGTGTATTGCCCAGACTGGAATGCAGTGGCGAAATCTTGGCTCACTGCAACCTCTGCCTCCCAGTCTCCAGTGATTCTCATGCCTCAGCCTCCCGAGTAGCTGGGATTACATGCATGCACCACCACGCCTGGCTAATTTTTTCTATTTTTAGTAGAGATGGGGTTTTGCCACGTTGCCCAGGCTGCTCTCAAACTCCTGAGCACAGGTGATCTGCCTTCCTGGGCCTCCCAAAATGTTAGGATTATAGGTGTGAGGCACTGTGCCTGGCCTACAATTTTTTTCGTTTTTGTAGAGTCTGGGTCTAACTATGTTGTCTAGGCTAATCTTGAACTCCTGGCCTTAAGCATCCTTTCTCAGCCTCCCGAAGTACTGAGATTATAGGTGTCAGCCACTGTGCCCGGCTGCTTTTTCTTAGTTTTCTGGAATGTTGAATGTCACAGTTTTCTCCTTGGCATTGACTGGGGCCTCTCTGGAAGTGGCTTGTACTTAGAATAAATAATTGGCTGAAATGAATGAATGAATGAACGAATGAATGAAAAAAGAGTTTTTGTGGTTTTCATTCAAAGTAGAAAAGTGATGCTATCAACATTCTCCCCCTCTCATGAAGGCACTGGGTTGATCTTTAGTGGTGGAATGCAAGAAATATGTGTTCCACCATCAGCAAGCAGTTGACCCCCACCTCTGCTAGCAATCACCGATGGACTAGGTCCCGCTGATATTGGTTCTTCTGCCTCCTGGTTGCTTGATCCAGGTAACTGATAGGAACTCAAATACTTAGAGCTCTTAAAATTTGGAACTAAAATCCAAGATTTTATAGATTTCTCAAAATTGTGGCAATGTGAGCATAGTTCCAGATAAAGCACCTTCCATCTGCCACTGTCTTGTCTATACATAGGCCATATATTTGCAATGGGGGTGAACACTGGTTCCCAGGGGAGATAAAACCTTACTCTAATGAATAAAGCACAGACAGGCATATAGTACATAAACAGATGTACATTGTATCTGTGGTATTACTTTTTCATGGAGGGGATGATGAGGGAAAAAGTATCTAAAAAGTATCCTTAAGGGGAAAGAATGAAAAAGATTGAGCTGGACACAGTGGCTCACACCTGTCATTCCAGCACTTTGGGAGGCTAAGGTGAGAGGATTGCTTGAGCCCATGAGACCCTGTCTGTACACACATGCACGCACAGACACACACTAGCTGGGTGTGGTGGTGCATGCCCATGGTTGCAGCTATTGGGGAGGCTGAGGTGGGAGGATCACTTGAGCCTGGGAGATTGAGGCTGTAGTGAGCCGTGAATGCGCCATTGCACTCCAGCCTGGGCGACAGAGTCAGACCCTCAGACTGTGTCTCAACAACAACAACAACAACAACAACAACAACAAAAGATTGAGCAACACCGATATAGGCTACAGTAATTTTATTATTATCATATAACTTTGCATTTTGCGTTCACCATTAACATTTCAGGATGAAACCCTCCCACACTACTACATGGGCTCCCTCTTGATCACTTTTATGGACTGCACGCTCCATCAGTCAGCCATCATTTTGCATGTAGTACAATTTTTGACTATTGATTCTAGTTGTAGAAACTTGGCTTATCTTCCTCTACCCCTCTCCTCCGTGTCTCCGTTCCTCTCTCCCTCTCTCCTTCCCTTTCTCCCTCCGTCTCTCCCTTCCCCCCTTTCTTCTTCTTTTTCCTCTTTTTCTTTCGAGATAGGGTTTTGCTCTGTTGCCTAGGCTGCAGTGCAGTGGCACAGTTATTTATTTATTTATTTTTTGAGATGGAGTTCCGCTCTTGTTGGCCAGGCTGGAGTGCAGTGGTGCAATCTTGGCTCACCGCAACTTCTACCTCCTGGGTTCAAGCGATTCTTCTGCCTCAGCCTCCCAGGTAGCTGGGATTACAGGTGTGTATGATCACACTCTGCTAATTTTGTATTTTTAGTAGAGACGAGGTTTCTCCACTTTGGTCAGGCTGGTCTCAAACTCCTGACCTCAGGTGATCTGCCCGCCTTGGCCTTCCAAAGTGCTGAGATTACAGGTGTGAGCCACCATGGCCGGCTGCAGTGGTTCTATTATAGCTCACTACAGCGTTAACCTCCTGGGCTCAAGTTGATCCTCCCACCTCAGCCTCCTAAGTAGCTAGGACTAAAGGTGCACCACCGCACCCGTCTAACTTTTTAAATGGTTGTAGAGACAGGGTCTCACTATATTGCCCAGGCTGATCTTGAACTCTTGCCCTCAAGTGATCCTCCTGCCTCACCCTCCCAGAGTGCTAGGATTACAGATGTGAACCACTATGCCTAGGTTTCCTTCTTTCTTTCTTATTCCTGTTATAAGTAATGATGCAGTGAACATTATTTTTGCAAGGTAGTTTTCTATTCTTTAGATTATGTCTTTAGAGTGATTTTCCAAAAGTAGCATTAACATTGAAGAGTTTATCACATTTGATTCCTTTTTTATTTTTATTTTTGGGGTACATAATTAAACTCAGTTGGATTAGATTTTTGTCAAAGCGGCTGCGGTAGTTTCAAATGCTGCAAGTAAGGATGAGGGCTCTGGTGGGAGGAGAGGTTGGCCAGAAATTCAGGGTTCAACATTCAGCAAACATTTATTGGATGATAATATGGTACATGCTCTATCACTTATCAAAACGCTGTTAGCATTGGGGTCTGTTGAAGCAAAAGAAATGAAAGTATCAGATTTTGTTGGAATTGTGCTGAGTGTTGAGAGTGTTAGCTGGGACTCTTTTCTTTTTTTTCCCTTTTTTTTTTTTGAGACGTAGTCTTGCACTGTCACCTGGGCTGTTGTGCAACGGCACCATCTTGGCTCACTGCAACCTCTGCCTCCCAGGTTAATGTGATTCTCCTACTTCAGCCTCCTGAGTAGCTGGGATTACAAGCACAATTACAAGCACACACCACCACAACTGGGTAATTTTTTTGTATTTTTAGTAGAGACGTGGTTTCACTCTGTTGGCCGGACTGGTCTTGAACTCCTGACCTTGTGATCCGCCTCCTTGGCTTCCCAAAGTGCTGGAATTGCACCCGGCACCAGGACTCTTTTTAGTGGAATGTGGCAGAAGCTGATCAAACTGATTTCAGGAACATGGGAATGTATGGTGTCTTGTAATGGAAAAGAGATAAAGGGCTGACTTCGGGCTTAGCTGGATTCATGTGTTAAAGGACTAACAGGACTGTTTTTCTGTCTGGCTGTCAACTTGGCTTTCCTCTCTGTTGACTTCATCCACAGGCAGCCACTCCTTCACGGAGGCAAGATAGCCACCAGCAGCTCTTGGGCCTCATCCTCCAACCTAGCAACACCCAAGCACAGAATGGGCTTCTTTTCCAAGTGCTCTAGCTAGAGTCCTGGGGCTGACCGAATGGAGTCGGGCGGGCCGTGTGGTCATCCTGTGACCCGTCGCTGTGACTTTGCTTGTCCAGGTCTGGACCAAAAGTCTAGTCTGGACCCATTTGGGAGTGTGTCCTACTAGACTGTCTGCATGGAGGATGAATTTAAGGGGAAGGGCTGCTGTAATTTTGAATGGGGTGGTTAGGAATGTGATGTGGCAAGAGGGGCTTCATGAGACAGGTGGCTCCTAGGTTTTGTTCCTGAGCAGCCGAAAGGGGTAGGAATTGCCCTATCTTTTTTTTTTTTTTTTTTTTTTTGAGACAGAGTTTCGCTCTTGTTACCCAGGCTGGAGTGCAATGGCGCGATCTCGGCTCACCGCAACCTCCGTCTCCTGGGTTCAGGCAATTCTCCTGCCTCAGCCTCCTGAGTCGCTGGGATTACAGGCACGCGCCACCATGCCCAGCTAATTTTTTGTATTTTTAGTAGAGACGGGGTTTCACCATGTTGACCAGGATGGTCTCGATCTCTTGATCTTGTGATCCACCCGCCTCGGCCTCCCAAAGTGCTGGGATTACAGGCTTGAGCCACCGCGCCCGGCCGACATCTTTTTTTTTTGAGACAGAATCTCGTTCTGTCACCAGGCTGGAGTGCAGTGGCACAATCTAGGCTCACTGCAACCCACGTTCAAGCGATTCTCCCGTCTCAAGTGCCAGCATACTGGGCTAATTATTGTATTTTTAGTAGAGATGGGGTTTCAACATGTTGGCCAGGCTGGTCTTGAACTCCTGACCTCAGGTGATTCACCTGCCTCGGCCTCCCACAGTGCTGGTGTAACAGGTGTGAGCCACCGCGCTGGACCAGAACTGCCTTTTCCTGAAGTGGGAGATCCTGCAGGGAGGAGGTTGGTTGGAGGCTGTGCAGTTTGAATCCTGGAGGGGGAGTGAGGATTCTTCCTCGCCCTGACTTTTTGCCATCCAGGAGCACTTCAGACACCTGGCACTAGTGTTTCCTCTGCCCACCCAGGCAGTATCCCACTTCCTCCAAGGAGGGAAACTTGCCCACACTCCATCTCATTTTCCTTTGCATGCATCTGTGTTTCTTGGAAGCTGCTCTTTCTTCCTACAACATTTAAAAAAAAAAAAAAAAAAAAAAAAAGCAAAAACCCAAAATGACATTAAAGACTATTGTGAAAACAGAATATACCTTTAAATATATGTTCCTGGCACGTGTAATATTTAAATTTTTGGTATTCCACTTCTGCCTTTGTTCAAAGCATACTCTCTATATGCATTTTGCATAATTGCATGGTATCCACATTTGAATGAGTGTTTCTGCTTACATGATAGCACTTATCCACGTTCCTTCTCTTCACAGTTCTTTGAAAAGGCAATATAACTTTCCAATACATTGAGGTACCGCAGCTGTTTAATCTCTGCCCCATTGCAAAAGACAGTAGATTCCATTATGCTTTTCTAGGGTAGGATTGGTAGGCGTTTCCTGTGAAGGGCCAGATCGTAAATATTTTCAGTTTTGTGGGCCATCTGATCGCAGCTTCATACTGCTGTCGTAGTGTAAAGGCAGCCATAGACCATGTGTAAATGAAAGGATGTAGCTTTGTTCCAATAAAACTTTATTAGGGTAAAGTCAGCAGCTGGATTTGGCTATAGTTGACAACTCCTATACTAGGACGCTACAGTAAAAATCTTTGTGCCCATTGATGCTCAGGAAGTCATTGTGTTATTGTGGAGAAGCTTTGCATGCAGACAGGCTGTGGATTTAACTCCATATTGAAGAACTTGGGCAGTGTTTTGTTTTCTGTCTTATTTTTTTGAGCCAGGGTCTCACTCTGTCACCCAGGCTGCAGTGCAGTGGTGCAGTCATAGTTTACTGTAGCCTTAAATTCCTGGTCTCAAGTGATCCTCCCTCCTCATTGTCAGCTCCTTAAGAGGCTGAGACTACAGGTGTGTGTCACAATGCCCAGCTTTTTTTTTTTTTTTTTTTTGAGATGGAGTCTTGCTCTGTTGCCCAGGCTGGAGTGCAGTGGCATGTTCTCAGTTCACCGCAACCTCAGCCTCCCAGGTTCAAGCAATTCTCTTGCCTCAGCCTCCAGAGTAGCTGGGACTACCGGCTTGTACCACCATGTCCAGCTAATTTTTGTATTTTTAGTAGAGACATGGTTTCACCATGTTGGCCAGGATGGTCTCAATCTCTTGATTTCGTGATCTGCCCACCTTGGCCTCCCAAAGTGTTGGGGTTTATAAGTGTGAGCCACTGCTCCTGGCCTGGGCAGATTTTTGAACTTCTCCGACTCTTAATTCTCTTATTAGAAAATGGAAATTAAAGCAAGTAATGAATGTATTGTCCTTTCTCAGGATCTGGAACGTAGAGGGCCAGGTTAAATTGTTATTTCTGTCTTTTCTCTTTTCCCTGTTCCTTTTCTAGCTTGCTTTCCAAGGTGTCAAAAAGGAATTTGATATTTTTTGTAGCTCTTGATATGCATTGCCATATTGCTTTTCAGAACTTACTGTACCCATAGATTGTTACCAGTGGTGTGTACTTGATTTATCATAGCTTTACCAGCATTGGGGAATTTCACTTTAAATGTTTCTTGGAGTCCGGGTGTGGTGGCTCACACCTGTAATCCCAGGACTTTGGGAAGCTGAGGCGGGTGAATCACCTGAGGTCAGGGGTTTTAGACTAGCCTAACCAACATGGTGAAACACCGTCTCTACTAAAAATATAAAAATTAGCTGGGTGTGGTGGTGGGTGCCTGTAATCCCAGCTACTTAGGAGGCTGAGGCAGGATAATCACTTTAAGTGGGAGGCAGAGGTTGCAGTGAGCCGAGATCATGCCACTGCGTTCCAGCCTGGCTGACAGAGTAAGATTCCATCTCAAAAAAAAAAAAAAAAAAAAAAAATTCTTGGTTAATTTGTAGCTATATAATGGTGCCATGTGGTGATTATTAGTGAGCATATAATTTGCATTTCTCCAGCCAAGAGGGAAGATACTCTTTCTTTCTTTTTTTGAGATGGTATCTTGCTCTGTCGCTCAGGCTGGAGTGCAGTGGTGCAATCATTACTTACTGCAGCCTTGACCTATAGGCTCAAGTGATCTTCCTACCTCAGCCTCCCTCATAGCTTGGACTACAGAGGTGAGCCACCACACACAGCTAATTTTTAAAAATCTTTTTGTAGGGATGAGGTCTCACTGTGTTATCCAGGCTGGTCTCACATTTCTAGGCTCAAGTTATTCTCTGGCCTCTACCTTCCAAAATGTAGGGATTGCAGGTGTAAGCCACCATGCTTGGCCTATTGTCACTTTAAAGTTTTTGCACATTTTCATGATAGTGTTTTTTTTCTACAGCAAGAACTGGTGAACTGGGCTAGCCTCCTGTTTTGCAAATAAAGTTTTATTGGAACAAAGCCATATCTATTCATTTACTGTTATCGGTGGTTGTTTTCAGGCTATACAATGGCAGAATTGAGTAACTGTGACAGAGAGTGTATGGTCTGCAAAGCCTAAAATAGATATATATTTCATTGCACTTTAGGTTCTGGGGTACATGTGCAGAACATGCAGGATTGTTGCATAGGTACGTACATGGCAATGTAGTTTGCTGCCTCCGTCCCCGTCACCTATAGCTGGCATTTCTCCTCATGTTATCCCTCCGTAACCTCCCTACCCCCCGCTGTCCCTCCCCTAGTCCCCACCAACAGACCCCAGTGTGTGATGCTCCCCTCCCTGTGTCCATGTGTTCTCATTATTCAACACCTGCCTATGAGGGAGAACATGCGATGTTTGTTTTTCTGCTCTTGTGTCAGTTTGCTGAGAATGATGGCTTCCAGTTTCATCCATGTCCCTACGGAGGACACGAACTCATCGTTTTTTATGGCTGCATAATATTCCATGGTGTATATATGCCACATTTTCCTTGTCCAATCTATCATACATGGGCATTTGAGTTTGTTCCACGTCTTTGCTATTGTAAACAGTGCCACATTGAACATATGTGTCCATGTGTCTTTCTAATAGAATGATTTATAATCCTCTGGATATATACCCAGTACAGCTAGTGCTTGACTCACGACCGTGATTGGGACTGGCAGACCGATCGTAACACGATTTGGTCGTAAGTCGAGTAGGCTATCTGTACAGTTGAAATGGTGCACGCGGAGATGGTAGAGCTGCCGGAAGCTGGTCCGCACTGTCATACACCCAGCTGGGCAACGTTTGTGCTTCCAGAGGAGGAGCAGTCCTGGCTAGCGATTGTGGTTGTAAAGTCAAATGGTCGTAAGTTGCATAGGTCGTAAGTTGATCAATACCTGTAATGGGATTGCTGGGTGAAATGGAATTTCTATTTCTAGGTCCTTGAGGAATCGCCACACTGTCTTCCACAATGGTTGAACTAATTTACACTCCCACCAACAGTGTAAAAGTGTTCCTATTTCTCCACATCCTCTCCAGCATCTGCTGTCTGCAGATTTTTTAATGATTGCCATTCTAACTGGCGTGAGATGGTATCTCAGTGTAGTTTTGATTTGCATTTCTCTAATGACCAGTGATGATAAGCATTTTTTCATATGTTTGTTTGCCTCATATATGTCTTCTTTTGAAACATATCTGTTCATATCCTTCACCCACTTTTGAATGGATTTGTTTATTTTCTTGTAAATCTGTTATAGTTCTTTGTAGATTCTGGATATCAGCCCTTTGTCAGATGGGTAGATTGCAAAATTTTTTTCCCATTCTGCTGGTGACCGATTCACTCTGACTGTTTCTTTTGCTGTGCAGAAGCTCTGACGTTTAATTAGATCCCATTTGTCTATTTTGGCTTTTGTTGCCAATGCTTTTGGTGTTTTAATCATGAAGTCTTTGCCTATGCCTATGTCCTGAATGGTTTTGCCTAGGTTTTCTTATAGGGTTTTTGTGGTGTTAGGTCTTATGTTTAAGTCTTTAATCCATCTGGAGTTAATTTTAGTGTAAAGTGTCAGGAAGGGGTCCAGTTTCTGCTTTCTGCACACTGCTAGCCAGTTTTCCCAACACCATTTATTAAACAGGGAATCCTTTCCCATTCCTTGTTTTTGTCAGGTTTGTCAAAGATCGGATGGTTGTAGATGTGTGGCATTGCCTCCAAGACCTCTGTTCTGTTCCATTGGTCTATGTCTCTGTTTGGTACCAGTACCATGCTGTTTTGATTATTGTAGCCTTGTAATATAGTTTGAAGTCAGGTAGCGTGATGCTTCCAGCTTTGTTCTTTTTGCTTAGAATTGACTTGGCTATGCGGCCTCTCTTTTGGTTCCATATGAAGTTTAAGGTGGTTTCCTCCAGTTCCGTGAAGAGGGTCATAGGTAGCTTGATGGGGATAGCGTTGAATCTACAAATTACTTTGGTCAGTATGGCCATTTTTGCAATATTGATTCTTCCTAACCATTAGCATGGAATGTTATTCCATCTGTTTGTGTCCTCTCTGATTTCCTTGAGCAGTGGTTTGTAGTTCTCCTTGAAGAGGTCCTTTACATCCTTTGTTAGTTGTATTCCTAGGTATTTTATTGTCTTTGCAGCAATTGTGAATGGCAGTTCGTTCTTGATTTGGCTCTCTTTAAGTCTGTTATTGGTGTATAGGAACGCTTGTGATTTCTGTACATTGATTTTGTATCCTGAGACTTTGCTGAAGTTGCTTATCAGTTTCAGGAGATTTTGGGCTAAGAAGCCTAAAATATATACTGTTTTGCTCTTTACAGAAAATGTTTCCCAATCCCTGTTACTAGAGTAAAAAAAATTTTTTTTTGAGATAGAGTCTCACTCTGTTGCCCAGGCTGGAATGCAGTGGTGCAATCTTGGCTCACTGCAACCTTTACCTGCTTGGGTTCAAGTGAGTCTCCTGCGTCAGCCTTTCCAGTAGCTGGGATTATAGATGGGCGCCACCATGCCCTGTCTAATTTTTGTGTTTTCAGTAGAGACTGGGTTTCACCATGTTGGCCAGGCTGGTGTTGAACTCCTTACCTCAAGTGATCCGCCCACCTCGGCCTCCCAAAGTGCTGGGATTACAGGTGTGAGCCCCTGTGCCTGACCTGCTCTAAAGTAAATTGATGGTCTCCATTCTTTGCTCATTTATTTTGTCTTTGATCATAGACCCCATAAGCCCACATAGATGGCCCAAGCCCATCTGCTGCATGTAGAGTCTCCTCTTTGCATTGTGTGGTGGCAGACAGTCTGTCCTTTTGTCCTGGGCCAGCTGTGCCACTTCACCCCACAATACTGGGAGCCAGCGCCCTGACTTTGGGAAAGAGTGATTGTCCATTTTATCTGTACATGTGCTAAGGCTGGAATAGATAAAACCACCACCTCCCTCTGCCCGTGACAGGGATGAGGCAGCTGCTGTGTCCTGGCCAGTTCTGGTCCTCTTTATTTAAAGCAGCCACTTGAGGAGCCACAGAAGTGAACCGTGCCAGAATCTAGATTCAACAACTGTTGAGTTCCTTCTGTGACTGGGGAGTTCGTGAGGCTCCTGTCTCTGTCCCCGTGAGCTCACAGTGCGTAATCCCTTCTGCAGCAGCGATTACACCTCTGCTGTGGTCGGACTGCAGGGCTATGGGAGCACTGTGTAGAGACAGAGTAGTGTGCCCCTGGAGGATTGTTGACAGGAAGGTTTTTCTGAGAAGGGAATGTTTGAGCTGGCCATCAGAAGGTTGGTTTTTCTTTGGTGGCACTTTGATGACGGAGCCCTTTTTCTGTGCTAAGATTGAGCCATTCAAGGAGTGAGCCTGGTTTTGTGGAGGTTGAAGGTACAAGGTTTGGGGTAAAATATTGAGTCTGTCACCTCTAAGCTGTTCTTTAGGTGAATGATCAATGTCTCCAAGCCTCAGTTCCTTTGTGTGTTTCACCAGGGTGGCCAGCCCCCACCTTCCAGATGGATGTAAGGGTTAAACATATGTCGTTATGGCGGCTTGGCGGCAGAACTGGCCCAAGGTGTGTTGTGCTTGGTTCATGCAGAGTTGGCTGGAGTACTTTTCTAACATGCGTATAATTAGGTGCCAACTAACTGACACAAAAAACCTGGATTTTCAGCCTCTCTTGAAAAACCAGGAGATGGGACAATTGCTGGTATTGCCATGAGCTACTGTCTGCCAGAGCTGAGTAGCAGCTGCCATGTCTAGAGGGACACCTGCTCTGCTCTTGTGATCTGTGCCTTGCAAGCCCACCCCGCTCATTTCCATGCCCCACCTGACCCCGTGGGCATTGCAGGGGTCCCTCTTGGTCTTGTGTGTGCCCCAGGCATATATTGGGCAGCCTTTCTCCCACCCTTCTTCTTTACTTCTTTCTTTCAGTTTCTTTATTTGGAATGGTAGTGGATTTTGAGGGGTGGGATGGGAGTGAAACAGTAGCGACAACACTAAAGTCATCATTGGGCTGGTAGCACTAGGCATCCCAGATGCCTGTCAGTGCACCTGAGGATGAATTCTGCAGTGACAACAGGTTGATGATGTCTTTGTTCCCTGTAAGACTCTGTATGTGGGGCCTTGGTTAGAGGGCGAGGGAAGATGAGAGCGTGATTATGATGCAGGCTTGGTCTACAGTGTGCTGGGGATCACTCACATTTAACCATCTAACTGCACGGTGGCTATGAGGTCTTCACACACAGACACTATTATATTAATTTTTAATCTGCCATCCTTATTTCATTGTTTCTGCCAGGGCAGTGGGCTGTTAAATCCGGCCCAAGAACTCTTCGTTACACATTATCTATGGCTTCTTTTCACACTGCAGTGGCAGAGTTGGGTAGTGACAGCAACCCTGTGGCCCACAAAGCCTAAAATACTGACTGTGTGATTTTTTTTCCAGAAAGAGTTTGCTGACCCCCATTCTAGGAAATGCTAAAGGTACAGGTTCAGTGAAAATCAGAAACAAATCATGTGAGGCAGCCTGCCACAGATGCACACGCAGGGCTGACAGAAATGCTGTGTCTGTTGCAGTTTTGTGGGGCACGTTGAGTGAATCATGTAACATCATTGTGTGTATCCTGTAATACCAGTAAGTCATTTATTGTGTATTCATCTGTGCTTCCAGGTGTTCTAGCCCCTGTGTAGATAATTCAGCGCGGGGTTAAGGAAATGAGAGCAATAGGGCCAGAGCTAGGAACAGCGATTGAGACAGAGGTGGCTGTCACTGAGGCCCTTTGCCATGAGACTTGCTGTCTCATGAAGAAAGCTATGCCAGACAGCAGGGAGATAGGGGCACAGCTGGAGGGGCCAGTGGAAGCAAGGCATGGTTTTTATTAAATTTATTTATTTTATTTTAAAAAATATAAATACATATAAATATAAATATGTATGTTTATTTTATTATTTTATTTTCTTTTGAGACAGAATCTCGCCTTGTCACCCAGGCTGGTGTGCAGTGCTGTGATCTCGGCTTACGCAACCTCTGTCTCCCAGGTTCAAGTGATTCTCCAGCTTCAGCCTCCCAAGTAGCTGGGATTACAGGCACGTGCCACCATGCCTGGCTAGTTTTTTGTCTCTTTTTTTTTTTGAGATGGAGTTTTGCTCTTATTGCCCAGGGTAGAGTGCCATGCCACTATCTCAGCTCACAGAAACCTCTGCCTCAGCCTCCCGAGTAGCTGGGATTACAGGTATCTGTCACCAAGCCTAGCTCATTTTTATATTTTTAGTAGAGATGGGATTTCACCATGTTGGCCAGGCTGGTCTTGAACTCCTGGTCTCAAGTGTTCCACCTGCCTTGGCCTCCCAAAGTGCTGGGATTACAGATGAGCCACCGCACCCCACTGGGAGTAGCTTTTCTTCTGTGTGATTCAATACAGGGACTGGGTTCTCCATGCAGTTGCCTTGTCCAGCCCTTGCGAGAATCCTACTGTAGTTCTTTAGAATAGGAACATTTTCTCAGCCAACATCTACCTGTTGCAGTCCTTCTCATAAAAATACTGGGCCAAGAGTGGTGGCTCACACCTGTAATCTCAGCACATTGGGAGACTGAGGCAGGAGGATCATTTGAGGCCCAAAGTTGAAGACCAGCCATGGCAACATAGCGAGACCCTGTGTTTACTAAAAATGCAAAATTAACCAAGTATGGTGGTGTACCCCTGTAATCCTAGCTACCTGAGAAGCTGAGGTGGGAGGATTGCTTGAGCCCAGGAGTTGGAAGCTGCAGTGAGCTATGATCACGATACTGTACTCCAGCCTGGATGACAGAGCCAGACTCCATCTCTTAATTTTTTTTTTTAAATTGAGATGAAAATTACAAAACAAAGAATTAACTGTTGTTCTAAAGCAAGCAATTCAGGGGCATTTAGTACATTTGCATTGTTGTGCAACCAGCACCTCTGTCTAGTTTCAAAACATTTTCGTCACCCAAAGGAAACTCCATATCCTTTAAGCGTCACCCATCCCCCTACCACCCCAGCCCCTGGAAACCACCTGTCTGCCTTCTGTCTCTATGGATTTACCTGTTCTGGTTCTTCCCATTTTTGCAAGCACAGCTCAGGTTCCCACTTGCTCGGTGAGAGTTAGGGAGAGCAGGCTCAGCCTCCACTGCAGCACTTATTTGACTATGTGCCCTTGGGCAGAATTCCTTGCACACAGTGGGTACTCAAAGAGCATTGCCTTCTTTTTCTTTTCTTGCTTGTACCTGCTTAATGTGTTACAAGGATCTCACCAGAGAAATGTCTAGCGTTGCCTCTACCACTGCATTGAGTGGCATCGAAATACCACTATTTTACTGTGGGCTGGGTGTGGTGCCTCACACCTGTAATCTCAGCACTTTGCGAGGCCAAGGTGGGCAGATCACTTGAGGTCAGAAGTTTGAGACTAGCCTGACCAACATGGCGAAACCTCATCTCTACTAAAAATAAAAAAAGAATTAGCCAGGTACAGTGGTGGGCGCCTACAATCCCAGCTACTCAGGAGGCTGAGGCAGGAGAATTGCTTGAACCTGGGAGGGAGAGGCCTCAGTGAGAAGAGATGGTGCCACTGCACTCCAGCCTGGGTGACAGAGTGAGACTAAAAAAAAAGAAAAGAAAAAAAATTCTGTGGCCCACCTCTGTGGAATGGGAGCCAGTTTACTTGGAGCTCCCGGATGTGAGGGTTAAGAAGGAATGCCGGGGCGCCTGGTTGCGTCCTGCTTGTTTACCCCTCCCCACGTGCCAGGCGCCTCTTTCAACCTTTCATCTCCCAGGGCGCTAACACAGAGGTCTGGATTGAATTGATTTGCCTGGGCTTTGGAGAGAAGGTAGCTAGTTGAAAGGACTTCTTGGAGCCAGAGGTCTTGATATCTTGGGGTAAGGGTTGCCAACAACAGTGATGATAGCTAATTTTATTAAGTGCTTGGTATAAACCAGGCATAGTTCTAGGCACGCACAACACAATTTCACTCATTTCATCCTCCGAAGAGGTGGGTTCTCTGATGAAGAGCCTGAAGCAGGGAGGTTAACTAACTTGCTCATGATCACATGGCTGGTGGAGTAAGATTCTAACCCAGGCTATTGTGTTTGTTTGTTTGTTTGTTCGTTTCTCTCTGGTTGCCCAGGCTGTAGTGCAATGGTGCAATCTTGGCTCACTGCAACCTCCACCTCCCAGATTCAAGCGATTCTCCTGCCTCAGTCTCCAAAATAGCTAGGACTATAGGAAGGCTCTACCACGCCCAGCTAATTTTGTATTTTTAGTAGAGATGGGGTTTCATCATGTTGGCCAGGCTGGTATGGAACCCCTGACCTCAGGTGATCTACCCACGTTGGCCTCCCAAAGTGCTGAGATTACAGGCCTGAACCACCCCGCCCGGCTCTTGTTCTTAATTCCTGCTCTCTCCCCAGTAAGTCACTGCAGCTTGAATGCTGATCTGAGACAGAAGGCTAGAGGTTTGTGGTAAAAATTAACGTAGGACCCAAAGGACTCTAAATGTTAAACATTATATCCTGAGGGTTCTAAACATTAAAGGCAAAGGCCAGGCGCTGTGGCTCACACCTGTAATCTTAGCACTTTGGAAGGCCAAGGCAGGCAGATCACCTGAGGTCAGGAGTTGAGACCAGCCTGGCCAACATGGTGAAACCCCATCTCTACTAAAAATACAAAAATTAGCTGGGTGTGGTGGTGTACACCTGTAATCCCAGATACTCCAGAGGCTGAGGCAGTAGAATTGCTTGAACCCGGGAGGTGTAGGTTGCGTTGAGTCCTGATCGTGCCACTGCCCTCCAGCCTAGGCGACAAGAGCAAGAGTCTGTCTACAAATAAACAACAACAACAAAACATTAAAGAGAGTCCCAATTAGGTGACTGACTTTCCCATGCACATGAGGTTTCTGAGTAGAGTTAGGGGGTGACAGCTGACTGTTTTTCTCAGACAGGTTTGTGGACCCCTGGAGGTATTCCCTGGGGTGCCTTTCCATTTTCTGTTTTCATTTTGATGGTGATCTAAATGAGAAATTTAAAGGAAGCCTGCTCTCGTTCACCTGGTTGGCTGTTGGCTGGGGGCTGCCCATGGAGATGAGGATGCAGGAATATGGGGCTGGATTGCTCCTGTGTTGTGAAGTGTTTGCTGAATTTGCAGTGGGCCACTGCTGCAGTTTGTTACAGAGATTGAGGGTGAGTAGGGCTTAGCAGCTGGAAGGTCTGGAGTCCATGGACTTGGAATTGAATTCCCCCTTGGCCACTTCCCAAGGGTCTAGCCTTGGGTAAAGGTCTTTTCCTCCCTGAGTCACAGTTCTCTCTATTGAATGCAGTCACTTTTCCTTCGTTGTCAAGGATTAAATAGGTCAGTCATTTCATGACTTAGCCTGTGGTTGGGACTCAGTAGGTGGCACATTCTTCTTGCTTCTCTCTGAGTGGCAGCAACATTTGAAGCTGGCAGATTCTTCTGGGCCCTGGCGGGGTGTTGTACTCTCCACTGGATTCAGAGGGAGAAAGTAAGAAGGAGACTGGTAGTGTTGATTGCTCTGTCCTCCTGTCTCTGCAGAATCCCCACATTAGCAGACTGTAGAGCTAGGAGGGCATGATCTCATGCAGAAACCAGTGCCCAGACAAGGGAAGTGACTGTCCCTGTCACAAGGCTAGCAAACAGGCCAGGCAGGATGAGAGCTCAGGCCTTGTGACTTCCAGCTCAGTGCTCCCTCCACTGTTCCTCTAGTTGATAAGTGGTCCCGAGACCACCTGTGCTCCCTGCAGCCTATTAAACGCCCTTTCTCTCTTTATTTATTTATTTTTGAGACACTGTCACTCTGTTGCCCAGGCTGGAGTGCATTGGCATGATCTTGGCTCACTGCAACCTCTGCTTTCCAGGTTTGAGTGATTTTCCTTCTTTAGCCTCCTGCGTAGCTGGGATTACAGGTGCCCGCTACCATGCCTGGCTAATTTTTGTATTTTTAGTAGAGATGGGATTTTGCCATATTGGCCAGGGTGATCTTGAACTCCTGAGCTCATGTGATCTGCCCACCTTGGCCTCCCAAAGTTGCTGGGATTATAGCTGTTAGCCACTGTGCCTGGCCCATTGCTGCTTTTTAACTAGGTGTCCATGAGACCTGAGGTCTCTGTGGACCTTGAAGTTTGAGAAGCACTGCATTAAAAAATTATCAGTAGGGAGATGATAGAGATTTTTATTTTCTTTGTACATTTTTTCCTGATTTGTTATTCTATTTTTTTTTCCTACATGAATTGCTGTTATAATGAGAAAAAAATAGCAAAGGCATTTCCAGTGCGGGGAACCCTGTCAGGTTTCCAGTTGGCATTGCTCAAGAGCAGGCAGAACTGTCAGGTCTCATACTTGGAAAAAGGAAGAAAGCAAGCCTGACTTTTCTATTCTGGTGTTAGGGAGGGAAGAGCAGAATCCAAACCCTGGATTCTGAAACAAAGAGCATTTGATTGATAGACACAGGTGTCCAGAGGTGTGGGAGGACCTTGGCCAGATGGGTCTATAGCCATCCTGAGTGATGCCTTGAGATGCCTCATGACTGGTGGGAATGGAGTCTAGGCTATTCCTGATCAAATCCTCTTCCAGAAAAAATACTATTGGTACTTTTTGAAGAGTCAGTTATTTGACTGTGTGACTCAAAGGATCTGCTGACTGATTTTATCACCAGGCCTGGGGGTAAGGCAGGATCCTTGTATCGTCCCAACATAGGCTTTAGAAGTCTTGAGTCAGGATCACAGTTCCACCAATTAGAATTCAAATTTGAACAGAATCTAACCCCATTATCATGGTCCACCAGATCCTATGTGACTGGCCCCTGCATGCCTGTTTGATTGTTCCTTCTGCTTTTTTGCTTTTTGGTCAAGCCACAGCGAATTTCCTTCTAGTCCTGGAAGACAAGAGCTAAGCTTGTCCTGCTTCAGAGCCTCTCCCCTTGCTGTTGCACTGCCTGGAACACTGGCCTGCCATATCTTTCCATAGCTGCTCCTTCTCTTTATAGAGGGCTTAGCTCAAATGTCACCTGTGTAGACAGACCTCAGTGGCTGCCTTGGCTAAAACAGCCTTCTTGCTTCCTCCCTATCCCATCACTCTCTTTGTTTTTTTCTTGCTAGTATAACTCTCTAATACTTTTTCATTGATTAGTTTAATTTTATGCAGTTTGTTTCTTCTTGTTTTCTTTTCTTTTTTTTTTTTTTGAGATAGGGTCTCACTCTGTCACCCAGGCTGGAGTGCAGTGGGACGATTTCAGCTCACTGCAGCCTCTGCCTTCCAGATTCAAATGATCCTTCCACTTCTGCCTCATGAGTAGCTGGGACCATAGGTGTGTGCCACCATCCCTGGCTAATTTTTTGTATTTTTGGTAGATACAGGGCTTCGTTATGTTGCCCAGGCTGGTCTCAAACTCCTGAGCTCAAGCAATCTGCCTGTCTCAGCCTGTCAAAGTGCTGGGATTACAGGTGTGAGCCACCGTGTGCCCACTTTCTAGTAGGATTTTAGCTCCATTTAACTCCTGTGTCCTCAGCTCTTAAAACATTGCCTCACACACAATAGAAGTTAAATAAATCCTGGGTGGATCAGTGCACACAGTCATTTGACTTCTGTGGGCTTCAGCTTTGCCATCTGTGTTTGGGGTCCTGGCTTGTAGGGTGGATGTGAAGGTGAAAGGAGATGATGCATACAGAGTGCCCAGCTTGGTGCCTGGCATGTAGGGTGTGCCCAGCACGTGGTGGTGGTTGTTATCAACCAGCTGGCCCAGGCATGACTGGAGGAGTCACTGATCATCTCTGAGATAACGCCCCACAGCTGCTCCCTGATGCAGCCCACCTAGAGTTGCCCAAGACACAATCAGCCTGACGGCAATTCAGCGCTTGCCATGTGGAGCATGTGCCCTTGAAACTTGAATTTCAGTATCCTTTGAAGTCAGTGTGCTCTGTGTCTGGTGCGTCATATTCCGTGGCTTTGTATCTTGCTTGGAGGTATTGGGCCTCTTGTGGAGATCAGGTGTGGCTCCGACAACTGTCTGCCTGGTGCTTTCAAGTGCCCATACTCTAGACCTTAAATGGAAGTTCAGTGTATGTCATGTGTGTCAGTTGGGGATGCTTTTGGCTGCGAGTAACAGCCCAGTGTGTGGTGGTGTGGAAAAATAGGGTTATTATTTTGTGAGAATTAGCTTGTTTCTAGTCTTGGCTTAACAACTCAGTGATCTAAGGGCTGGTGTCTTTGTGATTCTCTAGGTCTTTCCCTCAGGCTCATGACTTCATGGTGGCAAAATGCTACTCCAGCTCCACCCAACATGTTTATGATTAAGGCATGAAGGATGGAGGACGGAATGATGCCGTTTATAGCTTTTCTTTATATCAGAAAGGAATCTTTCCCAGAACTCTCCCAGTAAACTTTTGCTGGCTTCTCATTGGCCAGACTGCTTAAGTTCAGACTCAGCTGCTGAGAAAAGGAGTAATCAGGTTTTTCAGCTTGGATTGCTGAAGGTAGCATGGAAAAAGGATGTTGGAGATGGTAGTGAGATCAGCCAGTGAGCAGTGCCCACTGTGTTGGGAAACATATTTTATTTTAGGCTGCTGGTTGACAATTGGGGACTGTTTTGATTCCCAGGGGACATATGGGATTACATGGAGACATTTTTGTTATAACTCAGGGTTTGTGTGTGCTAATGGCATGTAGTGTGTAGAGGCTAGGGATGCTGCTAAACATTCTACAATATCAGTAATGCCAAGGGTTGAGAAGCCCTTAGACCATGCTAGCCATGTTCTTCAAATTTGGGGAAAATTAGTTTAGCTGTTTTTCTTTGATGCAGTAACAGGCAGTGGGCAAACTTCATTGTAATGTTATAGATTATTGGTACCTGGTCATGGTATTGATTTTGTTAAAGATCAGTAGCAATGGACTGATCTAGTTGGGGACAACCATGTACCATAATGTCAGAAAGTCTTAATAGCAGACAAGCATCAAGCAGAACTAATGAAGCCTCATTCCATTTTAGGATCACAGAACAATGACAAAAGACAATTTCTGCTGGAGCGACTGCTGGATGCAGTGAAGCAGGTAAGCAAAAAGCACACATTTGCCTTTTTGGTCGAGTAGTGGTGTCAGATAATTAATATAGGTCATTTCTTCCCCATAACATACATAGACTAACTCCCACTTTATATCTGGGAACAGTGAAGCGATCTAATCATTTTCCCCAGGAAATGATAGAGCAGGGAAAGTGGTCAGAGTTGGGTTGGAAGAAGTCCCGTGTCTTGAATTTCCAAAGCCCTCTAGAGGACCCCATCCTTCATGATGTCCCTTCAAGAAGGGCATTGGGCAAGGTGCAGTGGCTCACACCTATAATCTCAGCACTTTGGGAGGTCAAGGCGGGCAGATCACTCACTTGAGGTCAGGAGTTTGAGACTAACCTGGCCAACATGGTGAAACCTGTCTGTACTAAAAATACTAAAATTAGCCGGGCATGGTGGCAGACACCTGTAATCCCAGCTACTTGGGAGGCTGAGGCAGGAGAATCGCTTGAACTTGGGAGGTGGAGGTTGCAGTGAGCCGAGATCATGGCATTGTACTCCAGCCTGGTGATAGAGTGAGACTCTGTCTCATAAAAAAAAAAAAAAAAAAAAATAAAAGAAAAAAAAAAGAGCCTTGATGTGGGTTTCAAAGTCTCATTGTCTCATTTTCAAGCATTTGTGTTTGAGGGCAACTCTGAGGGGTACAGAGGTGGTGGTCTGGAGTTAGGACCGCTGAGCACAAGAAGACTAGGACAGGGAGGAAGGAGGCCATGCCTGGGGTCCTCTGCTGCTGCCCCCAGCTATGTGGACACTCCAGGTGGCTCTGCGGTGATCGCTGTGATACTGTTTCTGATGCTTGGCTCCGGCTGGGCTTGGAAGCAAGCCTGGACGTGAGACTGGAATCTGCTTGCTGCATGTACCAGATGCGTGCTACTGTTAGCTGTCATTGATCACACCTTCACTGTGTGCCAGGCTCTCCGCTAAGCACTTTATATTTAATCCTTCCAACTACACTGTGAGATTATAGTTCCTGCAATTGGTTTCATTTTACGGGTGAAGAAACTGAAGCTCAGAGAGATCCAATACTTGCTCAAGGTGTCATTTAGTAAGTGGCAGAGGTAGGATCCAAATCTGGGAATTCTAGGAGCTCACTTTTGGAAGGTGCAGTTGACAATTATATGTGTGTAATTACACTATAGGGAGGTAAGTACTTTAATAGGGGTATGTGTTAAATTTTTAAATTTTTTTTAGAGACAAGGTCTTGCTGTTGCCCAGGCTTGAGCTCAGTGGTACCATCATAGCTCATTGTAACCTCGAACTCCTGGGCTTAAGCAATCCTTCCACCTTAGCCTCATGAGTGGCTGGGACTGCATACAGGTGCACGACACCACATGTGGACAGGATGTATGTTGAGTATTGAAGTGAGCCCAGAGAATGTAGCATCTACACAAGACTTGAGGCATTGTGTGGTAGGAAGGACACAGGCTTTGGGCTCAGATGTAGCTGGAATTGAAGGCCAGCTTTACTTCTTCAGCTCTGTGTGTACAGGGACAACTCATGCACCCTCCCTGAGCATCCTTCTTCTGTTCTGTAACTGGGTCACTTAGCTGTGTACGGCTGCTGAGGGAATTGGCTTGTCAAAGCAGGTAAGGGGCCCGGACAGAGCCTGGTCCTCTGTTAATATGGTAACATCTGGAGCCCATGTTATTAGCTTGTTCTTTCTTTGCTGCAGAAATGGAAAATATAATAAAGTGAGGAGGCAAGTTGAACTACTTTAAATGTGGCAGTTAGAGAGAAATAAATTGGAGGTTATGCCCAGAGCTTTTTTTTTTTTTTTTTTTTTTTGCGATGGAGTCTAGCTCCATTGCTGAGGCTGGAGTGCAGTGGCATGATCTCAGCTGACTGCAACCTCTGTCTCCTAGGTTCAAGTGATTCTCCTGCCTCAGCCTTCCGAGTAGCTGGGACTATAGCTGTGTACCACTGGGCCCAGCTAATTTTTGTATTTTATTTTATTTTTGAGATGGAGTTTTGCTCTTGTTGCCCAGACTGGAGTGCAATGGCACGATCTTGGCTCACTGCAGCCTCCACCTCCCTGGTTCAAGTGATTCTCCTGCCTTAGTGTCCCAATTAGCTGGGATTTTAGGCGCAAGCCATCATGCCCAGCTAATTTTGTATTTTTAGTAGAAATGGGGTTTCTCCATTGGTCAGGCTGGTGTCTAACTCCAAACCTCAGGTGACCTGACTGCCTCGGCCTTCCAAAATGCTGGGATTACAGGTATGAGCCAGTGTGCCTG
The DNA here is from genome assembly GCF_009761245.1 of Sapajus apella. Taxonomy (NCBI): domain Eukaryota; kingdom Metazoa; phylum Chordata; class Mammalia; order Primates; family Cebidae; genus Sapajus; species Sapajus apella. The sequence goes on along the minus strand of NW_022436991.1, from coordinate 2,759,417 downwards.
TATTTTATTTTTAAATTTTTATTTATTTATTTATTTTTGAGACCGAGTCTTTTTTTTTTTTTTTTTTTTTAGACGGGGTTTCACTCATATTACCCAGACTGGAGTGCAATGGCGCGATCTCGGCTCACCGCAACCTCCACCTCCTGGGTTCAGGCAATTCTCCTGCCTCAGCCTCCTGAGTAGCTGGGATTACAGGCACGCAACACCATGCCCAGCTAGTTTTTTGTATTTTTAGTAGAGACGGGGTTTCACCATGTTGACCAGGATGGTCTCGATCTCTTGACCTCGTGATCCACCCGCCTCGGCCTCCCAAAGTGCTGGGATTACAGGCTTGAGCCACCGTGCCCGGCCGAGACTGAGTCTTACTCTGTGGCCCAGCCTGGAATGCAGTGGCGTGATCTCAGCTCACTGCAACCTCTGTCCCCCAGATTAAAGCAATTCTCCTACCTCAGCCTCCTGAGTAGCTGGGATTACAGGTGCCCGCCACCATGACCAGCTAATTTTTGTATTTTTAGTAGAGATGGGGTTTCATCATATTAGCTAGGTTAGTCTTGAACTCCTGACCTCAGGTGATCCACCCGCCTTGGACTCCCAAAGTGTTGGGATTTCATGCATGAACCATTGTGCCCGGCCAATTTTTGTATTTTTTTAGTAGCGGCAGGGTTTCATCACATTGACCAGGCTGGTCTTGAACTCCTGGCCTCAGGTGATCCACCCACCTTGGCCTCCCAAAGTGCTGGGATTACAGATGTGAGCCACCATATCTGGCCTGCTGTTATTGTCATTTTGAGGGTTAAAGTGTTGTATATGACTTTTTTTGCATATGACTTTCATAAATAAACTTTATTGATGTATAATTTACATAAAATAAAATACAGTATTTTAAGTGTACAGTTTCATGTGTTTTGACTAATGTGTCATTTAAAATTATATATATACACACACACACACACCCCCCAATACACACACACACACACACACACACACACACAAAATGTAGTAGTTTTGATAATAAGTTTAGGAATCCTGCAAGACTGCTGCACATAGCAGAGATCCTGTACCTTTAAAAGAAAAAAGACAGTAGTAGGCCAGGCGCGGTGGCTCACACCTGTAATCCCAGTGCTTGGGGAGGTTGGGGTAGGACGATATCTTGAGGCCAGGAGTATGATACCAGCTTGGGCAACATAGTGAGACTCCTGTCTCTGCAAAAAATAAAAAATACGAGTTGAACCTGATGGCATGTGCCTGTAATCCCAGCTGTTTGGGAGGCTGCGGTCGGAGAATTGCTTGAGCCCAGGTATTCAAGGTTGCCTTGAACTGTGATGGCACCACTACACTTCAACCTGGGTGACAGAACCAGACCCTATTTTTTTGTTTCTTTGAAGAAAATTAGAGATTGGGCACGGTGGCTCACACCTGTAATCCCAGCACTTTGGGAGGCCAAGGTGGGTGGATCATGAGGTCAGTAGTTCGAGACCAGCCTGACCAACAGGGTGAAACCCTGTCTCTACTAAAAATACAAAAGTTAGCTGGGTGTGGTGGCATGTGCCTGTAATCCTAGCTACTCAGGAGGCTGAGGGAGGAGAATTGCTTGAATCTGGGAAGCAGAGGTTGCAGTGAGCCAAGATGGCACCACTGTGCTCCAGCCTAGGCGATAGAGCAAGAATCCGTCAAAAAAAAAAGGAAAAGAAAACTAGAATAGTGGATAATGTTGATGGTTGCACAACATTGTAAATGGAAATTTACACCTAAAGATGGTTAAAATGGCAAAGTATATGTTCTCTATATTTTCATTTTACCAATTCAGAAAGTAGCCTGGTTTCATTTTTATCCACTCTCAGTAAATTGTCATTCCGCACAACAGGATGACTCGTATGAGGCTGTTGTAATGTCATAGCCAGTCATAACAACGCCGGGGCTCTGTCCAAAGGGACCCATCAGTGCAGGTTGGTGGAACTTGTAGTTATCACCCATGAAGAGCTTTGTGTTGTAGACAGTTAGCTGCTGACAGCATGAGCAGCTTCCTGGATGATGCACAGATAGCTGTGTGTTTTGTTTTCCTGTTAGCATTGTTTTCCCATAAGGCTTGTTTCTGTACAAGTTTGGGGTACAGGAGATAAGAGTTTCCTTTAAGTGGCAGCTTGAAGGCTGGGGTATGCACCTTCTTAAGTCTTGTGCTGATACCCAGGGCACAGGGACGTCCTGATGTGGCGTGCAGAGCTTCTGGTCCTGTGTCCCCTTCCTGACCCTTAAGCCTTGTGTGGGTTGTTTTGTGATGTTTTGAGCATCCCATCCCAACAGCTGATCTCAGCAACTTCTTTTTCTGTGCAGTGCCAGATCCGCTTTGGAGGGAGAAAGGAGATCGCCTCGGATTCCGACAGCAGGTAAATATGTCTCTTCTAAAATCATTGACCATCGAGGTTGAAAAGGCAACAGAAGGTGACTGGCTTCTGTGCTCTGCCTCTGCAGCCGAGAGGTACAGTGCAGAAATTTGAGTCACCCGTGGATTCTCTATGCAGTGACTACTCATCTCAAACACTCCACATTTTCCATAATTCTCTTTCTAGGAATCTATTCTGAAGGAATTATTCAAGATACCTTTCCATATAAAGTTATTTTCAGGATAGGTAATAATTATAAGAACTTAGATGTCTAAATACCCAATAATTGGGAAATAGTTAAATAAAGTATAATGCATTAATAGGATGGAATGTTATATAGTCATTAAAAATGATATTTATATAGAATTTGTTTTCTTTTTTTTTTTTTTTTTGGGGGACAGAGTTTCGCTGTTGTTACCCAGGCTGGAGTGCAATGGCGCTATCTCGGCTCACCGCAACCTCCGCCTCCTGGGTTCAGGCAATTCTCCTGCCCCAGCCTCCTGAGTCGCTGGGATTACAGGCACGCGCCACCATGCCCAGCTAATTTTTTTATAGTTTTAGTAGAGACCGGGTTTCACCGTGTTGACCAGGATGGTCTCGATCTCTTGACCTTGTGATCCACCCGCCTCGGCCTCCCAAAGTGCTGGGATTACAGGCTTGAGCCACCGCGCCCGGCCCATAGAATTTGTTTTCAACAGAAAAGCACGTAGGTAGTGATTTAAAAATATGTATGTAGTAAAAGGCATATGTTGTAAAAAGAGCAGGATATGAAATTCTATGGATGCAGAGTGGTCCTAGCTATGTCAGATAGCACTGGCCAAATACACTGAAATGTGGCCTGAGGTAGCAGTAATGGGTAAGAATATTGGGAATATTGCTTTCTGGTATGTTTCATGTTTTTTACTGTGATTATCTGTTTCTTTTATGATAACAAGCATTTCCTAAAAATGGGCCAGATGCGGTGGCTCATGCCTGTAATCGCAGCACTTTTCGAGTCCTAGGCAGGGGGATCCCTTGAGGTCAGGAGTTCAAGACCAGGCTGGCCAACATGGAGAAACCCTGTCTCTACTAAAAATACAAAAACTAGCTGGGCGTGGTGGTACACACCTATAGTCCCAGCTACTTGGGAAGTTGAGGCAGGAGACTTGCTTAAGCCCAGACTAATTTTGGGGAAAATCAAGGGTTTGGGGGTGGAGGTTGCAGTGAGCTGAATTTGCACTACAACTTTCCAGCCTGGGTGACAAAGTGAGACAGAGTGAGACTGTGTCTCAAAAAAAAAAAAAAAAAAAAAAATCTTAAAAATGGCCATTGACATTCACAACCCAGGAAAGGCTGACATAATTGCATAAGCTGTTAACATTGGCTGGAAGGAGACACATAGGACTTGGCAAAGGTAGGAGACACAGAGGCATCCAGTCCTTGCTGCAAATGCGTTGTGAGCTCAGTCAGAGCTGAGTCGTGCTCTGCAGACCCTGGGGTGGCAGGAGGGACTTTACTGCATAGGAAGGAAAGGGAAGGGAACTTATTTGCTCAACGTTCATCTCATCCTGGAAACTGTTCATGTCCCCCACCCTCTCACCCTAGCCACCCACCCATGTCCATCATTCCTTTTTCAGTCCTTTCCTTCCTTTGTTCTTCTGTAAAACTTTAACAGCCATGAGTAAAGCATGTAGACCTGCCTGGAATAGAGCTATGTGGGTGATTTGAAACTGGCATAGGTTTAAAATGATACATCTTATAATCCATTCCTTCTTTGCTTAGGTTTTCTCCATGACATGTATCACCCTCCAACAGACTATATATACATTCAGCTTTTTAATTTTGCTTATTATCTGTCTCTTGTCACTATAATGTCAGCTATGTTCAGGCAGGGATGTTTTGCTGTCTTGTTTACAGATGTCTCTCCAGTGCCTAGAAGCATCTAGAAGGTACTCAGTAAAGATTTGTTATCCAGATGAGTATGTGTATTACATACTCATCCATCATCATGAAAGGATGTTTCTCCATTTTAAAAAAAAAATTTACTTCTCAGTGTTTTACACAAGCACTTTGTGCCTATCATACATTAGATTCTCAGTATATGTTTGTGGCATTAGATCATTAGGCTGATTGATCAATTTAGTCCTTCTTGAGGGCCTGGCCTTGGTCTATACAGGGATCCAAGGTCTGCTTGCATCAGAATCTCCTGGGAGGCTTATTGATGATGCATTGTCTAAGTCCCATCCTAGTTGTTCTGGAGCAGGATGTGTATATGTGCATGAATGTGTGTGTGTATGTACTGAAGCCGAGGAGCCTGCTGAGAATTTGCATTTCAGCAGGCTCCCCAGGTGATTCTGCTGGACACCAAAGCTTCCAGTGCAGTCAGTTTTTAAGGGCCTGAGATGCAGAGGTAATTAGGAAGGACTCCCCTTTCCTGGCCAGGTTGGTTTGTCTGTGTGTTTGTGTGTGTGTGGTGGGTGTCTGAATATACACGACTTCTTGATCAATTTTCTTTATTACCATGCTGTCCATTTTCTGAGAGAGGCAATCCTCCTCTGAATGTTAGGTTAATGTGTTCTTACACAGGGTATGCCTCATCCAAAAACCCAAAATTAGAATGCTCCAAAATCCAAAACTTTTTGAGTACCAACATGATGCTCAAGGAAATGCTAATGGCAGCAAGTTGGATTTTGGATTTTTGGGTTAGGCACGCCTAACTGATAAGTATATAATACGCATATGCCGTAGTCCAGAAAAATCTGAAATTGGAAACATTTCTGATTCTAAATATTTTGGATAAGGAATACTGAACCTGTATAATAGAATTTACTGCCATAACCTTTGTTACAGAAAATGTTGTTTTATAGTCGAAAAAAAAAGTTAATTCCTTCTGTGACAACTGTCATTTATGGCTAAAAGGAGTACACTGCTTACTATTAATAATAATAGGCCAGGTGCTGTGGCTCATGTCTGTAATCCCAATGCTTTGGGATGCTAAGGTAGGAGAATTGCTTGAGGCCACTAGTTTAAGGCTGCAGTGAGCTATGATCGTGTCATTGCACTCCACCCTGGGCGATAGACAGAGACCCTGTCTCTAAAAACAAACAAAAAGTAATAATAATAGTTATAGTATGTGACTGCCTTTGTTGTGTTTTATTTATGTTGACGCTTAGTCCTCAGGAGGAGTAGAGGTATTATCCTTTCTTTTTTTGTGAAACAGGGTCTTGCTCTGTCGCTCAGTCTGGAGTGCAGTGGTGTGATCATGGTTCACTGCAGCCTCAACCTCCCAGGCTCAAGACCTTCCCACTTCAGCCTCCCAGGTAGCTGGGACTACAGATGCAAGCCACCATGCCTGGCTAATTTTTGCATTTTTTGTAGAGATGAGGTCTCACTATGTTGCCCAGGCTGGTCTCGAACTTGTGGACTCAAGTGATCCTCCCACCTTGGCCTCCCAAAGTGTTGGGATTACAGGTGTGAGCCACACTGTGCCTGGGTTATCCCTTTTTTACTGTTGAGAAAACAGATGCAGAGAGGCAAAATGCTACAGCCTAGGTTAGACATTTTGGAAGGGCCAGAGTTCCATGGTCTGTTCTTTTTCTGTTGTGATATTTAGTGACTAAATTGGCTTTGAGGCTGGGTTTAAAAAAAAAATATTCTCCTTTACCCCAGGGGGATTCCTTCTTAATATCAGAGCCTTGGTCTTACCTTTGAAATATTTTTGGCTAAAGGTGGCACCACCTTCATGTTGGAAAGGCCACATCATCATCCATATTCTGTGAGAAAGTTGAATCTCAGCTGGGCACAGTGGCTCACACCTGTAATCCCAGCTCTTTGGGAGGCTGAGGTGGGCAGATCACTTGAGGTCAGGAGTTTAAAACCAGCCTGGCCAACATGGTGAAACCCAGTCTGTACTAAAAATACAAAAATTAGCCAAGTGTGTTGGCACATGCCTGTAATCCCAGCTACTTGGGAGGCTTAGACCAAAGAATCGCCTGAACCTGGGTGGCAGAGATTGCAGTGAGCCATGACTGCACCACTGCAATACAGCCTGGGTGAAAGAGTGAGACTGCATCTCAAAAAAATAACTAAAAAAGTCCTCATGCAGTGGCTCACGCCTATAATCCCAGCACTTTGGGAGGCCGAGGCAGGCAGATCACCTGAAGTCGGGAGTTCGAGGCCAGCCTGACTAACATGGAGAAACCCTGTCTCTACTAAAATGCAAAGTTAGCTGGGTATGGTAGCACAGTCCTGTAATCCCAGCTACTCGGGAGGCTGAGACAGGAGAATCACTTGAACCTGCGGAGGTTGCAGTGAGCTGAGATTGCGCCATTACACTCCAACCTGGGCAACAAGAGAGAAACTCCTTAAAAACAAAACAAAAAACCCCAAAAAACCAAAAACAAAAACCAAAAAAAAAATTTAAAAAAGGAAGAAAATATGAAATATTGGTTGGCTGCTTGTTTGTCATTTTCCTCCCTTATTCCTTCCTGTCTCTATTGTTAAGCACAATTATTGGCATAAAAGAGGTTTTCAATACCCATTTTAGACTGCATTCTAGCCTGGGCAATAAAGCAAAACTCCTGTTCTGTCTCCCTCTTTCTCTTCCTCTTTCTTTCTCTCATTCTTTTTTTTTCCTTCTTTCTCTCTTTCTTTTTTTCTCAAAAAAAAAAAAAAAAGAAAGTTGAATCTCAAGACAGAAAGTCAATGAACGTTTGAAAATAACTGTTGGTCAGGTGCAGTGGCTCATGCCTGATTGGGAGGCCGCGGTGGTTAGATCATGAAGTCAAGAGTTTGAGACCAGGCTGACCAACATAGTGAAACCCCATCTCTACTAAAAATACAAAAATTAGCCAGGTGTGGTGATGCACGCCTGTAATTCCAGCTACTTGGGTGGCCGAGGCAGAAGAATTGCTTGAACCGGGAGGCGGAGGTTGCAGTGAGCCGAGATCATGCCACAGCACTCCAGCGTGGGCGACAGAGCAAGACTCCATCTCAAAAAACAACAAACAAATAAACAAAACAAAAAACTGTTAAGAGGACTGACAAGATAGATGACTTGCCACCCTTCCTCACCCCTGATGGCTGGCCCAACCCTGGAGTTGAGTTCAAATCTGCTCTCTTCTCTCCAGCTCCTCTGCTGGGCTGTGGTCCTCATCACCAGCATCTCCAAGCTCTCCCCGTTCGTTCTTGTCCTGCTTTCACCATACTGAATGCAGAATGCAGATTCCCTCACCTCATGCCCCCCTTGAAATCTCCCAGCTGCCTTCTCTTTGCTCTTGGGAGAAAGTCCCACATCCTTAACACAGTGTGGAGGCCTCACATGCTTTCACCTGCTCTCTGTTCCAGCCATCTGGCATTTTTATCTTTTGTTTTTAAAGCTTCTCACTGCTTTTTCCAGGAAGTTTGTTTTTGTTTTTGTTTTTTCTGGAGACAAAGTCTTGCTCTGTCACCCAGGCTAGAGTGCAGTGTCATGATCCTGGCTCACTGCAACCTCTGCTTCCTAGGTTAAAGTGATTCTTCTGCCTCAGCCTCCTTAGTAGCTGGGATTATAGGCACCCGCCACCATGCCCACCTAATTTTTGTATGTCTTATAAAGATGGGGTTTTGCCATGTTGGCCAGGCTGGTCTTAAACTCCTGACCTCAGGTGATTTGTCCACCTTGGTCTCCCAAAGTGCTGGGATGACAGGTGTGAGCCACCGTGCCCAGCTTTCAAGGAAATCTTCCGGATTCCTGACATCACTTCCCTCCCTGCATAGTCCAGTTCGTCTGGGCCTGCTTTCCTTACTCTGTACCTCAGTGCCACTAACTTTCCCTGCAAAGGAATGAATTTGACCCGAGGGTTGTGCTTGGCTGACCCCTGCGCTGTATTGTTATAGTTTATAAATCTGTATAAATTACACATTTGTATTATAAATTGATTTGCCCATACTTTTAAAAATTTTTTATTTTTTGAGACTGAGTCTCACTGTCTGACTCAGCTGGAGTGCAGTGGCACCATCAGGACTCACCACAGCCTCAAAGTCCTGGGCTTAAGCCATCCTTCCACTTCAGCCTCCCAAATAGCTGGGACTGCAGGCGTGTGTCACTATGCCTGGCTAATTTAAAATTATTTTGTTGGTACAAGGTCTCACTGTGTTGCCCTGGTTGGTCCTTTTTTTTTTTTTTTTTTTTTTTTTTCTGGAGACAGAGTCTTAGTTGATCACCCAGGCTGGAGTGCAATGACATGATCTTGCCTCACTGCAGCCTTCACTTCCTGGGTTCAAGCAATCCTCCTGCCTCAGCCTCCTGAGTAGCTGGGATTATAGGCGCCCACCATCACACTGGGCTAATTTTTGTATTTTTAGTAGAGATAGGATTTCACCACATTGGCCAGGCTGGTCTCGAATTCCTGACCTCAGGTGATCCACCGTCCGTGACCTCCCTAAGTATTGGGATTACAGGTGTGAGCCACCACGACTGGCCCTGAAAATGCTCTTGTGTAGGTCATGAGTCTCACTTGATCCTTGTGACCACCCTGGGATATAGGCAGGCAAGAAGGCGACAGTTTCCTTATACTTGCAGGCGTAAAAGTTTGGAGGTGGCCATTTGTGTAGCATTTTCTTTTGCCACCTCCTAAGTGCTGGGGACACAGACCTAGGGTAAATGGACCACATGGTTTATGGATAGTGGAACGGCAATATGGTCTTCCTTCTCTAGCACCGTGTCCTTTTTTTTTTTTTTTTTTTTTTTAGCACACACTTTCCCCAAATGAGAGATTCATGTCAAAGCATGAACTTAACATCATGTTAGGTGTTAAATGCATGGTATTAAATTCCTTTCAGTTGCCTAATGGCTGGGTTATTCTCCTTTTAATTCTTTTCCAGTCTCAGTGATGTCAGGGAGAGGGACTTAGTTTGGTTTAAGCGGAACTAAAGGAAATCACAAATATTGGATCTTTTTTTTTTTTTGAGACAGAGTTTCACTCTTGTGGCCCAGGCTGGATTGCAGTGGCTCAAACTCGGCTCACCACAACCTCCACCTCCTGGGTTCAAGTGATTCTCCTGCCCCAGCCTCTGGAGTGGCTGGGATTATAGGCATGCGCCACCACACTCGGTGAATTTTGTATTTTTTGTAGAGATGGGGTTTCTCCATGTTGATTAGGCTGGTCTCGAATTCCCACCTGCCTCAGCCTCCCAAAGTGGTGGGATTATAGGTGTGAGCCACTGCACCCGGCCTGGATCATTTTTTTGTATTTTTAGTAGAGATGGGGTTTCATTGTGTTGGCCAGGCTGGTCTCGAACTTCTGACCTCAAGTGATGCACCTGCCCAGGCCTCCCAAAGTGGTGGGATTATAGGCATGAGCCACCGCGCCTGGCCTGTGTTTAGTTTTTTTTGTTTCTTTTTTTTTTTTTTTTAAATCTCCTTCTTGAATTAATTATGTTTAGTTTTAAGGCTACTGTTTTTATGTCACATGATGCTAGTTTTCCGTTTACATTTGTGATGAAGCTTTCCTTTTTTTTTTTATTTTAAAAGAATTTTCCTTTTTAAACAGGTGTATGTAACTGAACAGAGTGAGTCAAATTCAAGACAAACAAGTAAATAATAGTATATGTCCTTACATCGAAAGAAAGCTGCAAGGTGTTGGTGGAGAAGTAATGTTTCAAGGAGAGACAGTGCTAGCAGGACAGAGCAGCCATTGCTGGATTGGGAGCCGAGATGGTGCACTGTATTATTTTGCCAAAATACAAAATCCAGGGTGGATGTGTGCAAGCGTGTGTGTGTGTGTGCAAGCGTGTGTGTGTGTGTGTGTGTGTGTGAGAGAGAGAGAGAGAGAGAGAGAGAGAGAGAGAGAGATGTTTGATCTTGTGATGAGACAGACACTGTGAGATGCAGCCGTCTTCATATGGAACGTAAAACAGCATTGACATTAGGGGAAATGGCAGGCAAGACTTGTTTTTTCCTTTGGATAGAGGCCGGAGAAGCCTCCCCAGGAAGAAGTGGTGGCAGCTGCTGGGCTCCAAAATGTGTGCTTCTCCTCTTCACTTTCTGTTGGTGCTGTTTTCTAGCTCTGTTTTTCCCTAGGAACAAAGACTCATTCTTGTGGTTCATTAAAATTATTCCATGTTCTTTCAGTCAGACTGGCCTGAGATGAAGCTTTAGGATATCTTTAGAATATTTTGCCTTCTAGAAATAATGGCCCAGGAACTTTGTAGGCCCTAGAAGTTACCTCAAAGACTAGACACATGACTGTTCTGCCAAAGTGTCTTTACTCCATACGGAGTCAGAGGACATAATCTGGAAGTTTTCCCTTTGAATTATGAACAGGAACGATAGTGGGGGCAGTGGAATCAGCATGGGCTTTGGAGCTTGGAGTTTGAATCCTGGCTTTACCAGTTCCGAGTTGTGTTGAGATTTTGTACAAGTTTCTTTCTTGCACCACACTTTTCACCTGAATTTCCTCATCTCTGAAATGGGTAGTATAATGGTATTCACCTCAGAGGGTTGTTATGAGTCAGATCCCGTGCAACCCGTAGAACGCTGCCTGGCAGGTAGTAAGTTTCCAGTAATGGCTAGCTGTTGTGATTTTCATTATAATGACATGCAAGGTGTTTTGACACTTGGTAGGCATTTACCACACACTCACAGACTGGATCTCTTTACCATATGGGTAGCAGTGGATGGCTTCAGGGAGAGGGACTTAGTTTGGTTTAAGCTGAACTAAAGGACAAAATAATTGTGCCCCGTGAGTTGAAAGGAGAATTAATTCCCTTGTGCAGCCTTCTTTTTTTTTTTTTTTCTTCCTGGATAACTTAAAATAATTTTTTTTTTTTTTTTCTGGCTGTGGTGGCTGATTCCTGTAATCCCAGCACTATGGGAGGCTAAGGTAGCTGGATCACTTGAGGCCAGGAGTTTGAGACCAGCCTGGCCAACACGGCAAAACACGCTCTCTACTAAAAAATACAAAGATTAGTGGTGCATGGTGGTGCATGCATTCATCTTAGAGCATTTAGAAAGTGTTAATTTTGTTGAGGTGCGGTGGCCCGCACCTGTAATCTCAGCACTTTGGGAGGCCAGGGTGAGAGGATCACTTGAGCCCAGGAGCTCGAGACCTGTCTGGGCAACATGGTGAAAACCCATGTCTACAAAAAAAACCCCCAGCATTAGCTAGCTGAGCGTGGTGTTGCAGGCCTGTGGTCTCAGCTACTCAGGAGGCTGAAGTGGATCACTTGAGTTTAGGAGGTCGAGGTTGCAGTGAACCATCATCACACCACTGCATTCTAGCCTGGGTGATGTGAGTGACACCCTGTTTCAAAAAAAAACCAAACAAACAAAAAAAGTAATTGCTGTTTTTTGTGAACCTTTTAGGTGACTGTCAGAACAAATCATAGGAGAGCATTTCTTCTCCTTTCAAAGCATGCCAGGAAAGAATGATTTGTTTTGGTGATTTATTTTTTTTAACCTGTTGAGGAATTAGAATCAGTTTTGGACTTTTCAGGAAGCAAAAAACCAAAATCAGCTGCGCTTTGTTGATCCCAATGTTATTCTTAATGCGGTTGAAAACTGTCACGTGTATCCCCCAGGGGACCTAAGAAATGAAATGGCTTTTTCAGGAATTTTTTTCTCTCTTAAATGTCTCTGAATGTTGGTCATGTGATTTTTATCTTCTCTGCATCACAAGTTTCTTACTAGCCTGTAACTAGTTTAAGGTGTTGACTGGATGTTATGAGTCTTGTCATCTTGGCCAAAAATCCTGGGGTTCATGAATTGGATTCTCCCTTTCCCTTACCCTGAGTTCTTTACTTCCACTTTTGAGGCTCCATAGTAGACTGTTCTGATTGCATACTTTTATTTTACTGCTTGATTAAATGAATTGTTTTTTTTTTTCTTTTTTGGAAAAAAGATTATTTCTAGCAATGGGGAACCTCTAGGACATTTAACAAATCTAAGCCCCCTTTTTTCTTTTGAGACAGGGTCTCACTCTATCGCCCAGACTGGAGTGCTGTGTTGCAGTCTTGGCTCACTGCAACCCCTGCCTCCTGGGTTCAAGCAGTTCTCCTGCTTTAGCCTCCCAAGTAGCTGGCACTACAGGCATGTGCCACCACACCCAGCTAATTTTTTGTATTTTTAGTAGAGATGGGGTTTTGCCATGTTAGCCAGGATGGTCTCCCTCTCCTGACCTTGTGATTCACCTGCCTGGGCCTCCCATAGTCCTGGGATTACAGACATGAGCCACTGCGCCTGGCCAATCTAAGCCCATTTTTTTATCTGAAAAAATTTTTTTTTCAGACAGAGTCTCTGTCGCCCAGGCTGGAGTGCAGTGGTATGATCTCTGCTCACTGTAACCTCTGCCTCCTGGGTTCAAGTGATTCTCATGCCTCAGCCACACGAGTAGTTGGAATTTCAGGCACATACCACCGCACCCAGCTAATTTGTTTGTTTTTTTTTGGTGGGGACAGAGTCTCACTCTGTCACTCAAGCTGGAGTGCAGTGACAAAATCTTGGCTCACTGCAACCTCTGCCGCCCTGGTTTAAGTGATTCTCCTGCTTTAGCCTCTAGAGTAGCTGGGATTACAGGTGCCTGCTACTGTGCCCAGCTAATTTTTGTATTTTTAGTAGAGGTGGGGTTTCACCATCTTGGCCAGGCTGGTCTTGAACTCCTGACCTCGTGATCCACCCAGCTGGGAGTGATCCCAGCACTTTGGGAGGCCAAGGCAGGTGGATTACAAGGTCAGGAGTTCAGGATGAGCCTGGCCAAGATGTTGAAACCCCGTCTCTACTAAAAATACAAAAATTGACCAGACACAGTGGCTTACACCTGTAATTCTAGCACTTTTGGAAGCCAAGGTAGGCGGATTGCCTGAGCTCAGGAGTTCAAGACCAGCCTGGGCAACATGGTGAAACCCTGTCTCTACTAAAAATAAAAAGTTAGTTGGCTGTGGCTGTGTGCGCCTGTAGTCCCAGCTACTTGGGAGGCTGAGGCAAGAGAATTGCTTGAACCTGGGAGGCGGAGGTTACAGTGATCCGAGATTGCACCACTGCACTCCAGCTTGGGTGACAGAGCGAGACTCCATCTCAAAAAAAAAAAAAAGAAAAAGAAAAAAACAAATAAAAGTGCAGAAATGGGCCGGGCGCGGTGGCTCAAGCCTGTAATCCCAGCACTTTGGGAGGCCGAGGCGGGTGGATCACGAGGTCAAGAGATCGAGACCATCCTGGTCAACACGGTGAAACCCCGTCTCTACTAAAAATACAAAAAATTAGCTGGGCATGGTGGCGCGTGCCTGTAATCCCAGCTACTCAGGAGGCTGAGGCAGGAGAATTGCCTGAACCCAGGAGGCGGAGGTTGCGGTGAGCCGAGATCGCGCCATTGCACTCCAGCCTGGGTAACAAGAGCGAAACTCCGTCTCAAAAAAAAAAAAAAAAAAAAAGAAGTGCAGAAATTAGCTGGGTGTAGTGGCAGGTACCTGTAAGACCAGCTACTGAGGAGGCTGAGGCAGGGAATTCCTTGAACCTGGGAGGCAGAGGTTGCAGTGAGCCAAGATCGTGCCACTGCACTCCAGCCTGGGCAACAGAGCAAGACTCCATCTCAAAAAAAAAAAAAAAAGAGAAAAGGGTGGTCTCATGCATTGCTAGCCAGAAAGCAGGAATGAGAACAAATACATACTGGTTTTTAAATTTTTTATTTTTCTTTATTAAAAATTGTTTTTAAAGACGGGTCTTGTTATATTGCCCAGGCTGGCTTTGAACTTCTGACCTCAAATGATCTTCCCTCCTCAAAATCCCAAATAGCTGGGACTCCAAGTGCATGCCACTGTGCTGTGTCTGGCCGAGTTTTAATTTTTTTAAAATAAGCTTTGGGTTTGAATTGTTTGGTCTCTCGGGCTGTCGACTTTGACCAGACTTGGAGATCCCATTGGCTATTGTCTTCATGTGATTTCTTGTTTTTCATTTATTCACGCCTGCATCCAGGGGCCCTTGTTTTTCTCCATTCTCTTTTTCCCTTTTGATTTACCAGCTCCTTCAGCAGATTCCTTCTCAGCTGCCAGCACCTGTTCCTGATTTTGATGTTCCTCATCCGCCAAGACAGTTGAGGCAGCGTTTGCATCTAGACCAAGACTTGGAGATCTGTCTATGCCAGGAAGGACAATTATTGTTTATATGAGTAACATTTGAAAATTATCAGAAATTATGATTTACCATTTAAAGATAGGCTATTTTTACAGTTTCTGGTTCCTCTGTACAAAGATTAATTTGATTATTTGTATATACCTCTCTGCCATTCTCAAACCTTCACACTTAGGGTACCATGAAAACTGCTGTCTTGTGAGTTATCACTGTTACCAGGCATGAATTCTTTTCTTTTTAGTTTTCATCAACTATTTTATTTTGGGGAGAGAGAGAGGACCCCCTTTTTTCTGTTCCATATGTTCTCTTCCTCCTTGGGTTGCTTATGTTAACGACCAAGAATTATTTATTCTACTTTTTTCTGTGCTTACACAATTATTTACAAATAAAATAGCCATGCATATATACACATATATATAACCTTTATTGCCATTGTTTTACAAAAATGGAATCATACATATTGCTCTGCATTTTTATTTTTTCTTTTGGTATTCCAGTGTTGAAACATTTCCAAGTTACAGTTCTAATAATTTTATTTCTTTATTTATTTTGAGACGGAGTTTCGCTCTTGTTGCTCAGGCTGGAGTGCAATGGCGTGATCTTGGCTCACTTTAACCTCCGCCTCCCAGGTTTAAGTGATTCTCCTCTGCCTCAGCCTTCCAAGTAGCTGAGATTATAGGCATGTGCCACCATGCCCAGCTAATTTTGCATTTTTAGTTGACATGGGGTTTCCCCATGTTGGTCAGGCCAGTCTCGAACTCCGGACCTCAGGTGATTTGCTCACCTCAGCCTCCCAAAGTGCTGGGATTACAGGCATGAGCCACCGCGCCTGGCCTATTTATTTATTTTTTTTGAGATTCCGTCACCCAGGCTAGAGTGCAGTGGTGCAATTGTGGCTCACTGCAACCTCTGCCTCCTGGATTCGAGCAGTTCTCCTATCTCACCTTCCCGAGTAGCTGGGATTACAGGCGCCTGCCACCATGCCTGGCTAATTTTTTGTGTTTTTAGTAGAGATGGGGTTTCACCGTCTTGGCCAGGCTGGTCTCGATCTCCTGACCTCAAGTGAACTGCCCCCCTCGACCTCCCAAAGTGCTGGGATTATAGGTGTGAGCCACCATGCCTGGCTAATAGTTCTTTTTAAAAGGCTACATTGCATTGCATGTTGCAGATATAGATACAATTGCCTGTGAAATACTGACTTTGTTTCTAATTTTTACTGTGATAGACAATGAAGCAATAGAAATCCTTAAGCATCATTTTTTAATATACTGAGGATTTTATATTTTTCGTGTAGGTTTCCAGGAGTTGGGCTGCTGAGTCAAAGAGAACAGCTTCTGGCTTTCTAATTATTTCTACCAGTAGTGCATGAGTCTACCTTTTTCTTTCTTGCCAACAATAATTTATCTGGCACAAGAGTGTAATTGCTAAGTTGTATGGTATTTGCATAGCTAGTTTTATAAGAAACTGCCACACTCTTGTCTATTGTGGCTGTCCCGTTTTACATTCCCACAAGTAGTGTGTCAGTGATTCAGTTTCTCTGCATCCTTGCTAGCATTTGGTTTTGCCAAGACTTTGCATTTTAGCCATTCTGCTAGGCGTGTAGTCGTCTCGCTGTGGTTTGAATTTGCGTTTCCCTAATGGCTAATGGCGTTGGACATCTTCCTGTGCTTATTGGCCGTCTGCACATCCCCTTTCGTGAGCTGTCTCTTCATTTCTTGCTCATTTTCTATCTGTTAGGGCTTTTATCTTTATAGGATGATTTCCTAGAAGTGGGATTGCTGGGTTAAAGGGCTATGCACATTTAAAAACACATTATACTGGCTGAGCACAGTTGCCCATACCTATAATTCTAGTATGTTGGGAGGCCAAGGCAGGAGGATTGCTTTGAGCCCAAGAGTTACAGACCAGCCTGGGCAACACGTGAGACTCCTGTCTTTACAAACATAAAAATAAAAAAACTTAACTGGATGTAGTAGTGCTTGTGGTCTCAGCTACTTGGGAGGCTGAGGTGGAAGGATCACTTGGACCCGGGAGGCCAAGACTGTGGTGAACCATGATTGTGCCACTGCATTCCAGTATGAGTGACAGAATGAGTCCCTGTCTCAAAAAAAAAAAAAAAAAAGAAAAGAAAAGAAAAAATTATACTGTCTATCTCTTTACAGAAAGATATAGTAATGTATATTATTTTTGTTCCTATCAACAATACCTATTTCTCCATACTCTTGCTAGCATTATGATTGCTTTTCAAGTCCTTAGTCCTAACTTGGGCGTCAGTGTTACTATACTTTCTTGGCTATTAGTGAGATTGAGTATCTTTTCATGTGTTTATTGACCAAGTGTATTTTATCCTTTTGTGGTTGTTCACCTTCTTTGCTTTTTATTTTTTGCGTTGCTTATCTTTTTCTTATCCATTTGTAGAAACAGAGTTTCTGTGAATATTAATTTTTTTAGTCATATGTTCTGTTAATATTTTCTCATCAGTCAGTTTAGTTTTTTTTCCACTGTATTTATGATGCCTTTTTGCATTTATAAATATAGACATTTATAAATTTTATGTAATTAATTTAGTGAACCTTAAAATCTTTGGCTTTTGAGTACTGCATCTTATCCTCAGGTTCTTCAGTATTTTTCTCAGTTATTTTTACTGTAAAGGTTTTCTTTTTTTACACTTAATATTTTTCTTTGATCTTGACCCATCTGGAATTTCATTCTGTCTGTGGTTTGTGTCAGGAGTTTATTCTTATGAGACAGGAATTTATCCTTATTTTTTTTTCAGCCCCATGATCCTTTGTGTTAATATCATTGGTTAAGCAGCCCATTCTGCCCATCTGAATGAAGTGTTACTGTTATTATAGATGAAATGCTTCTGTATGTGTTAGAATTTTTGGGGGCGCTGTCTGTGCTGTTCCATCAATTTATGTTTTCAAATCTCTGTACCCCAGAACAAGAGGTGCCAAGTCCTTCCTGCCGTTGTTATTGGAATTGTGTTAAGATTTTTTTTTTTTTTGGCCGGGCGCGGTGGCTCAAGCCTGTAATCCCAGCACTTTGGGAGGCCGAGGCGGGTGGATCACGAGGTCAAGAGATCGAGACCATCCTGGTCAGCATGGTGAAACCCCGTCTCTACTAAAAATACAAAAAATTAGCTGGGCATGGTGGTGCGTGCCTGTAATCCCAGCTACTCAGGAGGCTGAGGCAGGAGAATTGCCTGAACCCAGGAGGCGGAGGTTGCGGTGAGCCGAGATCACACCATTGCACTCCAGCCTGGGTAACAAGAGCGAAACTCCGTCTCATTCTGTTGCCCAGGCTGGAGTGCACTGGCACGATCTTGGCTCACTGCAACCTCTGCCGTCTGGATTCCAGTGATTTTCCTGCCTCAGCCTCCAGAGTAGCTGAGACTACAGGCACATGCCACCACACCCAGCTAATTTTTGTATTTTTAGTAAAGATGGGGTGTCACCATATTGGTCAAGCTAGTCTTGAACTCTTGACCTTATGATCCGCCTGCCTCAGCCTTCCAAAGTGCTGGGATTACAGGTGTGACCCACTGCACCTGGCCAGAATTGTGTTAAGTTTATACATTAATTTGGGAAGAATTGACATTTTGATTTTAGTAAGTCTTCCTATTCAAGAAAATGGTTTTTCTATTTATCTATTTAGTTTGATCTTTATGTTATTTAATAAAATTTTATGGTTTTCTTCATAGAGGGCTTGTCTCTTTCTTGTTAAAAATGATTTAATTTACTTTTGTTACTATTATGTATCAAGTTCCTCTCCTAGTTTTCTGAAATTAAAAATATATCAACTTTTAATGTTATAGTGTCTTTTTTTTTTTCTTTGTGCAAATTTATGGTATATATTATCTTTTATTGCAGTGTTTAACATTTGTGGGTCGGAAACATTTAAATCTTTTTGTAGGTCTTTTTTTTTTTTAACTTAACATTGCAATCTAACCTTTTTAAAAATGCTATTCCAAGTTTTCTATAAGCATTTTAAGTAGTTGCATGATTCTTCCTCACTTTTAAACCATATTTCTTCATTCCTTATCTGTAGTTCAAGGCAACAGTATTTCTGGTTCTTGAAGCATGAATACATTTTTAAATACTTGTTTTGGAAAATGAATTAGATTCAGAAAAGTATAAATACAAGAACACCATGACCAGTAATTCTTTTACCAAGTGGTTCTTAATTTTTTTACATAATTCCCTTAGGAATTTTTTTTTTTTTTTGAGACAGAGTTTTGCTCTTATTGCCCAGGCTGGAGTACAATGGCGCAGTTTTGGCTCACTGCAACCTCTGCCTCCCGGGTTCAAGCAATTCTCCTGCCTCAACCTCCTGAGTAGCTGAAATTACAAGCATGTGCCACCATGCCTGGCTAATTTTTTGTATTTTTAGTAAAAATGGAGTTTTACCATGTTAGCCAGGCTAACTCCAGACTTCAGGTAATCTGCCTCAGCCTCCCAAAGTGCTGGGATTACAGGCATGAGCCAGCACACCCAGCCTGTTTGTATTTTTTAAGCATAACTGGGAGCATACTTAACATACAGTTTTCTATCCTGCTTATTTTTCATTTATATTATAAAGATGTTGGATTATTAGTATAAGCTCTTGGTAGACATTTTTAAGACCTAAAGAGCTAATAGCTATTGTTTATCTAACCAGTTCCCCAATTGTTAAATATTTAGGCAGTTTCTAACTTTTTTCTTTCTTTCTTTCTTTTTTTTTTGAGACAGGGTCCTGCTCTGTCACCCATGCTAAAGTGCAGTGGTGCAATCCCGGCTCGCTGCAGCCTCCACTTCGTGGGCTCAAGCAACCCTCCTTTCTCAGCTTCCTGAGTAGCTGGGACTACAGGCATGTGCAGCCATGCCCGGGGGTAATTTTTGTATTTTTTTGTACAAACATGGTTTCAGGCCACTGTGCCCAACTCACACCTGTAATGTTAATGCTTTTAAAAAACTTTTTATTTACTTATTTTTTGGAATAGAGACAAGGTTTTGCTTTATTGCCCAGGCTGATTTCAAACTTCTAGCCTCAAATGATCTGTCCATCTCAGCCTCCCAAATTGCTGGGATTACAGGTGAGAGCCACTGATCCCCACCTATTCTTAGATTTATATCTGATTTGTAGAGTGTAGTCTAGGATTGATTTCTGCCAGTGAAATTTATGGATTAAGTGTGTGAACCTTTTTAAAAAGTTAATTAATTAAACAAATATAGCTCATGGCCCCCTTCCCTTCCCTTCACTTCCCTTTCTCATTCCCTTCCCCTTCCCTTTCCCTTTCCCTTTCTCTTTCTGATTCTTGCCATGTTTCCCAGGCTAGAATGCAGTGGCGCCATCCCAGCTCACTGGAACCTCCACTTCCTAGGTTCAAGTGATTGTTCTGTCTCAGCTTCCTGAGTAGCTGGGATTACAGGCGCTCACCACCACATCCAGCTAACTTTTGTATTTTTAGTAGAGATGGGGTTTCATCATGTTGGCCAGGCTGGTTAGGAACTCCTGATCTCAGGCAGTCAACCCTTGTAGGCCTCCCAAAGTGCTAAGATTACAGGTGTGAGCCGCTGCGCCTGGCCTCATGGCCCATTTCAAATGATTGTCATGTAATGGCCTTGTACTTACTCTCTTAAACCTGAGATATGGCTCATGCTGTTTATTGACAAATTTTCATAGATACAGCAGACTCCATTCCAGCCAACCTTGTAATTTTACAAATGAGGATAATCTAGTCCATGTTCATGATTGTACTTGGTTTTCTCAGAAAGGCTTCAGTAAAGCTGTAACATAGTAAAAGGGTCGCCGGGCTCACACCTATAATCCCAGCACTTTGGAGGGTTAGGCGGGCAGATCACAAGGTCAGGAGTTCGATACCAGCCTGGCCAATATGGTGAAACCTTGTCTCTACTAAAACTACAAAAAATTAGCCAGGCCTGGTGGTGCATGCCTGTAATCCCAGCTACTCTAGAGGCTGAGGCAGGACAATTGCTTGAACCTGGGAGGTGAAGGTTGCAGTGAGCCAAGATCACGCCATTGCACTCCAGCATGGGCAACAGAGCAAGACTCCTTCTCAAAAAACAAAAAAAAGAATCAAGTTGAAATAGGTCCTTCTGTCACAAGGTTAATTTGATTTAGTTCATAAAAATGCAGCATTCATGGCTGATCCTGTTGTCCTAACATTTGCTGTATAAAAGTATAGGATTCTTAGAAATCTTTTAATAGAATAGTGTGGCAGATTAAGCAGTTTTGAAATATAGGACAGGGCCGAGAGCAGTGGCTTACGCTTGTAATCCCAGCATTTTGGGAAGCCGAAGTGGGCGGATCACGAGGTCAAGAGATTGAGACCATCCTGGCCAACATGGTGAACCCCTGTCTCTACTAAAAATAGAAAAATTAGCTGGGCGTGGTGGTGCACACCTGTAGTCCCAGGTACTTGAGAGGCTGAGGCAGGAAAATTGCTTGAACCTGGGAGGCGGAGGTTGCAGTGAGCTGAGATCGCAGCACTGCGCTCAAGCCTGGTGATGGCTCCAGCTCCAAAAAAAAAAAAAAAACAAAGAAAGAAAGAAATATAGGACAGGCTGGGTGCAGTGGCTCCCTACTGTAATCCTAGCACTTTGGGAGGCAGAGGCGGGCAGATCACTTGAGGTCGGGAGTTTGAGACCAGCCTGCCCAACGTGGCGAAATCTCATTTCTACTAAAATACAAAAAAATTGGCCAGGCATAGTGGCATGCCCCTGTAATCCCAGCTACTCTGGAGGTTGAGGCAGAAGAATCTCTTGAACCCTGGAGGTGGAGGTTACAGTGAACTGAGATTGTGTCATTGCACTCCGGACTTGGGCGACAGAACGAGACTTCATCTCAAAAAAAAAAAAAAAGAAATATAGGAGAAAGCTCGTGAAAACAAATATGTGCCAAATATTAACAGAAAACTAGTTGAACTGGCGCACAGTCCAGCTATGCTGGTCTTGGTGGACACTTTTAAATGCAGCAGGAAGAAGTTACTTCATTTTCCATTCACTAATTGTTTTGCTACTTTATCAGACTTTTACTGAGCACTTGGGGCAGGTTTTTTTTTTTTTTAAAGCAGCTTCGTTGAGGTCTAATTTACATCCCATAAAAATATACTCCTTGTAAGTATACAATTAAGTGATTTTTTTTTTTTTTTGAGGCTGAGTTTCGCTCTTGTGGTCCAGATTGGAGGGTAATGGCATGATCTCAGCTCACTGCAACTTCTGCCTCCTGGGTTCAAGTGATTCTCCAGCCTCAGCCTCTGGAGTAGCTGGGATTACAGGAATTTTGTGTGTGCATGTGTGTGCTTTTTAATAAATTTATAGTTTTCAGTTTTCACAATTCAGTTTTTGAGCATTTGTTATCCCCCAAAATTCCCTTGTGTTAGTTAACAGTTAATTCCTACTTTCAACCCCAGCCTTAGACAACCACCAATTAATTGACTTTCTGTTTCTATAGCCAAATGTTCCTTGATTTATGATGGGGTTATGTCCTGATAATCCTATTGTAGAGTCAAAAAATTGTAAATTAAACCATGGTTATGTGGGAGACTGTCTGTATTTACCCTTCCTAGACATTTCATGGAATCATACAGTATGTGGTATTTGGGTCTGGCATAATATTTTCAAGGTTCTTCCATGTTGTAGCATGGATCAGTACCTTATTCCTTTTTTTTAGACTGAGTCTTGCTCTGTAGAGCAGGCTGGAGTGCAGTGGTGTGATCTTGGCTCACCACAATCTCTGCTAATTTTTGTATTTTTAGTAGAAATGGGGTTTCCCCATCTTGGCCAGGCTGGTTCTGACCTTGGGTGATCTGCCTGCCTTGGCCTTCCAAAGTGCTGGGATTACAGGTGTGAGCCATCGTGGCTGGCCTGATGGGTACTTTTTTTTTTTTTTTTCTTTTTTTTTGTGAGACGGAGTCTCGCTCTGTTGCGCAAGCTGGAGTGCAGTAATGTGATTTTGGCTCATTATAACCTATGCCCGCAGGGTTCAAGGAATTCTCCTGCATCAGCCTCCTGAGTAGCTGGAATTACAGGTACCTGCCATCACATCCAACTGATTTTTGTGTTTTTTTTTTTTTTTTTTTTTGGAGAGAGAGATTTTCTCTTATGTTACCCAGGCTGGAGTGCAATGGCACGATCTCGGCTCACCGCAACCTCCGCCTCCTGGGTTCAGGCAATTCTCCTGCCTCAGCCTCCTGAGTAGCTGGGATTACAGGCACGCGCCACCATGCCCAGCTAATTTTTTGTATTTTTGGTAGAGACGGGGTTTCACCATGTTGACCAGGATGGCCTCGATCTCTTGACCTCGTGATCCACCTGCCTCGGCCTCCCAAAGTGCTGGGATTACAGGCTTGAGCCACCGCGCCCGGCGATTTTTGTGTTTTAAGTAGAGATGAGATTTCACCATGTTGGCCAGGCTGGTCTTGAACTCCTGGCCTCAAGTGATCTACCCACGTTGGCCCCTCAAAGTGCTGGGATTATAGGTGTGAGCCACTGTACCCTACCTCACTGGTGCTTTTTAAAAAATTAAAATAATCCTATTGTTAAGTGACCCACTTCTTTAAAATGATATTCCTAGTTCGTTACGTTGGAATGGAAGTTTGATGTGATAAAATGGCAAGGAGGCAGCTGACCTCCATAGTGAAGCCAGAGTGTCTATAGCAGAGAGCATTCTGGGAAACTGTAGAGACTAGGCTGAGAAAATAAGGAAGCCCCAGCCCTGTCAAGTGAGACCCTATGTCTACAAAAAAAAAAAAAAAAAAAAGCTGCATATGGTAGTGCATGACTGTAGTCTCACTCACTTGGTAGGCTGAGGTGGGAGGATCGTTTGAGCCTGGGAGGTTGAGGCTGCAGTGAGCCATGATTACACCACCGCACTCCAGCCTGGGCAATAGAGCAAGACCCTGTCTCAAAAAAAAAAAAAAAAAAAAAAAAAAGAGAAAGAAAAAAGAAAATAAAGGACTGTACTAAAGCTAGTGCCCCTTTCATTTTTTGGGAATTATCATCCATTGCTTCCCATATAAGATGGGAAACAGTGGAAAGCTTTAGTGTGACATGGTATATGACATAGTTATAAGTTGGTGCTTCTGTAATGTGTCCACCAGAAGCTAAAGAGTAGATTCCTGTGCTTGGACAAGTATGTTCTACTTGATTCAGTAGTTTTAACTGACCTGGATTCGAAAGACAAATTATATGAAATCTCCTGAGATGCATCTCCCACCAAAATGTACATCAGGTTTATAATCTTGAGTTCCCTGACTAGAGAGATCATGTTGGTCACATTCTCTATAGCAACCAGGCATGGTGCTAAGTGCATGGGAGCTCACAGTTAGCAAAAGCAGGCAGCCCTGGAAATCAGACTATTGTTAACAGAGTGGTGAGCACTATAGTAAGAGGAAGCTCAGAATGAGGACATTCAGGAAGGCTTACTGGAGGAGGGAATACGCGAGCTAAGTCTTTTTTTTCTTTTGAGACTGAGTTTTGCTCTTGTTGCCCAGGCTGGAGTGCAATGGCACAATCTCAGCTCAGCAGCTTCCGCCTCCTGGATTCAAGCGATTCTCCTGCCTCAGCCTCCCGAGTAGCTGGGATTACAGGCATTTGTCACCACACGTAGCTAATTTTTGTACACACACACATATATATATGTATGTATATATATATTTTTCTTTTAGTGGAGACTGAGTTTCACCATGTTGGCCAGGCTGGTCTGGACTCCTGACCCCAGGTGATCCATCCATCTGCCTGGCCTTCCACAGTGCTGGGATTACAAGTGTGGGCCGCTGCACCTGGCCAAGAGCTGAGTCTTGAATGACCAGTAGATAGTGCTCAGATCCAAAGGGGAGGTGGAAAGGGGACATGGGGAGGGTGTTAAGTAGAATGGTCATTGGCAAGGAAGGCATCATAATGATCTAATTATAGGACTAGCATCCACCTGGGTATTCGTGCATGTTAGGTTAATTGTGACCTGTGTGCCTCTGTAACACAGTACTGATGATGTAACCCAAACCTTGAGGACTGGATTTGTGCAGTTCGCCTGCATTCCATTCCTCTTAGGGCCCTGGTTTTATCTAGGGCTGGCTGGGCAGTTACTGACTTGTGCATTGGAACCAAGCAGACTGATAGTGATTGTTGAATTGATTGCTGTATTTGCAAAAGATTATTTTAAAGATAGAGGCTTTGGTTAATTACAGAGAACTCTCAACACACTCCAGGTTTTTTGTTTTTTTTTTTTCTTTCTCTCTCTCAGACAGACAGCTGATCTGGGTCAGTGTTCCTGTGTCCCATGGTTTTGGTTTCTGTGGATTTACAGAGTTTTGGTGATGTCCCAGCTTTCAGGAAGTCTTAAAATACGTGCCTGTGTGTACAGAGACTAGCATATGTACATCTATAATAATTAAGAGTGGTATCTGCCCAGCAAAGAGGCTTGTTTCAATGTGGGGGAGTATTGTGGAATCTCTGTTTCAAGGTTAATCATTCATTTACCTACCCACTGGAAAAACATTTGTGGGCACACACTATGTACCAGGTACTGAGCTAGGTGTCAGGGATCCAGGAAGGATAATATAGAAGGTGAAAACCAAGCAGTGTTGTTAAAGGGAAGTATTAGATTTGTGATGGCTAATAGGCTTCCTTCTGTGGAGTGCCAGCTTTGGTCATTTGCCAGTGGTGGCCTATGATGCTGGGATCGATTAGTGATGTCTGTCATGGGCATAGAATACAGTGAAAAGGTAGGAATGCTGTTGATTGGCTGATGGTCTGTTAGGGTTGTCTGGTATAGACAGATGACAAGATTGAGTAAGGGAGCTAGAATAAAGGATGTTTGTTTTGGTGATATTGTGGATGGAGGAAAGTAAGTTGGATCAACTTTCGAGGATGGGGTTCAGGTACAGATGTCACTGCTTATTGTGCAGTTTTCAGGAGGTCATTTAAGTGTCCTTAGCCGCAGCTTCTTCAAGTGTAAAATAGAGATGATAATACTTGTCTCATCTATATCATAGTGTTGATGAGAGGAGTAAAATAATGGGTATGAAAATATTTTACTATCCACAGAGTGATAAACACCTGGAGTATTGTTGCCACGGGTGTCAGGATGGGTGGAGCACCAAATGCCCAAGGCCAGGCGAGGCTGAGCCGGATGGTGGTGGCTTCAGGGCCTTTGCACTGGGCCTGTCTGTCCAGCTTCCTGCCCTTGTCATGTCCAGCTTGTAACTCCAAGGCCACCTCCATTCAGCCCACAGAATCTAAGCCTGTCCCTGCCCCATCGCCACCTGCCACCTCCCACCTCATCCTGTCTTTTTTACTTCTAAGTTTTGATTAACTGAAATGGTCTGATTAACTTATTTGTGTACCTCCCTTTGCTAGAGTCATGCACATGAGTGAGGCAGAAACCTTGCCTATCTCGCACCCACCTTCATCTCCTCAGAGCATAGAACAGTGCATGGCATGTGGGAGATGTTCAGAATTTCTGCATGTTTGTTGCATGAATGAGTGGAAAGGGCTCAGTAGTGTCCACAGACCCAATCAGGCAGAGAATCAGGAGCCCTGAGAAGATTGCTAAGAATCAAGTGTAGTTGCTGTGACCTCAACTCTTTGTTCCTGAATCTCTTATTTCTTTGGTTATTGAGAAACAAATTCAATTAAATGCACAGTAATTGTAACTTAATTGAAAATTCCATCAACTCACAATCTGAATTCACAATGTAATCTCTTACAACAGAATAAAAATCAAGAGTCAGAATTCATATGATTGTTATTTTTAGAGCATGTAATCTCTTATAACAGAATAAAGAATGAGAATCAGAATTTACATATATATATATGCTTTAGAGCATGTAACAGGCCATGAAATCACACAGTGTTTCCAATTTGGCAGCCTGGTGAATTCAGTCTCCAAAAACATAATTTTGTTCTGAACTACATGTAATATGAATTGGAGTTAAAACTTGTGAATTGGATGCAATTAACATCCAACTGCTCCCCGCATGGAACTGACTGGTTTTTAACTTGTTGTGTTGTCCCCCTCACTGCACCCCCGACAGCTGGCACCAGTCCCTATTCCCTTGTTCCTTGTGAATTGTTACTGTGTCAGTCTGATGTATATGGGTAGACTGTGCTGGACTTCCTGAGTTCTGTGAAATGAACATCAACACGGGAGGTGTGTGGAGTGTTGCAAGTTAGTTACCCAGCCTGCAAATCCAGGTGTCTCCTGTCTGCCTTCACACGGAAGTTTACACCTGGCAGCTTACTCACTCCCTGGAGATGCTGGGGCCGCCCTAGTTGGTACTCCCTTTTCTGGGGGTGACTGATGAGTCATTGGTTCTCTCCCAGGGTCACCTGTCTGTGTGCCCAGTTTGAAGCCGTCCTACAGCATGGCTTGAAGAGGAGTCGAGGATTGGCACTCACAGCAGCAGCGATCAAGCAGGCAGCGGGCTTTGCCAGCAAAACCGAAACAGGTACTGCTCTGCCTGGCCATAGCTTGGAGGAGCTTGTGTTCCTTCTGCTCTCTCTTTTTCTTTTTTGTTTATTTTTTAATAGTGGGCGAGGAAGTCATCGCGTGGGACTTGGTGGTGGTATGTGTGCACACAGAAATCCATGTCTTAATTGTAGTCAAAACGTTATGGTGTTGTCTGGCATCTGAATTTAAATGAAGTCATCTTTTGTGCAGAATTCTCAGAGCCACGTGGTACAGTCTCTTCTGGGTTCAGGGACCTGCAGCACTCTGGTTTATTTCGCCAGTGTGGCGTGCCAGTTGCTGGGAAATTAATAATCTGTTTTAATTTGATGCCTGAGGATAGCATGGCATTTCATAATTAAATGTCTTCAACACCAGCAACAGAAACCCCAGAGATTCTGTTATCATCCAATTTAATGTTGGAAAAACATTTCCATGTGAATGACAGGCACATGCTAAATAATAACTATTGACACTTAGTACTTAGTGCAAGCCTTGCACTTTGATATAAATTAACTCATTCAGTTCTTCGATAGCTCTGTGAGTAGTAGGGACCTTTATTATCGCCACTGTACAGGTGAGGAAACTGTTCATGGTGATCTGCTTTGGAGCTGAATCCTGAAGTGGATCATATCATATAACAAATGTCTTGTGGTCTCCTCCTCCCCTGAGCTTTCAGTTTGAGCCCTGCCCGTGGCTGTTGCTGGGAATCCTGGAATCTTTCTTATCACCTTGATATATCAGTGTCATTGCTGAGTAAAATGTGCTGTCTTCAGCTGGTTCCCCTTTCACAGCCAAAAGTTGGACCTTGTTGCATTTAGTGGCAGTGGTGGAAATTCTGTGCTCACAGAATCTTAGTCTTTCCCTCTCCCTCCTGTTGCTGTATTATGCTTCCTTTTTTCTCAGCCCTTCAACAGCTCTATTTATTTATTTTTATTTATTTAGGGTTGGGGTCTTGCTTTGTTGCCCAGGCTGGAGTGCAGTGGTATGATCATGGCTCACTGAAGCTTGGAACTCCTAGGCTCAAGTGATCCCCTTGCTGAGCCTCTGAAGTAGCTGGGACTGCAGGCTTGCACCACCATGACTGGCTGGTTTTTAAACTTTTTTAGAGATGGGGATCTCATTCTGATGGCCAGGCCGATCTCAAACTCCTGGACTCAAGTGATCTTCCACCTCAGCCTGCCAACTAGCTGGGATTACAGATGTCAGGCACCGTGCCTGGGTCCAACAGATCTTTTTTTCTTCTTTTATTGAGACGAAGTCTCGCTTTCTTGCCAGGCTGGAGTGCAGTGGCACAATCTTGGCTTACTGCACCCTCTGCCTCCTGGGTCAAGGAATACTCTTCCTCAGCCTCCCGAGTAGCTGGGATTACAGGTGTGCGCCACCATGCCCGGCTAATTTTTGTAGTTTTAGTAGAGATGGGGTTTTGCCACGTTGACCAGGCTGGTCTCGAACTCCTGACCTGTGATCCGCCCACCTTGGTCTCCCAAAGTGCTGAGATTACAGGTGTGAGCCATTGTGCCCGCCCTTGGTACATGTGATATTTTGATACATGCATAGAATGTGTAATGACTTCAACAGATCTTTGTTTTTTTTTTCTCTCGCTTTGGGCAGTCTCCTGGGGCTAGAGTAGGCTCAGAGAGGCTCCTAGATCTTTGATTCTTGTTTATTTCACCAGTTACTCATTTTCAGAAATGAATCAAAGAATAGTCTGAAAGAATCGGACTGCCCAAAGAAAGAAAAAAAGAGGCAAAGATCTGTTGAAGTCATTACGCATTCTGTGCATGTATCAAAATATCACACGTACCACATAAATATGTACAAATATTACCTACCAGTAAGATAATGCGAGCACGGTGGCTCACATTTAGAATTGCTTGAACCCAGGAGGCAGAGGTTGCGGTGAGTCGAGATCGCGCTACTGCACTCCAGCCTGGGCGACAGAACGAGACTGAGTCTCAAAAAAAATTACAAGGTGATTGGTGCTGTTCAGAATATACCAGAGACACAGTTACCGTTGCTGAGCTGCCTGTAAAATTTAAGTTGTAACCTTCCCTGTCTGTTCAGCAGCCTTGGGCACTGAGGATCTTCTGACTTTGAAACACTGCCTTTCCCTGCTTTCTGTGATGCCATAGCCTCCTGTCACGCTTTCTTCTTTTCTGATCCCTGTTGGCATATCACTTCCGTACCCTCAAATATTATTCATCCTTGGTTTCATTGTTGGCTCTTGTTTCTACACATATTGTTTGGATTCGTTGGTGAAGTTGCTATGTATGTGCCTTTTATTCTTAGACCCGCAGCCCAGATCCCTTCCTTGAACTCTGTCTCTTGAATGTCTATTTGGTTGTAAAGCATGGGCTCGTCAGTCTCCAAGACTGAATTCTGATCTTCATCCATCTGTGTTCCTGTGTTTCTTGCTTAGTAAATGGCTCTGCCCTTTACCCAGGCCTCCTGGATCGCTCTTGGGCTTCCTCCTGGCCTTCTCCTGCTTTTCTGCTCCTAAACCAGCCCTGCACATCGCTGTTTTCTGTCTCTCACATGGGTCCCTGAGCTATTCGCAGCTTCTCTATCCTCAGTGAGTTCTCTTCTTTCTCTCTGAGTTGTGTTTTTCTGATTTCAGTCTTGATCAGCTCTAAGCCACTTTGTGCATCATGGGGTGGTCTTCTTTAATGACCCTCCCACTCCCTGACTTATTCCGCATACCCCCACTGACTTAAAGCTCTTCCATGGGCTCTTGTAGAGTTGGGACAAAGCATCCAGTTCTTGACGTGGCTTCTAGGGCTCTCTCCCTGACTGACTTTGCCTGTCTCTGTTCTACCTCGTATTCTGTACTGTACCCCAGGGCTGACAGGCAGTGGCAGGTAAAACATTACCACTCTTACATCCAGTTGGCATAGAAATGATGGCCTGAGGCCCACAAGCTCCCTTCCTGCCATGCCCCTGCCTTGGGACTCTTGGGACCTCTCCACAATTCAGCAACTAAAGCGCTAATGGCAGTTCTTGTGTGGGGCAGGGCCTTCAGCGCCACTGCCTGTGACTTGCTTGGTGCCTCTCACTAATTTAGATAATTCAGTCCTGTATTTGTTTCTATTTTTTTTTTTGTTTTTTTAGACCGCATCTTGCTCTGTCACCCAGGCTGGATTGCAGTGGCGTGACCTTGGCTCATTGCAGCCTCTGCCTTCTGGGTTCAAGCAATTCTTGTGCTTCAGCCTCCCAAGTAGCTAGGACTACAGGCATGCACCACCATGCCTCCTCATTTTTGTATTTTTAGTAGAGATGGGGTTTCCCCATGTTGAGCAGGCTGGTCTTGAACTCCTGACCTCAAGTGATCTGACTGCCTCAGATTCCCAAAGTGCTGGGATTACAGGCATGAGCCACTGTGCCCAGACCAATCCTGTATTTTGAACAGCCCTCCTGGTTTCTACTGTCTTGAAACTTCAAGTCTGGGAGTTCTTCCCTTCCATTACCCTCCTTCCTTCCCCAACTCTAACCTAAGCTCCTACTGGCCAAATTTCTATTCTCTCTTAAAAAAAAATACGGTAAAATCTACATAATGATATTTCCCATTTCAGCCATTTGAGGTGTACAGTTCAGTGTAAGTGTACTTAACGTACATTCACATTGTTGTACAATAGTCATTACCATCATTCATCTCAGAACCTTTCCATTTTTACAAACCGAAACTGTGTACTTATTAAATACTAACACTCACTTTCCCAGACCCCCGCCTCTGACAGCCAACATTCTACTTTCTGCCTTAGTGCATTCTACTTTGGGTTCCTTGTATAAATGGAATCATGCAATATTTGTTATTTTGTGTCTGGCTTCATTTAGCATAACATCTTCAAGGATCATCCATGTTGTAATATGTGTCAGAATTTCCTTCTTTTTAAAGGCTGAATAATATTTTTGAGGGTACGGAGAGCCCATACTTTGTTTATTCCCATGACAGTTGGGTGTCTTCCATTTATGGGCATCTTCCATTTATGGGCTATTGTGAATGGTACTGCTGTGAATATGGAGCTACAAATATTTGTTTTTTCCACTTTTAGTTCTTTTGGGGCATACACCCAGAAGGAGAATCCTGGATCATATGGTAATTTCATGTTTAATTTTTTAGGAATCATCAGACGGTTTTCCATAGTGGGTATACCATGTTACATTCCCATTAGCAATGCACAAGAGGTCCAGTTTCTCCACATCCTTGCCAAACCCAAAGCCTTGCCAATGCTGGTATTTATTTATTTATTTATTAAGACAGAGTCTTAATAAATAAATATTAACTCTTTCACCAGGCTATAGCACGATCGTGGCTCACTGCAACCTCCATGTCCTGGATTCAAGCGATTCCCCTGTCTCAGCCTCCTGAGTAGCTGGGACTAAAGGCATGCGCCACCACGCCCGGCTAATTTTTTGTGTTTTAGTGGAGATATGGAGTTTCACCATAGCCAGGATGGTGTTGATCTCCTGACCTCATGATCCGCCCATCTCAGCCTCCCAAAGTGCTGGGATTACAGGTGTGAGCCACTGCATCCAGCCTGATTTTTTATTTATTTTAATTAATTTATTTTTTTGAGATGGAGTCTCACTCTGTTGCCCAGGCTGGAGTGTAGTGATGCGACCTTGGCTCACTGCAGCCTCCGCCTCCTGAGTTCAAGTGATTCTCCTGCCTTAGCTCCCTGAGTAGCTGGAATTTCAGGCATGCGTCACTGTGCCTGGCTAATTTTTGTATTTTTAGTGGAGAGAAGTTTTTACCATGTTGGCCAGGCTGGTTGTGAACTCCTGGCCTCAAGTGATCTGCCTGCCTTGGCCTCCCAAAGTTCTGGGTGTCCAGGCGTGAGCCACTGCACTCGGCCTATGCTGGTTTTTTAAATTAGAGAAGAGGTATGGAGCTTTAATTGTATACATGGTAAGAACCAGAGAGTGATTACCACCCGTCTTTTTTCATATATATGTGTATAATAATAATTATTTTTTATAGGGACAGAGTCTTCCTATCTTGCCCAGGCTGGTCTCAAACTCCTTGCCCTAGGTGATCCTCCCACCTTTGCCTCCCAAAATGCTGGGATTACAAGCCTGAGCCACTGTGTCTGGCTTCCTCTTTTATGTTTTCATAATTGCCATCCTAATGCATGTGGTATCTCATATGGTTTTGTTCTCTTCTCTCTTGAAGTTTCAGAATTGTTTTAAAAAGCCGCTCATGAGCTCCCTACGTGGTTCAGCTGGGACTGTGCTCCTCTTATAGTCCTGACTTCTTCCATCAAACCTATGTATGGCACTACCTGTCTGCTTTTTCCTTTTTTTTTTCTTTTTTTTTTTTGAAACAGAGTCTCGCTCTGTCCCAGGCTGGAGTGCAGTGGTGCGATCTTGGCTCACTGCAACCTCCAACTCCCAGATTTAGCAATTTTCCTGCCTCAGCCTCCTGAGTAGCTGGGATTACAGGCGTGTGCCACCATGCCCAGCTAATTTTTATATTTTAGTAGAGACAGGGTTTCATCTTGTTGACCAAGCTGGTCTGAAACAACTGACCTCAGGTGATCCGCCTGCCTTGGCCTGCTGAAGTGCTGAGAGGACAGGTATGAGCTACTGCACGTGGCCACACTACCTGTTTTCTTACTGTTTCTCTCTTTTGAAGGTAGTGAGCAACTGGGTCTAACCTCACTCATCCGTGTAGCTCCAGTGTCTTGCAAGGCACCTGGCCCCCTGCATAGTAGTGGCCACCAAAGGACTGCATTCAAAATAATCACTCAAGGATCCTGACTTTAGGGCACACTGCTCATTTTCCCATGAAGTGGATCCCCTACCCTCAGCGGTCTGTACGCATCTTCACAGTCAGTGGGAAGCAGGGGGTGGTAATATACCCACAACTGTAAAATGAGAGAGACTGACTTCCTTGATCCTCAGCGGGGATTTTTGAAAACGGTTGATTGCACTCAAAGCAGACTTTGTATTTTGCTTCATTGGGTCACCTTGGGTAACAATTTCATTTCTGTAGAAAAATTAATTTTGTAGGAAGCTGATGCGCCAGGGGAGCCCTGGGTCCATCCTTTTGTTGGTGAGGGGAAGTCTAGTTCCTCACCCTCCCATCCCTGCTTTCGGTTCCCTGTTGGTGTTTTTCTTTTGTATTCATGAACGTGCAAATCAGCTGCTTTTGGTGAGGGAAGCCTTGGAAGGATGTCTGCTAAAGATGCAGAGAAAATGCTGAACTCCACTGAGGTGAAAAAAGTGGTTGACAACTGGCAGAAAGAAACTGGCCCTAGGGAGGAAGTCAGAAGCCAGCGTGCTGTGCCCCTTGGTCTCTGTGTTAACTCCTGGGTCGCTGGATCATGGGGCTGTCCACAGGGTCCCTTGGGCGTAGGCCCTCAATGCCCAGGGTGGCAGGGACTTAGGCAAGTGTCTCTTTACTGAGGGGTATGAATGTGTCCCAGCATGTTAAGATCTGGTGGAGCTGGACTGATACTTTCTGGGCAAATGCGATTTCTGCTTGTTTCAAAGGTGTTTAATCCTGATATCTTATAAATTAAGATTTAGGCCTGTAATGCCAGTGCTTTGAGAGGCTGAGGTGGGTGGATAACTAGAGGCCTGGAGCTCGAGATCAGCCTGGCCAACATGGTAAAACCCTGTCTCCATTAAAAATATAAAAATCAGCTGGTGGTGGTGGTAGACATTTATAATTTCAGCTACTTGAGAGGCTGAGGCAGGAGAATTGCTTGAACCCGGGAGGCGGAAGTTGCAGTGAGTTAGGATCACGCCCTGGCACTCTGGCCTGGGTGACAGAGTGACTCTACCTCAAAAAAAAAAAAAAAAAAAAAAGACTTGGCCAGGCACGGTGGCTCATGCCCATAATCCCAGCACTTTGGGAGGTCGAAGTGAGCTGGTCACCTGATGTCAGGAGTTTGAGAGCAGCCTGACCAACATGGTGAAACCCCATCTCTACTAAAAATAAAAAAATTAGCTGGTCATGGTGGTGGTGTGCCTGTAATCCCAGCTACTTGGGTGGCTGAGACTGGAGAATTGTTTGAACCCAGGAGGTGGAGGTTGCAGTGTGTAGAGGTCGCGCCACCACACTCCAGCCTGGGCAACAAGAGCGAAACTCCATCTCAAAAGAGACTGAGTGAGGCCTCTGAGTTGTCAGTTTTTAGATCACAGTTATCTAGGCTGTGAGCTCTGAGCTCCATGGGTCCTTTGCCTTGCTCCTGTCGGAATATAAATGACTCTTCAGATTATGATGGCGTATGCCCCTAAAAGGAAGTAAGACACAAGCTTTAGAAGTACTTCTTAGAAATTACCCACTTTTTTTTTTTTTTTTTTTTAAAGAGACAGAGTCTTGCTCTGTTGCCAGGCTAGAGAGGAGTGGTGGAATCATGGCTCTCTGCAGCCTTGAACTAATGGGCTCATGCGATCCTCCCACTTCAGCCTCTTGAGTAGCTGGGACTACACGTTGCACGCCACCATGCCTGGCTAATTTATTTCCCACTGTTTAATAAGGGAGGTGCTGTGCTGTACACTCATGTAGAATGGTATTATGCTGAGCTCTGGTTCCGGAAGGCAGTCTTGTGGCTAGTTGGAAGATGGCCAAGTGACAGAGCGCAGCCCCTTGTTGGAACTCTGCTCTGCCAATCCGTTTGTGCCTTGTAGTCAGGCTTGTTCAGTTTGGGGTGTGACAGATTTGGGAGCACCTGTATTCACCGAGTTCTCAGGCTGGCACATGAGTGAACTTGGTATACCTTTGTTCCTGGCATGGCTGATACCATGTGTGGCTGATTCTGTTAGATTCCGCCCTTAGCTTCATCTTTCTGTCTTTTTTGGCTTTTATAGAACCTAGATTTTGCTCGAGGCTGTGGTATGTCCTTTTTTATCTTGGTGAGGGATCCTGAAGGATTAAGCCAGTTTTGAGTTTTGTTTTCTGCTCCCTTGTGATTTTCCGGGCTTACTTGTTCTTTCCTGGTAATAGGGGCGATAGATCTGGCTTCATCCAGTTTCCTTTCTTCATGCTCAATTGTGAATGAGATGCCCAGAGTTATGACAGTCCTCTGGGACAGTGAGGTCAAAAGGTTGGAGATGCTGGCCTGACACAGCGTTTGTATCTCTGGCCTACCGCCAGACTAACCCAGCTTCATGGCGTTGGATTTTCTTTGTGTGTGAGTTTTGGTTTTGTTTTGATTTGTTTTTAGAAACAAGGCCTTGCTCTGCGACCCAGGCTGGGGCGCAGTGGTACAATCATAGTTCATGCCAGCCTCAAGCTCCTGGTCTCCAGTGATTCCTCTGCCTCAGCCTCCCAAGTAGCTGAGACCACAGGTGTGTGCTGTCATACCCAGCTCCTTGTAGCTGGGTTTTCTGTTTCCTTTTTTAGAGATGGGGTTTTACTGTGGTACCCAGGCTGGTCTGGGGTTTTCTGTTTTTTTTGGTTGTTGTTATTGTTGTTGAGCAGTGCTTTGTTTGTTTTGGGGCACTGTTGTCACACTGATGAGAAGCCCCTCACCCGCCATGGCTGTGGAGCACAGGTGTTGCTTAGTGCCTGGCGTGTTCTTGGTTTTCTATATTTGATTGTCAGATGACTGAAGAGCATACCCTGTCTCACTGCATTAGTTCCTGTGGTTGCAAATGATAGAAAATCCTTTAGACTGATTTAAGAGGGAAAAAAAGGCTGGATGTGGTGCCTTTTTCATGCCTATAATCCCAGCACTTTGAGAGTCCGAAGGAGGCAGACCACCTGAAGTTGGGAGTTAGAGACCAGGCTGACCAGCCTGGAGAAACCCCATCTCTACTAAAAATACAAAATTGGCTGGGCATGGTGGCGTGTGCCTGTAATCCCAGCTACTTGGGAAGCTGAAGCAGGAGAATCGCTTGAACCCAGGAGGCAGAGGTTGTGATGAGCTGAGATTGTATCATTGCACTCCAGCCTAGGCAACAAGAGTGAAACTGTCTCAAAAAAAAAAAAAAAAAAAAAACAAAAAGAAAAAAATCCCAATGAATCTGTAAGGGAAAATAAACTAAAAGAAGAAGGACATTGATTTACTGACTCAAGTAACTAAGAGTTCATCTTGAAGTTGAGTTGGATTTAGGGTTCCTGCCTTCTCCCAAATTCGTTTCCGTCTGTCTCTCAGCACAGCTTCTCTGTGATTGGATGTCCTTCTAGATGTGGTCTCTCTACATGATGGGGTGGAAAATGGCCCCAGGTAACTCCAGGTTTCCATGATTATTAGAGATCCTACTTCTAGAATGGGGTTGGCACACAGCCTCCTTAAGGGCCATATTATAGGCCTCATGAGCCATGCGATCTCCATCGCAAGGACTCAGGTCTGCCAGTGGAGCAGAAACTTGGCCATAGACAATATGGGAGCAAGTGGGTGTGGCTGTGGTCCAGTAACACTATGCTTACAAAAACAGTCTGCAGGCTAGATTTGACCCCCAGGCCATAGTTTGCTGACCTCAGCTCCTGGAGGAGACAAAGCCCCTCTTCTAGTGGCTCCAGTAGAACTTGTGTGAAGGGTCCCTGTGGCCCAGGGCTAAGACTAGGGTGAGGTCAGTGAGACACTCATGTTGGCCACAAAACTGAAGGCGGTGCCAAAAAGCTTATCAATCAAGATAAATAATATTTTCATGCAACATTAAAAAAATGAAAGTTGCATATGCTCTGGTTCTGGCCAGTTAATTGCCTGTCCTGGGTTAGCTGTCCACCCCTGCAGCGGGGAGAGGTTAGGGTAGTGCTGAAGGATGCCAGTAGAACGTGTTTCCCATAGAAAAGAGGGGTGCTCTTGCTAGAAGAAAGGGAAAGGGAGCAGGCATGGTGGCTTACATCTGTAATTCCAGTGCTTTGGGAGGCCAATGCAGGAGGATCATTTGATTCCAGGAGTTCAAGACCAACATGAGTAACATAGCAAGACCTCTGTCTCTATAGAAAAAGAAAAAATTAGCCAGGCAAGGTGGTGTGCACCTGTAGTCCCAGCTACTTGTGAGCCTGAGGGGGGAGGATCGCTTGAGCCCAGGAGTTCAAGACTGCAGTGAACTATGATTGTGCCACTGTGCTCTAGCCTGGGTGACAGGGTGAGACCTTGTCCCTACCCTGCCCCCTCAAGAAAAACCCCAAAACAAGGGAAGAAATAGGAATGCTGTTTGGTGCAAATTTAGTAATGATATTAGTAGCTGGTTTTTGTTGAGCACCAGTTATATGCCAGGTATGTTAATAACTATGGCTAACCTTTATTCACTGCATTTATTGGATACACTTTACATGTACTGCTGTTTCTCATTTTTCCCTCATAGCAATCCGTGCAGATAGATACTGTTCTCTCCATTGTACAGAGGAAGAAAACAGGACAAAATAAGTTTCCCAAGGTCACACAATGCCTGAACTAGAATTTGGGCCAAGGTTTTTGCCTTCCTTGGGGTCTCCAAGGTACAAATTCTTGGCATCGGTGATAGTTGAGGCGTGATAGAAACTTTGCCAAAAGCCTTTGCTGTTAGACATCCTCAGTTAATAGGTGCCCCAGGGCAGTCCCCTTTAACACCCCTCCCTGGCACTTGTTCTTGGTGGCATTTGGCTTTCAGGTGTTTGGAGAACCAGAAGCCCTTGCCCGCTTTTGGACTTAACCCCATGTTTCAAAGCAGATCAGTATATATTCCCAAATTAAATTACGGACACCGCAGGCACTAATTGGCAGGTGAGCTGCACTTTAAATAGACCACATTAATTCTGGCAGTGCAAGCGGAAACCTGCTGGGATAATTCTTATCATCATCAGCATCACCCTGACAAGCTTTAAAAAGATTCTGTAGCAGTAAGCAATTTACAGAATTGAAAGGTGAAAACACACTTTAAAGCATTCAGTAGATTCAAGGTCAGAGGGAGGTGACTGAATTGTTCAAGACAGGCTGCAAGTGAGAGTCGCTTGATTGGACACGTGATGGACATGCAGACGCTTGTCTGGGGTCTTTTGAAACACGTTGTTGGCCAGCTGACCCAGGGCATTGCTGTCGCCAGATTCCTTATCCTGGTTTCTAAGTGAGGTGGAGAGTGGAAGGAAGGCTGTTTTGTACAGTTGCGTGGTTTATACTGATCCAATGAGCTTGGGAAGGGATTAGTTTAACATTTAGGAATTGAGACAAGATAGTTTTGACAGTTTTCAGTTATTCCTGGGAAGTTTATTCTGAATGATCCCAGTGATTGGCTTGATCCACAAATACTTATGCACACTCATACATATGTATACATTTAGATGTTGCTAACACAAAAATGAAGCCACGCAGATGCTCTCTGTTATGAAGGGAATTAATTATTAAGTAAATGCTGGTTGGTCACCATGGATTGGGCACTGTGCTCAGTGCTTTCCTTCCCTTTCCAGTTACCCCAGTAACCCCGGGCGATTCTGTACTTTGTGTTGATTTTATGGGAGAGGATTCTCAGGCTTAGCATGGTCAAGTGACTTGCTGAAGGTCATTTGGTTGAATGAACTTTTCCTTTGTTTGTCCTGCCCGCTAGACTGGAAGCCCCTTAGGAATGAGTTTTTGTTGTCTCTAGCTGGTAACACATAGCCTAGCTTGGTTCACAGCTCAGAGGAAGAGTGCAGTGGATCCTGGTGAAGTTGAATTAAAACATTAGAGTGAACTTAGCTAGCCTGCCGTGCAGTTTCTGGAGATGGTGTACTTGCCTCCTTCTGGAAGGCAGGTTCAAAGCCTTCGTCACATTTCAGAGGGGACTGTGAGCCTGTTGAGCTCCTAGATTGGAAGCCAGGTCTGGCTGCAAAGACTCAGCTTCCCCCACCTGGAACATTAAACAGTTGTGAACGTGATCATTTTGAAGAAGGCCAGGTTCCCTCATTTTGCAGGGCAGTGTGATTTAGTGGTTTGCAGTGAGCTGTGAGGTCCCTTTCTGCCATACTGCTTACTACTGTGTTGCCGGGAGAGTTACTTCACTTGTGCTGGCTTCAGACCTTGTCTCTCACATGGAGGTGGCCTCGGTTGTTATGATGTCAGATATAAAGCGTTTACTGAAATGGCTGGTGCGTAGTTAGTGCTTGGTAAATAGTAGTTGCTCTTATTGTTATTGCCAGCATGAAAAAGTGTTGAAGAGCCAATGTTAAGTGAAGAAAATTGATACAAAATTATGTGCACGCTAACATTACAACTATGAAAAATCTGGGATTGGGCATGGAAGCCCCTTCCTGTTTTCCCAGCACTTTGGGAATCTCAGGCAAGAGGGTCGCTTGAAGCCAGGAGTTTGATACCAGCCTGCGCAACATAGCAGAACCTTGTCTCTACAAATAAATAAAAATAAAAAAATTAGCTGGGCATGGGGACGCGTGCCTGTGTCTTAGCTACTCGGGGGGCTGAGACAGAAGGATCACTTGAGCACAGGATGTTGAGGCTGCAGTGAGCTGCAGCCTGGGTAACAGAGGGAGAGGCCTTGTCTCCTAAATAAATAAATAAATAAATAAATAAATAAATTTAAATGTATGTAAAAAACTTTAAAAATCTATATACATGTGGATAAAAAGTGGTGGAATGTGAGGAGTTACAAGTAGTTGTAGGAATGACTGTCTTATGGATAAAAACAAACTTTCTTAGGTTTCCCATACAGCCTTAAATATGTTTCTGTCCTGAGACTGAGTAATTCAACATGTGGAAATCCTTCCTAAGGAACTAGAAATGAGGACAATTATTTATGTACAGGAGTGTTCTTTACTGTATAGAGGGAAAATTGGCCATGTGCCATGCGCTTAGTAGTAGGGAAATAGTTACGTTTTAGTGGAAAGTCATCAAAAATCATCTTTAAAAGACTATTAATTATAATAGGAAAATGTTCATGATCTAGACAAGAAAATAAATGAATCAGG
Source organism: Sapajus apella (assembly GCF_009761245.1). Lineage (NCBI taxonomy): Eukaryota > Metazoa > Chordata > Mammalia > Primates > Cebidae > Sapajus > Sapajus apella. The sequence goes on along the minus strand of NW_022436991.1, from coordinate 2,719,669 downwards.
ATACAACATTACACCTATAAATGTATATGCATATACACTTATACAATATATATATATATTTTTTTGAGACGGAGTCTTACTCTGTTTCCATGCTGGAGCATAGTGGCATGATCTCAGATCACTGCAGCATCTGCCTTCCGGGTTCAAGTGATTCTCCTGCCTCAGCTTCCCAAGTAGCTGGGACTACAGGCGTGTGCCACCATGCCTGGCTAATTTTTGCATTTTTACCAGAGACGGGGTTTCACCATGTTGGCTAGGATGGTTTGGATCTCTTGACCTTGTGATCTGCCTGTCTTGGCATCCCAAAGTGTTCGGATTACAGGCGTGAGCCACTGCGCCCGGCCTATTTTTTTTTTTTTTTGAGACAGAGTCTTGTTTTGTTGCCTAGGCTGGAGTTCAGTGACGCGATCTCGGCTCACTGCAATCTCCACCTCCTGAGTTCAGTTGATTCTCCTGCCTCAGCCTGCTCGGTAGGTGGGATTATAGGTGTACACCATCATGCCCAGGTAATTTTTGCATTTTTAGTAGAGATGGGGTTTTACTGTGTTGGCTAGTCTGGTCTCGAACTCTTAGTGTCAAGTGATCCACCACATTGGCCTCCCAAAGTGCTGGGATTACAGGAGTGAGCCACCATTCCCAGTGTCAGTTTTTATTTTGGATTCAGGGGGTACGTGTGCAGGTTTATTACTGGGGTATGTTGCGTGATGTGGAGGTTTAGGGCACGATTGAACCCATCTCCCAGGTGGTGAACATAGTACCCAGTAGGTAGTTTTTCAGCTTGTGCTGTCCTCTCTACTCCCTCTAGTAGTCCCCAGTGTTTGCTGCTGTCTTGATGTCTGTGTGCACCCACTGTTTAGCTTCCATTAATAAGTGAGAATATGCAGTATTTAGTTTTCTCTTTCTGTTTAATTTGCTTAGGATAATGGCCTCTAGTCATCCATGTTGCTGCAAAGGACACGATTTTGTTTCTTTTTCATGGCTGCATAGAATTCCGTGGTGTAAATGTACCACATTTTGTTTACGCAGTCCACTGTTGATGGGGATCTGGGTTGATTCCATGTTTTTGCTGTTATTTCCCACCTTTTCCATGCTAAGGGGATACTCTGTTACAATCTCCAACATCGTCTAGGGGCTGTGTGTGTTTCTCTCCCACTGCTGAGTGCCCCAGGCCAAGTGCCAGGCGCCTGTGTCCTCTCTCTGTAGAGCCCGTGTTCTGGTACTACGTGAAGGAGGTCCTCAATAAGCACGAGCTGCAGCGCTTCTACTCCCTGCGCCACATCGCCTCGGACGTGGGCCGAGGCCGCGCCTGGCTGCGCTGTGCCCTCAACGAGCACTCCCTGGAGCGCTACCTGCACATGCTCCTGGCCGACCGCTGCAGGCTCAGGTACGTGGCCGGGATGGGACTTGGAATGGGGTGGAGCAAGGGGTGAAGATCTTGGAGTCTGGAGTCAGACCACCTGGATTTTCATCCTAGTTCCCCAATCTAGGATGGGCCTCCCTGTGGCAGCTCTGGTGTGTTCAGCTGAGCTGTGGGGAAAGCTGGGGGAGAATCATTGAGAGACTGCCTGTAAAGGGCTTGGCATGGCACCTGATACAGCCAGCTGGGATGTGGAGAGAGCTGTTGTCTTAAGACATAGCTTGCTCTTTACTTTCTGGATTTTTCTTTTTTTTGAGATAGATCTTGCTCTGTTGGAGTGCAGTGGCATGAACATGGCTCATTGCAGCCTGGACCACCCTGGCTCAAGCAATCCTCCCACCTCAGCTTTCTGAGCAGCTAGGACCCCAATCATGTGCCACCATACATGGCTAATTAAAAAAAATTTTTTGCAGAGATGGAGTCTCAGTGTGTTGCCCAGGCTGATCTCGAACTCCTAGGCTCAAGTGATCTTCCCGCCTCAGCCTCCCAAAGTGCTGGGATTACAGGCATGAGCTACCATGCCAGGTCTGGAATTTTAATTTGGGATTCTTGCATTCATTCAATCCCAAACTGAAAACAATATGGAAATTTTAAGCTGGGGAAGGAAGTTATTTGTTCTTTTTTCTTTTTTTTTGAAATGTTCTGTTGCCCAGGCTGGAATGCAGTGACACTATCTGGGCTCGCTGCAACCTCTGTCTCCCTGGTTCAAGTGATTCTCCTGCGTCAGCCTCCTGAGTAACTGGGATTACAGGTGTGCACCACCAGGTCCAGCTAATTTTTTTGTATTTTTAGTGGGGATGGGGTTTCATCATGTTGTCCAGGCTGGTCTTAAACTCCTGACCTCAGGTGATCTGCCTGCCTTGGCCTCTCAAAGGGTTGGGATTACAGATGTGAGCCACTGTGCCTGGCCAAGTCATTTGTTTTTATTAAAACTTCCATTTTAGACCGGGCATGGTGTCTCATGCCTGTAATCTCAGCACTTTGGGAGGCCAGGCTGGGCGGATCACTTAAGGTCAGGAGTTTGAGACCAGCCTGGCCAATATGGTGAAACTCTGTCTCTACTAAAAATACAAAAATTAGCTGCATGTGGTGGTGCATGCCTGTAATCCCAGCTACTTGGAGGGGCTAAGGCCTGAGAATTGCTTGAACCTGGGAGGCAGAGGTTGTAGTGAATCAAGATCATGCTACTGTACTCCAGCCTTGGCAATAAAGCGGGACTCTGTCTCAAAAACAAACAAAGCAGAACAAAAAACAAAAACTTCCATAATTTTGTTATTTTGTTGTTGTTGTTGTTTGTTTTGTTTGAGACAGAGTCTTGCTCTTTTGCCCAGGCTAGAGTGCAGTGGCATCATCTTGGCTCACTATACCCTCTGCCTCCTGGGTTCAAGAATTTATCCTGCCTCAGCCTCCTGAGTAGCTGGGACTACTGGCGCATACTACCACACTAGCTGATTTTTGTATTTTTAGTAAAGACAGGGTTTCATTATGTTGGCCAGGCTGGTGTCAAACTCCTGCTGTCAGGTGATCCACCCGCCTTGGCATCCCTAAGTGCTGGAATTACAGGTGTGAGCCACCGTGCCTGGCTGTGGCCATTACTTTTGCTCTGAGAATAGTGGACTAGACATGTTGTTTTGTGTACTTGAGTGATACAGGGCGACACTGATGAATCCTGTTCTGGTTCCTTAAGCACTTCTCCATCAGCAATACCCAGATCTTCAACAGTGAAATTTTACTTAATTCAGTAAGCGGGCAGTTCGTCAGTAGTGTGATGTGCTCCCTTAATTTTTGTCTTGCCCTGTGTTCCCTAGTTTAGGTCCTCTCTTCTGCTTTATCTACTGCTGTGGTCATCTCTCTACTGGTAATGTTTCAGGTCTTCTGGTATTGTGCACAGGGCTCTAAAAATACCCTTAAAGTTCTCTGTTGCCTGTGGCACCTTGTTCAATTGTATGGTAACCTCTATGAGTTTAAAATGGGAGGGCTTGGGAGCTGAGAGGACCGACCCTGATGGCACCTGTGTACTGCTCAGGGTCAGAATCCAGGGCTGAGAATGTCTGAACCTCTGGGGCATTAACCAACTTTGGTTGAGGAGAACATACTCCAGTTTCTTGAAGTGAATTTCTGTGAGGCTCTTTGCAGCATATCATTTACGGGTAGTTCAGAGTTACATAGTCAGTCTCAAAGTTGAAGTGAACAAGAAGCGAGTCCAGCAGTTAAGATTCACAGTCGACCTTACCTGGATCACTAGCCACTTCCCTAACCTGATGTGGGGAAAACACATTCATTTAGATGCACAAAATGGGCTCAGATTTTTTTTTTTTTTTTGTGACGGAGTCTTGGACTGTTGACTGCACTGGAGTGCAATGGAGCGATGTCGAGTCACTACAACCTCCGCCTGCCGGGTTCATTCTCCTGCCTCAGCCTCCCTAGTAGCTGGGATTACAGGCATGTGCCACCACACCCGGCTAGTTTTTTCTGTATTATTAGTAGAGATGGGGTTTCTCTGTGTTGGCCAGATGGGTCTCAAACTCCTGACCTTGTGATCCTCCCGCCTTAGTTTCCCAAAGTGCCGAGATTATAGGCGTGAGCCACTGTGCCCGTCCATGGGCTCAGATTTTTAAAGAATCATGATTTTGGGAATCAGGTGCAGTCAGAATGTCAGCTTGAGCATGTGGTCTGACATTCTGACTGCACCTGATTCCCAAAATCATGATTCTTACATTTTCCGGTTAAATATATTGGAAATGTGTCTCTTTTTCCCTTTCTGTTGGCTGTATTCAGTCACTTCAGTGGCTAATTTTTCCACTCCCTCACTCAACTACAGGTTGCTTATCCCTGATTTTGCTTTAGTGAAACTGAGTTTTGCCTCCATTAATTTAGAATTCAATGACCTGGCGGGGAAGTTACGGCATTGGGGATTTTTGGTTGCTGTATCTTCACAGGGAGTCAGAGAGAGCTTGGAAGTTGGGCTTTGGAGACCAGCTTTTAAGCCCTGGCTGGACCATCATTTGGCCAGATGAGCTTGGACAGGCCCTGCAGGCTTCCCTGACACCCCTACCTCAACTGCCCTGTAGATTTGTGGGGCCTTTTTAGCCTCCTAGCCCTTTCCAAGGAAAACTTGGGCATTCAGAAAACCCAGGCAGGCATTATATTGCTATTATTATTATTATTATTTTGAGACGGAGTCTCTCTCTTTCATCCAAGCTGGACTACAGTGGTTCGTTCTCTGCTCACTGAACCTCCAGGTTCAAGTGATTCTCCTGCCTCAGTCTCCCAAGTGGCTGGGAGTACAGGCGGCTGCTATTAGGCATGGCTAATTTTTTATATTTTTAGTAGAGACAGGGTTTTACTATGTTGACCAGGCTGGTCTTGAACTCTTGACCTCAAATGACTCCTCCCCCCTACACCTCAGCCTCCCAAGTGCTGTGATTACAGGCGTGAGCCGCTGCACCCGGCCAAGGCAGGCATCATATTAAATGCCCTGGTTAATGAAGCCATAGAGGCTCTGTGATTTCTGTCTGAAATGGTCTCTTCTTGTATTAGGCAAATCAGGCAAGCCCTGTTGGCTGGGCTTAGATTTCCTGTCTATCTCTTGGGGTCATTGCTTGAGTGGAAGTCACCCATCCGTCTGCTTCCTTCTGCTTTGCTGCTTTATAGATACATTTACATATCATGTCTATTTTAGTATTCTAAAGCCGGAGGTGTCAGGGGACCAGTAAGGAAGTTGTGGGATGTATGGGTTCCATCCTGTGTTCATAACCAGAAGCTTTAAACCAGCAGAGACCGCAGACAAATCGTATCCCTCCTGAGGTGACCAGGTGCATGCCTTCCAGGGAGCTAATGGAATTGCCTGGTCAGTGGACACTGGGAACCACCACTAAGAACTGTTTCCTTTTCTCTTTCAATCTGCAGCACTTTTTATGAAGACTGGTCATTTGTGATGGATGAAGAGAGGTCTAGCATGCTTCCTACCATGGCAGCTGGTAAGCCTGGCCCAGACCAGAGCGCCGGGCCTTGTGATGCTTGTGAGCAAAGGGGCTGCCTTGGGGTAGATCCACAATCCCATGGGATGCTGTGATTCTTCCCTGTTCCTCAACAACTTAATGAGTCACTTGCTGCTGTCCTTTTTTTTTTTTTTTTTTTTAACTAGCATTGAATGTTGGGTCCATTTTGCATCCTTTTTTTTTTTCTTAGACCCTCACTCTGTCACCCAGGCTGGAGTACAGTGGTACGTGCAATCTTGGCTCACCACAACCTCCACGTCCTGGGTTCAAGCCATTCTCCTGCCTCAGCCTCTGGAGAACCTAGGATTATGGGAGTCTGCCACCACTCCTGGCTAATTTTTGTATTTTAGTAGAGATGTGGTTTCACTTTGTTGGCCAGGCTGCTCTCCAACTCCTGAGCCCAAAGTGTTGGGATTACAGGCACGAGCCACTGTGCCAGGCCAGAATGTTGAATCGATTTATCTAGAATGTGAGACCCTGGCAGAGAAAGCATACATTTGAAGATTTCTAGTGGGCTTTGGAGATGTAGTAGGCACTGGGGGGAACTGGAGGTGGGAGACCTACCTTTGAATTCTGGCTTTACCCCTTGCTACCTAGTGACCTGGAGTGGATGCTGTAAGCTTTGCTACGTTTTCTTTCCTCTCTTTGAGTTGGGAATCATGCTGTCTCAGCAGTCAACTTCATGGGGCTGTGAGAGAATCATGTGAGGTCAGGAGTCATGCACATGATTAGTCAACATGGAGGCCCTGGGTTGATGTTACTCTGTGGCTGCTACACTGTTTACTGTTTGACTCAAAGGGTGAAAGGTGGAATCAGCCGGACTGAAGTGGGCAGCTTGCTTCCTCTTTCCAAGTTCTTTGTTGCCTCCTTTTTGTTTTTCCTTGAAAGTTTATACTAAGTCTTATGTATTTGGGGTTATGTCCTATTCATTGATGAGAAAAAGGATTTGACCATGATTTCCTTTGCAGGTCATAAGATACCAGTGTAAGTTTCTGCCCACAGTAATGACAGTGATACTATCAGTGCACATTTGATGGTTTACTGAGCTGAGTGTTTTCGTGAGTGAGTGCCTTTAATACTTAGAATCTTGTGAGGGAGATAATATTGTCCCCATCTTACAGATTAGGCAACTGGAGTACAGAGAGATGATAAGTTGCTGGACCAAGGTTTTGTAGCTAGTAGGTGGCAGTGCTGGGATTCACCTCCAGGCAGCCTGATCCCAGAGCTTGTGTCATCACCTTCTCCCATCTGACTTATTCCTATTTGTCTTCCTGGCTGTTAGGGAGAAAATGTGGCATGACTCCACTCCCATGATAATGGGTATCTGCTGACCCCAGTTTTGTGGGAGTTTTTAGTTTTTTTTTTTTTGAGACTGAGTCTTGCTCTGTTGCCAGGCTGGAGTGCAGTGGTGCGATCTTAGTTCACTGCAACCTCTGCCTCCTGGGTTCAAGCGATTCCCCTCGTCTTAGCCTCTTGAGCAGCTGGGACTACGGTGCATGCCACCATGCCTGGCTAATTTTTTTTTGTATTTTAGTAGACGGGGTTTCACTATGTTGGCCAGGATGGTCTCGATCTCCTGACCTCCTGATCTGCCCTCCTCGGCCTCTCAAAGGGCTGGGATTACAGACGTGAGCCACCGTGCCCAGCCAAGGAAGGTGTTTTTGTTGTTGTTGTAGTTTTTGAGACAGTCTTGCTCTGTCACGCAGGTTGGAGTGCAGTGGTGTGATCTTGGCTCACTGCAACCTCTGCATGGAAGGTTTTTTAATATCTGTTTAAGATCAGTGTGTCACCTCTTGTATACTCTGTTGTCTGCAGCTGTCTTCGCTTGTTAGGGGTATGACTGCCCATCAGCAAGCACTCCAGACTTTTCCATTTTTTTGGGCAGGTCTGAACTCCATCCTCTTTGCGATTAACATCGACAACAAGGATTTGAACGGGCAGAGTAAGTTTGCTCCCACCGTTTCAGACCTCTTAAAGGAGTCAACGCAGAATGTGACCTCCTTGCTGAAGGAGTCCACGCAAGGAGTGAGCAGCCTATTCAGGGAGATCACAGCCTCCTCTGCTGTCTCCATCCTCATCAAACCCGAACAGGAGACTGACCCGCTGCCCGTCGTGTCCAGGAACGTCAGCGCTGGTGAGCAGGAGCTATGCTCGAGGCAGAGCAGAGGGAAGCAGAACGTGGCTGATGAGGTGGACGGACATACCTCGTCATCTGAAAGTCGTTCCAAGGGGAATGGAGCCCAGTGCACTTGCATTTTCCATTCACATTTGTGTTTCTGTTTCTCATCCTCATTCACTCTGAAAGGGCAATGATGGCCTTACCTAGATGCAAGAATTGCAGGGTGGAAAAATGAGCAGCTCAGCCACAGCAAACGGAAAGTGAGGGTGCGAGGGACACGAGGAGCCAGTTGGCGCTGATCCTTATTCATTCATTCCTTTATTTGTTCCTTCATCGTGTTCTGTGTGCTAGGCAGTGAGCTGAATAGGAAAGACAGATTGCCAGCAGGTAGCCCTCAATCTGCTATGGGATGGGTGTGGGTGGGTAGTTCATGATAAAGTATATAATTTATGATCTTTAGGATAAAAGGGATGAAAACCAAGCATAGGCTGCTATAGGGTGCATCTCCCATTGGGCTTGCCTCCCACTGGGGATGGCATTTAAGTGGAGGCCTCAGGGAAGAGAGGAGTTGTCAGCTTTGGCTCTAGGCTCTGGGAGGCACAAGAGAGTTGATTCAGGCTCGGCTCGGTGGCTCACACCTGTAATCCTGGCACTTTGAGAGGCCAAGGCAGGAGGATCGCTTGAGTTCAAGGGTTCTAGACCAGCCTAGGCAATGTAGTAAGACCTTGTCTCAATTTTTTAACTCTTTTTTTTTTTTGAAACAGAGTCTCACTCTGTTGCCCAGGCTGGAGTACAGTATCATGATCTCAGCTCACTGCAACCTCCACCTCCCGGGTTCAAGCAGTTCTCTTGCCTTATCTTCCCAAGTAGCTGGGACTACAGGCACACACAAATATGCCTGGCTACTTTTTGTATTTTTAGCAGAGATGGCATTTTACCATATTGGCCAGGCTGGTCTCAAACTCCTGACCTCGAGTGACCTGCCTGCCTTGGCCTGCCAAAGTGCTAGGATTACAGGTATGAGCCACCGTACCCAGCCTGTTTTTTAAAATTTTTAAATAAAAATAGAAAGTTGATTCAGTTTAGGTTAATTTGGTAAGTTTTTAATACTCCTTGAGACTTTTGGTACATTAAGATGTTGCTACAGCAAAATTGGAAATTTTGTTGTGTGTGTATGTGTGTATGTGGGTATGTATGTGTATGTAGAGACAGGGTCTTGCTATGTTGCCCAGGCTGGTCTTGAACTCCTGGCCTCAAGTGATCCTCCTGCCGTGGCCTCCCAAAGTGCTGGGATTACAAGTATGAGCCACTGTACCTGGTTGAAATTGGAAATTTTGGGCTTAAGTACTTAGTATTTTCAAATCTGTTAAGGAAGGCGGTAATTGTGGCCATCCCTTTGGATGGTGAAAGTGTAGAATCCCATGGTGTCTTTTGCCTGCCTTGCCCTCTGCTTCTCCAGTAGATACCCTGCATGAATGATGTAGGAGATAGGGCTTTTGATGGCTTTGTGTAACAAAGACACTGAAATTTCTACCCCCAAAGGAGAAGTAGTCCCACCTATTTTTGGACCTCTACTTTTGAGGTAATCTCAGAGTTGTGCTATGCCAGTGAGGCCTCACTGCATCACACATTGGTTTAGATGGATTTGATTTTGGAATTGCTCAAAGTGTCTTACATCCAAGTCTGATGATTAAAATGGGGGCAGAAAGAGTCTTCTCTGAGTGCTGGTCACTAAAGCAGGCTTGATTTCTGTTTCAGTTAGCCTGTGTTATATAACAAGTGATTCAAAAATGTAGTGGCTTGAAATCACCACACTTCGTTACTTTTTTATGTGGGTTGGTTTGGTGGCTTTTCTGCTAGGTCCCCTGGGCCCATTCATGGGAGCTGGCGGTTACATTGGAAGATCCAAGATGGCCCCACCCACATGTCTGGAATCAGTCCTGGGGCATTTCGGGTTGTACCCATGGCCTCTCATCCTCCAGTCAGCTGAACTGCCTTCTTTATGTGTGGGGTCAGGGCTGCTATCTGAGAGGGTGAAGGCAAAGCTCTGAGACTTTTTTTATGCCTAGGCACTAGAAACTCACATAGCGTTATTTCTGCCACATATTTTTTTTGAGAGGGAGTCTTGCTCTGTCACCTAGACTGTAGTGCAATGGCACGGTCTTGGCTAACTGCAACCTCTGGCTCACTGCAACCTCCGCCTCCCAGGTTCAATCAGTTCTCCTGCCTCAGCCTCCCAAATAGCTGGGATTACAGGCACTCACCACATGTCTGACTAATTTTTTTTTAATATTTTTAGTAAAGACAGGATTTTGTCATGTTGGCCAGACTGGTTTGGAACTCCTGACCTCCAGTGATCCACCAAAGTGTTAGGATTACAGGCATGAGCAACTGTATGCAGCCATTTCTGTCACATTCTATTTGTAAAAGCAGGGCAACATGGCTCATGCCTATAATCCAGCAATTTGGAAGGCTGAGGTGGGAGGATTGCTTGAGGCCAGAGGTTTTGAGACTGGCCTGGGCAGCACAGCAAGACCTCATCTCTAAAAAAAAAATAATAAAATTAGCTGGGTGTTGTGGCATGTGCCTGTAGTCCCAGCTACTCGGGAGTCTGAGGCCAGAGTATTGTTTGATCCCAGGAATGTGAAGTTACAGTGAGCTATGATTGCGCCATTGCACTCCAGCCTGGGCAATAGAGTGAGACCCCATGACTCTTAAAGAAAAAAAAAAGCAGAGCACTACACCAGCCAGATTCAAGAGGGTACAGAAATGGACATCTCTAGCGGGAAGAACCACGAAGCCCTATTGCAAAGGGGCATTGCACAGGAATGGCAGGAATTTGAGGCTGTTCAACAGTTGACCACACCCCCCCAGCTGGTTTTTGTGGGCTCATCTACAGTCATGAGAATATTTTTTAAAGTGAAGCACTGAAGATCATTTCGATAATGGTAGCATCCTTCGCATCAAAGTAACTGCTTTTAGAACAGTTTCAGTGTGTGCTCTGTGGTGTGTTTATTTAAATTAGAGGTAGAGGCCTGCATCCATTCAGCTCGATCTGTAGACAATTTTTCGTTGATGATTTTTTAAAAGTCTGAATTAATGTTACAGTGTATTCCTCAGTTGAATAGTATTTTCCATACCTGGAGGTGAGTTGTTTGATCATCCTTTTGTCTTGCCTGCTTTTTCTTATACCGAATCTTTTTTTTTGCCAGATGCCAAAGGCAAAAAGGAGCGGAAGAAGAAAAAAAAAGTGACCAACATTATCTCATTTGATGATGAGGAAGATGAGCAGAACTCTGGGGATGTATTTAAAAAGATACCTGGGGCAGGGGAGAGCTCAGAGGAGAACTCTGACCGCTCCTCTGTCAATATCATGTCGGCCTTTGAAAGCCCCTTTGGGCCAAATTCCATTGGAAGTCAGAGCAGTAACTCATGGAAAATTGATTCCCTGTCTTTGAATGGGGAGTTTGGGTACCAGAAGCTTGATGTGAAAAGCATTGATGATGAAGATGTGGATGAAAACGAAGATGACATATATGGAAACTCATCAGGAAGGAAGCACAGGGGCCACTCGGAGTCGCTTGAGAAGTAAGTTCCCCTCATGCTTTTGCATGTGTGCGTGTGAGATGGCGTCTCACTGTCCCCCAGGCTGGAGTGCAGTGGAGTGATCTCAGCTCACTGCAACTTCCACCTCTTGGGATCAAGCGACTCTCCTGCCTCACCCTCCCGAGTAGCTGGGATTACAGGTGCCCACTATATCGGGCTACGTTTTGTATTTTTAGTAGAGATGGGGTTTCACCATGTTGGCCATGCTGGTCTCTAACTCCTGACCTCAAGTGATCTGCCTGCCTCCCCCTCCCAAAGTGCTAGGATTACAGGCATGAGCAACTGTGCCCAGCCTCCCCTTGCGCATTTAATGAGGGGAGATTAGGGTCACTGTTTTCTGTTTCTATGGTATTGGGTGAAATAGGACTGCAAGTTTAATGTTTGCTCACGGCATCATTCCTTCTTCAGGTGTTGATTTAGGAGTGTTACTTGGAAGGAGTATTATTTGCTATTCCTCTGAGAACTAAAAGAGGGAAAGGAAATACAATTTGAGGGTACTTAATATAAAGTTAAGATCACAATGTGTGCCTTGAAATTTCTGCTTTGTATATACATCTGTCATTTTCGTTGACTGTTTTCCTAGCATCTCTGACTTGCCACTAGCACAGGAAGCTCAGGAAGAAGGCGGGTTAGGAGAATAGTTGTAGTAGGGTGACTTCTGTGTTTATCTGCAGGGGTGTGAGTATCACGAACTTGCCTGCACGTGCTACTTTATCAGTAGAGTTGACTGGGCACGGTGGCTAATACCTGTAATCCCAGCACTTTGGAAGGCTGAGGTGGGTGGATCACCTGAGGTCAGGAGTTCAAGACCAGCCTGACTAACATGATGAAATCCCTTCTCTACTAAAAAAATACAAAATTAGCCCCAGATGATGGTACATACCTGTAACTCCAGATACTTGGAATGCTGAGGCAGGAGAATCACTTGAACATCAGAGGCAGAGCCGAGATGATCCCATTGCACTCCAGCCTGGGCAGCAAGAGTGAAACTCCTTCTCAAAAAAACCCCCCCAAAAGCCCAAATAAGCCAGTTACCTGTTAGGCTTTGTAGTACACAGTGCCATCCTAATCATGACTACTGCAAAATCCAGTCCATTGAAGTGTAAAATGAGGCTGGGTACAGTGGTTCACGCCTGTATTATCTGCATTTTGAGAGGCTGAGGTGGGAGGATTGCTTAAGGTCAGGAGTTTGAGACCAGCCTGGGCAACACAGCAAGACACCATCTTTAAAAAAAATACGCGTAACGTGAATGTACAGAAATGTATCTTTTGGTGTGGCCTGAATCTTATGGTATTGTTTAGGCCACAGTATGCCTCTAGCCCTAAGATGTTCATTTTCATGTTGTTTTAAAATTAGGGTTTTTTTTTCTGATGAGACTGTGCCTATTTTGGTTTTTAAATTTTTACTCTAGTCCCCTTCTGCATGGATGCTTGTACTAATAGTGTTATTTTGTTGGTCATCTGAGATATGCCAGGTGCTGCCGGTGATTTATACACTGTATTGTAAGACTTCTAGCAACCATGTGAGATTAGTGGGTGTCATTCCCATTTCACAGATAGAACAACAGGATTCTTTAGAGAGTGAAGATTTGTTAAAGCCATTGGCAGAGTTGAAATTTGGATTCAGATATGCTGTAATCCAAAGCTTATACTGTCATTTTTTTTTAAGGCAGTGTCTTACTCTGTTGCCCAGGCTGGAGTGCCATGGCATGATCTTGGCTCACTGCCACCTGCCTCTGGGGTTCAAGTGATTCTTGTGCCTCAGCCTCCCGAGTAGCTGGGCTACAAGTGTGCACTACCACACCTGGCGACTTTGTGTATTTTTGGTAGAGATGGGGTTTTACCATGTTGGCTAGGCTGGTCTTGGACACCTGGCCTCAGGTGATCCGCTTGCCTCGGCCTCCCAAAGTGCTGGGATTACAGGTGTCAGCCATCATGCCTTAGCTGTTCTGTCAAATGCTTTTCATGTTTCTACATAATTATGAATATTGATTTTTTGATGTGATGGTTAATTTTGTGTGTCAACTTAACTGGGCTGTGGAGTATCCAGATTGAACGTTACTTCTGGGTGCATCAGTGAGATTTTTCTGGGGACGTTAGTGTTGGACTCGGTGGCCTCAGTAAAGGGGACAGCCCTCCCCAGCGTGGGTAGATACCATCCAATCCACTGAGGGCCTGAACAGAGCAAAAAGTGAAGGAAGGGAGGGATTATTTCCTTTTTGCCTGCTAGCTTCAGCTGGGACATGGGTTTTCTGCTGTGGGTCTGGGACTCCCACCATCTGCTCCCCTGGTTCTCAGGCTTCAGACTTGGACTTCACCACACCACCAACTTTCCTGGCTCTTCAGCTTGTGGACTGTGGATCATGGGACTTCTTGGCCTCTGCAGTTGCATGGACCAGTTCCTCCATATAAACCTGTCTATCTGTCTGTCTGTCTGTCTGTCTGTCTGTCTGTCTGTCTGTCTGTCTATCTATCTATCTATCTATCTATCTATCTATCTATCTACCTACCTACCTACCTACCTATCTATCTGCCTGCCTGCCTGCCTGCCTTCCTGTCTGCCTACCTGTCTGTCTGTTGGTCTCTATCCATGCACACATTCATTGGTTCCATTTCTCCCCAGAACCCCGTTCTGCCAGATCAGTTGCTGTTCAGTCAGATCAACTTGTTATGACTGGTGAAATGTTTCCCCTTTTGTTGGGTATTTAGGTTGATGGTTTTTATTTTTGCTTTTTTTATCAGCTATTCTCAAATGAATATTTTCACAGACAAGATTTTTTTTCCTATGATGGAACTATTTATTAGGGCAGCTTTTCAGTGGCCTTGTTCTTGCTTGTAGGGTATAAATGTTTTTGTACCTGACATCCAAGTCTTGTGACCTGCTGTGTTATTCAGGGCTCTCCAGAGAAACAGAATCAGCGGGGCGGGGCTGAGGGGGGCGTTCTGTGTATGGATGTGTGTATCTCCTTCTCTGTCTTGCTCTATTTTTGCCTCAGTTTCTACCTCTAACTCCATCTCTCTCTGTCTCTGTTTCTGTCTGTGTCTCTCTCTGCTTTCTTTCTTTCTTTTTTTTTTTTTTGAGATGAAGTCTTGCTCTGTCACCCAGGCTGGAGTGCAATGGCACGCTCTCAGCTCACTGCAACCTCTGCCTCCCGGGTTCAGGCGATTCTCGTGCCTTAGCCTCTCGAGTAGCTGGGATTACAGACACCCACTATCCCCGGCTAACTTTTATGTTTTTAATAGAGATGGAGTTCCCTGCTTTGGCCAGGCTGATTTCAAACCTGACCTTAAGTGAGACACCCGCCTCAGCCTCCCAGAGTGCTGGGATTGTAGGCGTGAGCCACTGTGCCCGGTCTTCTCTCTTGATATATTTTCAGGAATTGGCACACGTGATTGTGGGACTGGGGTCCAAAATCTGCAGGATAGTTGTGTGGACTGGAGATCCAGGGAGGAGTTGCAGTTCAAGTCCAGAGGCAATCTGCGGGGGAATTTCTTCTTCCACTGGAAGGTCCATCGTTTTCCTATCGGGGCCTCACAGTGCTTGCAGGAAGCCCACCCACATTATGCAGTGTAATCTGCTTCACCCCAAATCTACTGATTTAAATGTTAATCTCATCTAAAAAGTACCCTTACGGAAACATCTAGAATAATGTTTGACCAAATATCTGGGCATTGTGGCCCAGCCAAATTGACACATACAATTATCCCTCACTGGTGCTTTTTTTCGGAATGGAGTCTTGCTCCAGGGCCCAGGCTGGAGTGGTGCAGTCTCAGCTCATTGCAGCCTCTGCCTCCCGGGTTCAAGCCGTTCTCCTGCCTCAGCCTCCAGTTCAGGTGAGACGATAGGAATGTGCCAACACACCCGGCTAATTTTTTATATTTTTAGTAGAGTTAGGGTTTCACCATGTTGGCTAGGCTGGTCTTGAACTCCTGAGCTCAAGTGATCCACCTGCTTGAGCTTCCCAGAGCATTGGGATTAAAGGTGTGAGCCTCCGCACCTGGCCATGTGCCATTACTTCGTAACCTGGGCCTTTGAGGAGATGCTGCTTGTTGATGCCACTGAGTATAGCCCCATGGGTGAGGCTGGTGTGTGAGCCAAGGCAGCCCCCAGCATTGTGATGTGTAAATGCCCAACACAGTGCAGGGTGACTTTCACGTGGCCCAGGCCCTCCGAGGCCAGAGGGCCTCCTGCAGACTCTGGCCAGCTCTTCTGGCAGAAAGAGGGATCTCGACTGACCCTTCCACAGAGCAGCCTGGGGAAGGCACAGCGGAGTGATGGGATGGCCTGCTGAGTAATGCTTTGATTTTGATTCTAAGCTGGTGTTCACAGGGAAGGTCAAGGGGGCTGGTGTACAGCAGATTTGTGAGGGAAATGTGCCAAGACCAGGAGAAGCTCCCTGTGGATTTCCAAAGCCTCTGGCAGAGTCTGCTGCCCTCTTGTCCTTAAGATCCTTCGTTGGTCAAAGTTGGGCTTACTCCTCAGCATAATCTGAGGGGTAATTTTTTATAGAATTTTTTTATAGAAATGGGGTCTCAAGGCATTGCCCAGGTTGGTCTTGACTTCCTGGCCTCAAGTGATCCTCCCATGTTGGCTTCCCAGAATACTGGGATTACAGGCACAGGCATGGGCCACTGGGCCAGGCCCGGACAGGGCTTTACTGGTCATTAAACTCATTTCTAAGGGAGCCTTGTTTCTCCTGCCTCAGTATTTATCACAAGTATTGGCTTTGCTTTTTGTATTTATCTTTAAAAGGGATAGTATTTTTATTACAGTCAGGGTTTGTTCTTTTGTTCTTTCTTTTTTTTTCTTTTTGAGACAGGTCTTGCTCCGTCATCCAGGCTGGAGTTCAGTGGCATGATCACAGTTCACTGCAGCTTGGAACTCCTAGAGTCAAGTGATCTTCCTGCCTCAGCCTCCTGAGTTGCTAGGACTATAGGTGCATGCCGCCACACCTGGCTAATTTTTAATAGAAATGGGGTCTCAAGGCATTGTTCTTGACATCCTGGCTTCAAGTGATCCTCCCATGTTGGCTTCCCAATGTACTGGGATTGCAGGCATGGGCCACTGGGCCAGGCCCAGACAGGGCTTTTCCTATCGCTTTATATGTGCTCTATGATACCAGGAGGCAAGTAGGGAGAAACATAATTCAGAAAGGACTACAAACATATACGGCGTCTCGCTATTCTGCATCTCAGTAGCAGTTAAGGAAATGCAAACTGAAACAAGACCTCATATTTTGCCTATCATATTTGTGGAGACCTTGGGTTCCTGCCCTGGTGGAAGGGAAAGATCTTGCTGTCAGTGGCTCTTCAGTTCCACTCACATCCCATAGCATTGTCGGTGTCTGTGGGATGACTGAGGCTGCAGGGGTGGTGCCCAGGGGCTGCCCTCATAGACAGCTGGAAGCAGTTGAGCTGGAGTAGTTGATGGCCGTGGGGGAAAGCAGTTTGACAAACTGGCATGAGCTGAAGGATGTTCATCCCACTTGATTTAGCAATCCGAGTGCAAGAAGCTGCCTGGAGGACATACCCTTGACTCAGGGAAAAGTTGCCCCATCTACATACCTAAGTCCTTCTTCAGAGAAGCGGAACACTGGAGCTGACCTAAATGTGCAGCCACAGGGAGACAGTTAACAGTGGAAGATTTTGTAGTTTAAGCCTTGACGTTTTAATGTTTAGGATCTCAAAACATCTTAAATTATGTTTCAGAGCATCCAGTGTTATGAAGATGACCTAATGAGTTAATATACATAGATATTTTTTGAGACAGAGTCTTGGTCTGTCACCCACGCTGGAGTCCAGTGGTACAATCTTGGCTCACTGCAATCTTTGCCTCCCGGGTTCAAGTGATTCTCCTGCCTCACCTTCCCAAGTAGCTGGGATTACAGGTACTCACTACCACGCCCAGGTAATTTTTGTATTTTTAGTAGAGACGGGTTTCACCATGTTGGCCAGGCTGGTCTTGAACTCCTGACCTCAAGTGATCCACCCACCTATGCCTCCCGAAATGCTGGGATTACAGGTATAAGCTACAGAGCCTGGCCTGTTATTATTATTATTTTTTTTATTTTCTTTTTTTGGAGACAAGGTCTTGCTCTGCGGCCCAGGCTGGAGGCAGTGGCATGACCTCGGCTCACTGCAGCCTTGACCTTCCAGGCTCAAGAGATCCTCCCACCTCGGCCCCTCCAGTCGCTAGGTCTGCAGTGTGCAACACCATACCTGGCTAATTTTTAAATTTTTTTGTAGAGACGGGGCTCTTGTTACGTTGCCCAGGCAGGTTTCAAACTCCTGGGCTCAAGTGATCCTTCTCCCTCGGCCTCCCAAACTACTGGGATTACAAGTGTGAGCTACTGTGTCTGACCAGCAGTCTTTAATGTAATTCATTTTGAGGCGGTGATCCTTGAGGCTCACTTCTTGGGTTCGAAACCTCATCCTCTTGGGGCCTGGCTTGACCTTGCGCTTGCATATGTTGTGGGGAAGGGTCAAGAATTATCTTAGAAACCAGCAGAACATTGCGCCTGCCCCAAGCCAGTGGAGTGGCCAAGAAGGGACTGGCTGCTTTTGCTGCCTTCTCCTGAAAGGGCGCCCCTGACCACCTCTGGGTGCCTGCCCCATGGTCCCCAGTGGCTGGGTCAGAGCCTCAGGAGGGCACCTCTTGGCAGATTCCCAAGGCACAGCCAAGTTCACCCAGAACTCTGCCCAGGTTGGGCTTGGTGTTAGGACCCAGGCGGGAGCAGCTCTTCTTTTGCCCGCACCCTGCTGTCTGAAAGCCTCATTGTGTTACAGCCATGGTTGAATGATATGTCTTGCAAAATTCTGCTAGGATTATTTCCTCCAGCGTTTCTCTCTCTGTGCCAGATGTCTGGCCAAAAGTTGGAGAGGGCTGAAAGGAGACTTCTACCTGAAAAGCATCTCAAATAGGAGCTGGCAATCCATGCCTGCAGGCCAAATCCGCCCCCAAGCAGTGAATGATGGTGACATTTTTAAAGGGTTGTAAAGAGACACCAACAAAGAAGAGTGTGTCACAAGCCTCAAATATATATGTCTCTAGTCTATTACAGACAGTATTTGTTCATTTTAGAGTAGCTCTAAAATAAAGACAAACTATCTAAGTAATGTCACTTGTGGACAGGAGAAGAGAGACCCAGTGCACTTGGATTTGGAAGACCTGGGCTCCAGTCCCACAGCCTTGGTTCTGCTGCTTAGGGCTGATGGCCTTGGACAAGCCACACACTCTTTTTTCTTTTGCCCCTGCTCCCTCTGTCTGCCCATCCCTCTCCCTCCCCTGTCCTCTTTCCATCCTTTCCTAGGTGGGTATGATTATGGTCTGCTTTGGTCTTCTTTATCTGCTGAGATACAAAATGACATTGTAACCCTAGAGTGCAGTTGGCTCTCTGCCTCCACGGGTGCTGCATCTGTGGGTTCCACCTCTATGGTTTCAACCAACTGCAGATCAAAAATATTACAAAAGAATAAAAAAATAAAAATAATACAAATAAAAATACAGTGTAACAGCTATTTACATAGAATTTGAATTCTATTAGGTATCATAAGCAATCTAGAGATGATTTGGCGTACATATGTGAGAGGATGTGCTTATGCAGATAATACACCATTTTACATCAGGGACTTGAGGCCAGGCGAGGTGGCTTATGCCTGTAATCCTAGCGCCTGGGGAGGCTGAGGCGGGAGGATCATTTGAGCCTATGATTTTGAGACCAGCCTGGCCAACATAGTGAGACTCTGTCTTCACAGAAAACAAAACAAAACAAAAAATTAGTCGGATATGGTGTCTCATGCCTGGAGTCCAAATTCCTTGGGAGGCTGAGGCAGGGGGCTCGCCGAAGCCCAGGATCTCAAGGTTGCAGTGAACTATGATCGTGCCACTGCACTCCAGCATGAGCAACGGAGCAAGACCCCGACTCCAAAAAGAAACCAAACCAGGGACTTTAAGCATCCTCAGATTTGCAAGGGGTTTATGGAACGGCGGATACGATGTAATGCAGATACCGGGGTATGACTGTACTACAAACTACCTCCTGGTATTTATTAACGTTTCTCTATTGCTCAGAGGCAAGTGCTGCAGCGGGTATTTACTCCCCAAAAAACTCAACCACACTGCCTGGCGTTACAAAGATGGTACACGTTAGAGTTTTGTACTCTGTGGGTAAGGTGACAATATAACAGAGTATATGAGCCTGGTTAATAATTGAGCCGAATCCCTTCCTTGGAAGGGACCCAGACATGACTGGTCTGATTCTGTTCCTTTACCCATGAGGGGCTGAGAAGCAGTGAGGCAGAGCAACGCTAGTCTCAGGTCAAGTGGCTGCTGTCATTTTGGAACCTGGAGCAGATGGCACATGATGCATGTGCTGTCGCCTCACTCAAGCCTCTGTCCTTCCTCTTAAATGGGGGATTGGGCTTCCTCCAGCTCCCTCCTTAAGCCCTGCATCTTCTAGGCAGCCTTCCTTGACCTTCCTAGAATGACCTTCCTCCACGATCTGAGCTACCATTTACAGCTTCTTGGAGGATTATTTGATTCGTGTCTGTGCCCCCCACCAAACTGCCAGCTCCCTAAGGGCAGGATCAACACTGTTCACTGGTTCTTTTGCCGCCAAGTGCCTGGCATATAGTAGATGCTCAGTAAACACTGGTTGAGAGAACAAATGCGAGAGGTCTGGATCTGGACTCCACGCTCCGCCTCCCAGGTCCACACCTCCTTCTTTCTGTTCTCAGTCGTGCAGTGGCCTGGTTAGTTCTCAGGAGGGCACCATGGATGCCGGCAGATGCTTGGTGAGTCATGAGGCCTCCAGGCTCTTTGGCCTGTCCTGTAGCTGTGTTCTTTCACCTTAGGCCACTGGATGGGAACACCTGCCTCTCCCAGATGCACAGCTGGGCTCCGCTGAAGGTGCTGCACAATGACTCCGACATCCTCTTCCCTGTCAGTGGCGTGGGCTCCTACAGCCCAGCAGGTGGGTGTCTCCCAATTACTCCTTTTCTCCAATCAGAGCTTTGGCTTCCAGAACGAGCAGGAATATCTGAGTTACTTGGACAGGTAGGAATGGGGAGCCAGGAGGCAGGGGGGCTCAGGGCCAGGTGGGGCTCATTGAGATTCATAAATGAGAGAGGGCTTGGCTTCTCTACCTGAACCTGGGTGTCCTGAGTTGCTATCGGTGGAGTGAGTGTTGGGCTGAATCAGCTGGCAAGTCGCCAGGGCCCCCAGGCCTGTTTTTCTCCCTCTCCAGTGGCTTGTTGAACTTGGTTGTGTAAAAGCTGACCACAAAGAGGAACCACGATTTTGCCTCTTTGAAGCTGCAAGAAGGTAACTGAACCCCTGTCCATGAAGTTCCTGGCACCTTGTGCAGAAAAGCGCTTGGGGATTAGGAAGTAGCTTGGTTAGAAGCTCTTTCTTGGCTGCGCACGGCGGCTCACGCTTGTGATCCCAGCACTTTGTGAAGCCGAGGCGAGTGGATCACCTGAAGTCAGGAGTTTGAGACCAGCCTGACCAACATGGTGAATCCCCATCTCTACTAAAAATACAAAAACTATTTGGCCGTAATGGCAGGTGCCTGTAATCCCAGCTACTCAGGAGGCTGAGGCAGGAGAATCGCTTGAACCCTGGAGGTGGAGGTTGTAGTGAGTCGAGATCATGCCACTGCACTCCACACTGGGTCACAGAGTGAGACTCTGTTTCAAGAAAAAAAACTTTTTCTCTGGTATGGGTAAGCGTTTTTCTACCATTCCACATGGTTGAACACGTGCCCGTGTGGTTTGTTACTGTTTTCTTTAGCTAGTGCAGGCCATGGGGAGGACGTGGTTGAGCCCAGCTTGCCCCTGGGGTGCAGTGTAATGCAGCTGGCACAGCATCTGGCTCAGAGAAGTGCTCAGTTGCTGTCCCTGCCCCCAGAGCAATGCTGGGTCAGAGAGGACTTGGCCTGACCCACTTAGGTGCTTCCTTGTTTTTCTAGGAAGCAAATGTCCCTTCTCTGGGCCCAGATTTAGGGAATTATGACTGGAGCCCACCAGTCACTCAGGAAGCTGTTGAAATTCTGAACTGGGGTGTAGACTCTTCCTGTCACTTGGCAGGAGCAGAAACCTACTCAAACTAGCTCAAGGGGCGGGGACAGTCACTGGCAGAAGGACAGGGGCCAGTCAGATGCAGTCCCAGCTCTAGAAAGTTATATAAGCCCGAGTGCATTACTGCCCTGAACGTCGGCATTCCTGGCTGTAAAATGAGGCTAAACACTTCCTGTCTATCAGTTGCTGTGTCTTCATCTGGAAAATGGGGATAATAGTGATGAGAGCCAGCATTTGCAAAGCCCGTGGAGTGCTGCACTGC
This sequence comes from Sapajus apella, assembly GCF_009761245.1. Lineage (NCBI taxonomy): Eukaryota > Metazoa > Chordata > Mammalia > Primates > Cebidae > Sapajus > Sapajus apella. The sequence continues at coordinate 2,698,187 of NW_022436991.1, read as the reverse complement.
GGCGTGGCTGACCCTAATGAACTCATCTGCTCTTCACCACAGCCCTGTGAGAGTGCGGGTGTGATTATGTCAGCTCCCTCTGAGATCCACAGGGAAGGTGCCCTGAGATAATATGGGGAAAGTGCCAGGCACATGCCAAGGCCCCTGGTGAGAGCTCCATGGCCTGGGAGCTAGGGTGTTGGCATGGAGGGGGCTTTCTTGACTTGGCGAGGTGCTGCCATCTTTCTCATGTGGCCTCCGCCTACCTCCTGATGGAGGTCTGCCCATCTCCTCTTATCTTAGTCTGTCTTATTTTTTGTTCTTATTTTTTTTTAATTTTTTATTTTTTGAGACTAAGTTTTGCTCTTGTTGCCCCGCCTGGAGTGCAGTGACATGATCTCGGCTCACCACAACTTTCACCTCTTGGGTTCAATCAATTCTCCTGCCTCAGCCTCCCAAGTAGCTGGGATCATAGGCATGTGCTGCCATGCCCAGCTAATTTTGTATTTTTAGTAGAGACAGGGTTTCTCCATGCTGGTCAGACTGGTCTTGAAATCTCGACCTCAGGTGATCCGCCTGCCTTGGCTTCCCAAAGTGCTGGAATTAACAGGCGTGAGCCACTGTGCCTGGCTTCTTCTTCTTCTTTTTTTTTTTTTTTGAGATGGAGTCTCACTCTGTTGCCCAGGCTGGAGTGCAGTGGCGTGATCTTGGCTTACTGTAACCTCTGCCTTCTGGGTTTAAGCGATTCTCTTGCCTCAGCTTTTGGAGTAGCTGGAATTTGCAGACATGTGCCACCAGGCCTGGCTGATTTTTTTTGTATTTTTAGTAGAGATGTAGGTTTCCCCATGCTGGCCAGGCTGGTCTCGAACTCCTGACCTCGGGTGATCTGCCCTCCTTGGCCTCCTAAAGTGCTGGGATTACAGGCGTGAGCCACTGCACCTGACCTTTTCTAGTCCATCTTTGCTCCCTGTTCATTCTCACACCCTTCTTGGCACATACCATTGCCTCAGTCACATGACCTCCTGTACCAACTGGACTTTCTCACTGGGTTTCAGTTGAGGTCCCCTAAAAGTGACAGTCTGGTACGCCTAGCTCATGTCTGCAGGCCAGGCCACAGAAGTCCTACATCTCTAGACCATCCTTGCTCCAAATAGCCAAAGATTAGGGTGACGGTGACCTTACTGTTTGCTGTTTAGCAGCAGTGTAGATGCAGGCAAGTGATTTGAGGAGAGGCAGGGGCTGGGAGAGAGCAGGTGGTCCCAGGGTGTGTCCAGGACCCCTGGGGAGTGTTGAATGTGTGCCTTCCTCTCATGAATCAATTTCCTGCTCCCCTTATTCTGTTCACCACCGAGGGCGCCTTGTAGTGGGCTCCTGAGTTATTGCAGGGCCTGAGGTGCTTGCAGTGGGTGATTGATTGATTGTTTCAGCAGCTGCTTTGCATCTTAGCCAGGCCCCCTGAACCATCAGACATCTGGGCCACCTTTTTCATGCATGTTGGGCTTTGGTCTTAGAGAACCCAGAGCTCTTCCTCCCACTCTGGGCTTTCTCTAGCAAGCGTCTCTAGGGAAGAAGGTAGCTCTCCATCAGCCTCTTGAGTCCTTGCAGATTTCCTGTGGTCCCACATCCGGCTGTCAGCTTGTAGACTCCTCCCATCTTCTCACTGCTGATGGGACCTGAGCTCCAGCTGATGTCAATTGCACTCTCTAGAGTGCAGGCGTCAGCCAGTATTTCCATTCACTGCAGTAACAAAGCTGTCAGAGGGCTTGAGAGCTGGGACAGCCCGGGAGCTGCGTGCAGGGGCAGGACATGGCATAGGAAGGAACATTATTCCAGGGCTGTGTTAGGATGTTGGACTGAGAGTCAAGGGAGTGGGTAGCCTGATTGGAACACCAGGTTGCATCAAGCCCCTTCTGTCCTGATGCCCCATTTCCATGGGAGGTGTGGGGCCGGGTGGTGCCAAGACTGCCTGCCTGCCCAGGTGGCCACTGCCAGTATTTCTCTTGAGACTCCATTCCTTTTGCTCTGTTTCTGCCTCTTGTCCCTTCTGAGGGACGTCTTCCTCCCTTAGCAACATTCTGACATTCCCTTTCATTCTGGAACCACTTCGTCTTTTAAGGGAGACTTCCCACATGGAGGGCTCCTCGCCTTAGGAGACTTTTGTCACCTTTGAACGTGCTGGTGCCTTTGCAGTCACTGCCAGGGGGGATAGTTAGAGAAGGTGAAGGGAGGCCGATGGACAAGGAATGGAGGCACTGGCTAGAAGGAGAGGATGCTTTCTCTAGCTGAGTCTTGGGAGGGAGAAAGGAGCAAAGAAGTGGGAGCCCTGAAAGGAATTCTCCTGAATCTTGGAAGAGACAACTCTGTGGTTTAGGGAGGCACTTTGGAGTTGCTTTTCTTGGGTGACAGAGACATTCATAGAAGGGTACAGCAGCCCAGGTTGCAACAAGAGACCCCAGATGAGCAGATGAGGATTGGGGACCATGCACAGTTCCTCTGGGAGTACGTGATGTCTACACCTGAGCAAAGCAAACTGACCAGCATCGCTTCACAGCTGCAAGGGAGGGGGCTACCCACGTTTCTTTCCAGTGGGATTAGTAAATGGGTGAAAAATCACCTCTCACTACAAGGTGATGTGACTGCTCGTCTCTTCATTGAGGGTCCTGTATTTAGTGTTGGCTTTTAGGAAATGCATAATTTCCAAGGTCTTTCTTAGGTTCCTTTGAAACCTCGGGTCCTCAAACCCTTTTTTCCCCATTGAGTCTAAAGTTCTCTTGCTCCTTGTCCTCACGTTGGATCTTGGGAGTTGCTCGTTGGGGTTGAGGAGGGACTGTGGTAGCGCTGCCTTGATCTGATGTGACTGGTTTTAGCACTTAGCCCTTAGTGGGCAGTTTTACTGTTTTGATCGTCAGTGTTGTGGTGGCTGGCCGGACACTCCGGTGACTGTGCTTCCCAGTCAGCTTATACTGGTCGCATGCTGCTTGGGGTTCCTGGTCTTCTTAATTCAATTCTCCCGCTGGATGTGGGCCTGTATGCTACAGTGGGTATGGGCCCAGCTCTGCCGTTGGATGGATCAGGGTTTAAACTTTTGCTCTCGTTAGTTTTGTGATCTTGAACAAGTTACTTAAATCTTCGGGTTCATTTCCTCATCTGTAAAATTAGATAATGGTATCTGTCTTTGGGGCCTTGAGGATGAGACTATGATGTGTGCACCCAGAGCGTCAGGCCTGCAAGTGGGAGCCAGTCGTGGGTGTGCATTGTGAATGGGCCTGTGGTCAATCACCTGGGTCCAAGTGGGTGTCGTGTCTGGAATACTGGGTGGATCCCTGCCTTTGCCCTAGCCGTGGATTTCCACTGTGTGTGTTGGAGTCCCTGTCTTTGCCTCAGGGAATGGTCTGACTCTGGATGAGTTAGATTAGCAAGGATGAGACAGAACTCAGGACACCTGCTCTAGAAGGCCCCTTAGGTGGTTCGAAGCCTTTGAACCATGGGGCAGTGGACATGTGAGCAAAGAGAGGGAGGTAGTTTCATGGCACTGAGTGGTCTTGGATCCCCTAGCTCTGTGATGGCCTGGAGGGTGGGTGCCATGCCCTTGTGACCTTGTAGTCTAGTGTGACTTAAGATGGGATCCGTTGGTAGGCACAGCAGGGTATCCTGGTAGAGCTTTCTGGAAGGCAGTTAGAGATGTGGGACTGAGATTCAAGACAGGTCCTGGCCAGAGGTGAGGGCTTGAGTGTTGTCATCTTCACAGAGTGAGAGCTGTAGCCAAGACCTTGCCAGCTTGGCTGAGGGCGACAGAGGGCCATGGGGCCATGATTCAAGGCCACGTTCACTCAGGAATCAGAGAAAAGATGGTGGGGAGGAGGGTGGAAGATTAGTGTTAGGAAGGCTGAGAGAGGGGACCACCAAGTAGGAGGGGTTGGTGGGGTGGGGAACTGAGGGAGGAGTTCCTTGGGCAATTCCAGGTGACCAGGTGGGAGGATGAATGCCGGGGATAGCCAGGATCCATTATAGGGTGAGTTGATGCTACCTTTACTGAGAGTTCTCATTGAGTTTTACGTGCATTAATATTTAACATTTGGAAGGCTGAGGCGGGAGGATAGCTTGAGACCAGGAGCTTGAGATTGGCCTGGGCAACATAGTGAGACCCTGTATCTAAAATAAAAATAAAAATTAAAAAATTAGCCAGGCATGAAGGTTCATGCTTGTAGTCTTAGCTACTCAAGAGGCTGAAGTGAGAGGGTCTCTTGAGCCCAGGAGCTAGAGGCTGCAGTGAGCTGTAATTGTGCCACTGTACTCCAGCCTGGGTGACAGCAAAACCCTGCCTCCAAGAAAAGGGGGACGTGAAGTAACTTGAACTTTTTGCGAATTTGGAGTCAGCACAATAACTTGATGCAGACAGCAAGGTAGAAAAAAAAGGCTTAAAATTTTTTTTCTTTTTCCTGGTAAGTTTCCTTGAAGTTCAGCCCTTAAAGAGCTGGGAGTTTTTTGGGGGCCATGAATAAGCCAGGCAAAGACGCAAGGAATGGCGTGGAGGATGGATGTGGAAGGAATTGAGACATGCTGTCTTCATTGCCATCTTCCTTGTCCCTGATGCAGTGCTGGTTCTGTAGGGGGCATTCACTATTAAGAAATTTCTTTTTTTTTTTCTTTTTTATTTTTGAGACAGAGTTTCGCTCTGTCACCCAAGCTGGAGTGCAGTGATGCAATCTCGGCTTACTGCAATCTCCACCTCCTGGGTTCAAGCAATTCTCCTACCTCAGCCTCCCAAGTAGCTGGGATTACAGGCATGTGCTACCTCACCCAGCTAATTCTTATATTTTTAGTAGATACAGGGTTTCGCCATGTTAGCCAGGCTGGTCTTGAACTCCTGACCTCAAGTGATCCACCTTCCTCATCTCCAGAAGTGCTGGGATTACAGGCATGAGCCACTGCCCAGCCCAAGAAATTTCTTGAATAAGCAAGGCTTCTCCTGGGTGATACTGGCCTTAATGTCACCATGCAGCCTGAGCTCATGGATTTGCACGTTTTCCTGAAAGGAAACTGGAACAGCAGCAAATACATTTATGAAAATTGTTCATGTCCCTAGCCTGTTAGTTCCAGAGACTACTTATGGCCCCACTTCTTGTGAATGCCTTTCCTAAATGCACTTAATGCAGGCAAAAGTGGCTTTTTTAGAAAGCCGCAGACATTGTCAGAAATTAGACCATGGTGCCCCCCAGTGTCTGACTTGAGGGACGAGCAGGAGCAGTTTTGTCTAACAGCAAGCTGATTTATTTTACCCTGATTCTGACGTTGGTTCTGAATATGGACTTCATGCATAATTCTAGGTGGCTCAAGGCCAAAATGTCACAGTCCAGGAATAGTTGGTCACATCTGTAATCCCAGGACTTTGGGAGGGCAAGGCGAAGGATTTCTTTAGCCTAGGAGTTTCAGACTAGCCTGGGCAACGTGGTGGGACCCCCATCTCTACAAAAAAATAAAAAATAAACTAGCTGGCTATGTTGGCACGCACCTGTAGTCCCTGGTACTTGAGAGGCTGAGGTGGGAGGACCCCTTGAGTCTGAGAGTTTGAAGCTGCAGTGAACCTTGATCACACCACTGTACTCTAACCTGGATGACAGAGCAAGACCTTGTCTCAAAAAAAAAAAAAAAAAAAAAAAAAAAAAAAAAAAGTCACAGGTTAAGGGGTAGTATAGGGCTTTCTTTTCTTTTCTTTTTTGAGATGGAGTCTTGGACTGTCACCTGGGCTGGAATGCAGTGGCACAATATCGGCTCACTGCAATTTCTGCCTCCCAGGTTCAAGTGATTCTCCTGCCTCAGCCTCCTGAGTAGCTGGGATTACAAGTGCCCACCACCATGCCTGACTAATTTTTGTATTTTTGGTACAGATGGGGTTTCACTGTGTTGGCCAGGCTGGTCTCGAACACCTGACCTCATGGTCCTCCCTCCTCAGCCTCCCAAAGTGCTGGGATTATAGTGAGCCACTGTGCCCAGCCTTTTTTATTTTCTATTTTTGACAGAGTTTCGCCCTCCTTGCCTAGGCTGGAGTCTGGAGTACAATGGCGTGATCTTGAGTCACTTCATCCTCTGCATCCAGGGTTCACCCAATTCTCCTGCCTCAGCCTCCTGAGTAGCTGTGATTATAGATATGCACCACCATGTCCTGCTAATTTTTGTATTTTTAGTAGAGACGGGGTTTCAACATGTTGGCCAAGCTGGTCTTGAACTCCTGACCTCAGGTGATCCACCTGCCTTGACCTCCTAAAGCGCTGGGATTGCAGGAGTGAGCCACCACTCCCAGCCAAGTATAGGGCTTTCTATTTCTGCAGTGACTGATGCCAAGACTGAGATGATCTCTGAACAACAGGAAACAGCTGATTAAAATCCAGCACGCAGGCGAGATGGAGAAAGCTGTCTTAGTCAACTGATATAGCAGATGAGCCAATGTCTGCATTGTGTCTTTGTCTTATGGAGAACATGGAATGAGAAAAGTGACCTTCTTTCTTTGATTGCTCTCTCTGCACAGATGCCCCCCTCGGTAGCCTGGAGAACGGGACAGGACTAGAGGACCATGTTCTCCCGGATTCTGGACTTCGGTACAGGTTAATATTAAGAAACTCAGTTGCCTTTGGCATTGAAATGTCCTATTCACAGCTGTGCATTTTATTCTTTTTTAAATATAGGAGTGCACTTGCTAGGATTAAAGGGCAAGGGCTTACTTCACATTTATGTTCAGATTTAGTCTTTTTTTTTTTTTTTTTTTTTTTTGAGATGAAGTTCTGTTCTGTTTCCCAGGTTGGGGCACAATCTTGGCTCACTCTGCCCTCCGCCTCCTGAGTTCAAGCAATTCTCTTGCCTCAACCTCCCGAGTAGCTGGAATTACAGGCACACACCAGCACGCCTGGCTAATTTTTTTGTATTTTTAGTAGAGATGGGGTTTCACCATGTTGGCCAGGCTGATCTTCAACTCCTGACCTCATGTGATCCACCTGCCTTGGCCTCCCAAAGCAGTGAGATTACAGGTGTGAGTACCACGCCCGGCCTGGTCACAGCATTTTTGTCAGCTGATTAATACATAACATGGTTTTATGTCTGTTCCTGTTTAAAGACACCTTGTTTAATGTATATGGTTGATTCATTAACCTTGAACTCACTGCCAGCAGCACTGTAACCCATTGCCTGAATGAAGCATCTCTAACTCACAGATTATCTCCATGCGGTACATCACAGCCTTCCTGTGCTTAGGAACGCTAGGCAGTGCCACTTCAGCACTGTTGCTTGGGGACATTTTAAACTACAAAATCACCAATGAAAGTGAAAAACAAGGCCAGGCGTGGTGGCTCATGCCTCTAATCCCAGCCCTTTGGGAGGCTGAGGTGGGCGGATCACCGGAGGTCTGGAGTTTGAGAGCAAGCAGCCTGACCAACATGGTGAAACCCATCTCTATTACAAATACAAAAATTAGCCAGGAGTGGTGGCATGGGACTGTAATCCCAGCTATTTGGGAGACTGAGGCAGGAGAATCGCTTGAAACCGGGAGGTAGAGGTTGCAGTGAGCTGAGATTGCGCAAAAAAAAAAAAGAAAAGTGAAAAAAAAAATGCTGAAAAGATGGCAGTAAATAGACTGCAAAGAGAATGCTTGTTTAAGGTGTAAAATCTGAGGTTCTAGCTGTTCGACGTCAGCTGGGAACATGCACATTAGGGACTGAAATTATTGGCCTCTGCACATGTTCATGAATGATTGTGACAGCACTTTGAGTATTGACTCTGGGGTTACAAATACATTTCAGTGGGTAGATGATTTTCCACATACGGAATCTTCAGTTAATGAGGTCCGACTAATTTCCAATGACTGCTTCTGTCCTAGAACTTCTTGTATAGGTACTGGAGTAAACTGACCTCTGCAAGTTTTTGGAATGGCGAGGTTGTGTACTTTCAGGGGCTGAGTATAACTTCCTCCCACCTGCTTTTTCCTAGTGTGGAAGCTAGCTCTCCAGGCCAAGGAAGTCCTCTGAGCAGCCTGTTACCTTCTGCCTCAGTGCCGGAGTCCATGACGATTAGTAAGTACTTTCTCAGCCACCTCCACCAGCTCTGGCATGACTTTTGGCGCATGACTCATGGCAGTGCCTTTGGGTTTGTAGCCATGTGACTGTGGTTAAAGTCAGGTGTGTATGTCCCCAGCTGTAGACTGGAGGTGTGGTGTGTGCTTGTGGATTTCCACAACCATGGCTAGCACATGGTGCTTGGGCCTATGTGTGTGCTAAATGGCATGCTTCGGGGTGGAGCAGCTTTGCCATATAATTCTGTGGTTCCAGGTTTCAGGGTTTGCCTCCCATACGCAGTTAGCTACAGAGGATCTGTTCTAGTTGGGTTTCCTTTGTAACTCTGGAGAACTCATTTTTGTACCTTGGAGAGAAGAATGTGTCTCTCCAAGATAATTAAACATTGCTAATGATCAGGCTTTAACTGTTTTCAACTTCACCACCTAGAAAAGGCATGAGAAGTATAGCAAGGAAGACTCGGTTTGAATGGCTTTGTATAACAAAGAATAAACCAACTATTATGTAAACCAGTGGGTGCTCCTCGTACCCCACCCATGTCTTGGGCCAGCATTTGTCCCATGGCCCCCCCTGGCTGCAGAGGGGGCAGTTGTTCCCAGTTTAAAAAAAAAAAAGTTTTTGTTGCTAGGGAAGGAAGAAGGAGTTTGGGAGACACTCAGCATTCTCTAATTCAAGGATGGAGCAGGAAGTGAGCAGACACTGTTATATGAACCGACGGTTTAATCTTTGTATACAAAACCATTCAGATCTACTCTTCTTGAAGTTCTTGTGGTTTAGAGATATATGATGGAAATTTATCTCTACCCAGTGGTAGGAAGGCTGGGGCTGGCATGTGGCTCCATGGTGATCAGAGACTGGGACTCCTCCTGTCTTGCCTCGTAGACCAACATAGTCATTTTAGCTTCAGCCATTTCATTCTCATTCCAGGTGTGAGGAAAGACGAGAGGGCAAAGGAGAGACTTCCTCTGTTTCTACATATAGGATTCTGGGGCCTGAGCTTGGATAGGGAAAAAATGACAATGCTTTTCATTTAGCTCTGAGTGAAACGTATTTTCTTCAATTATGACCATTTTTTAAAAAAATTATGAGATGGAGTCTTGCTCTGTCGCCCAGGCTGGAGTGTGAGTGCAGTGGTGCAATCTTGGCTCACTGTAACCTCTGCCTCCCGGGTTTAAGCCATTCTCTGCCTCAGCCTCCCAAGTACTGGGGATTACAGGCATATGCCACCACGCCCCAGCTAATATTTGTATTTTAATGGTGAGACAGGGTTTCACCAAAATTTTGGCCAGGCTGGTTGTAAACTCCTAACCTCGTGATCCACCCGCCTTGGCCTCCCAAAGTGCTGGGATTACAGGCATGAGCCACTGTGCCTGACCCTCAGTTATGACGATTCTGTTGTGATAGAATTGGTTTGCTTTGTGATATTATATGTTTTATATATTTTAATACATTTTCCTGAAAAAAAAAGGAGCCCATGGTCGTTCCTAGACTGCAGAATGGGCTGTTGGTACAAAAACAATGGCAGCCCCCACCTTCACCAGAAGGTGCTCACGGTATCACACTCATGTTTTGGGCCAGCATTCATCTCATGGCCTCCTTGGGCTGCAGAGGGGCAGTTGTTCCTGATAAAAAGGAAATTAGTTTTTGTTGCTAAGGAAGAAGGAGTTTGGGAGGCACCCAGCATTCTCTGATTCAAGAGTGAAGCAGGAAGTGAGCAGACACTATGAGGCTGCATGGGAATGGCTGGCTGCACTTTTTATCTAATGAGTGTGTGTGGTTTACCGTGGCGCTCCTCAGCCCTGAACTTGGCTGAGCAGGTGTTAATAGCTCATTTGGTCCGTGGGACACAGGGTGGGTGAGTATGTAGCTGGCTGCTTTTCCCTTGTCTTTTGTTTACCACAGCACTGTTACTTACCCTATAGTTTATTATCCATTTTATTTATTTATTTATTTGTAGAGGTAAGTCTCACTATGTTGCCCAGGCTGGTCCTGAACTCCTGGGCTAAAGTGATCCACCCGCCTTTGCTTCCCAAAGCGCTGGGATGCCAGGCGTGAGCCACCACGCCTTTTCTACTATAGTTTACTTTAAATGATACACTTAGACAAACTTGAATGCCTGTATTTTTTGAAAAAGGAAACTTCATCTCATTACTGCAAATTGAGAACCAGTATGAGTTGACTGAAATAGCTGGTCACTGTAAAATGAAGACAATGGAAGGAAACTCTTATAAGTGTGCCTGGCTGTGGTTGCCTGTTGTGGGTTCTGACTGAGATCTGCTTTTATTGTTCATAAGAGGGCCGGGTGCTGCTGCTTTTTGGCCACGGCCTGTGGCAAGTATCTCAGTCTTCATACTTCCGGGAAGCTCTGTAGCCACCAGAAAGACCAGAAGTGGTGTGATCAGCAGTGCGGGAAAGCCCATTCGGGTGCAGCCCCTGTGCTCAGCCCTTTCGGAAGTGCTTCTCCAAAAGGGAATTGTGCTGGAAAAATAGGGCTTAAGACAAAACAGCCAAATCCTGCCGTCAGGCCATGCTTTATGGACCCACTGGCCAAGAAATCACAGCTTCTGTACCCAGTGATGACTGCTTGACTTCGGTTGAGGAAAACAATGAACTTCTGTAGCCAAGCATGGTGGAACATGCCTGTAGTCTCAGCTACTCAGGAGGCCAAGGCAAGAAAATCGCCTGAACCCAAGAGGCAGAGGTTGCAGTGAGACGAGAGGGCACCATTGCATTCCAGCCTGGGCACCAGAGTGAGACTGTGTCTCAAAAAAAAAAGTTAAAATAAAAATTTAGGGGAAAAAACAATTTAGGGAAAAAACCCCCAATAAAGTTCTGATTGCCGGATTCGGTCGCAAAGGTCATGCTGTTGGTGACATCCCTGGGGTCCCCTTTAAGGTTGTCAGAGTAGTCAGTGTCTCTCCCTTGGTCCAAGGCAAGAAGGAGAGACCAAGATAATATATTTTGGTGGTCAAAAAAACAGTAGAAATAAATTTTCATAAGCCAAAGGGAAAAAAGAGAGAGGTCAGCAAGTCTCATTAGAAAGGTGTTGAGGAGCTGGGTGTGGTGGCGCACGCCTGTAATTCCAGCACTTTGGGAGACCAAGGTGGGCGGATCACGAGGTCAGGAGTTCAAGACCAGCCTGACCAACATGATGAAACCCCCGTCTCTACTAAAAATACAAAATTTAGCTGGATGTGGTGGCATGCACCTGTAATCCCAGCTACTCAGGAGGCTGAGGCAGGAGAATCGCTTGAACCCGGGAGGTGGAGTTTGCAGTGAGCCGAGATCGCGCCACTGCACTCCAGCCTGAGTGACAGAGCAAGACTCTGTCTCAAAAAAAAAAAAAAAAAAAAAAAAGTAGCCTTGAGGATATCCTGATGCTGAACTGAAAGTAATGGAACGGACTGAAGATGGGGAAAAAGAAGCCACTTTGTGACTTGCTGGGATCTAACGCCTCATCACCTTTCCAGCACCTACGATTCTGTCTCTGTGCGGGCTGCACCTTGGTGTAGATGAACAAGACTTTACTCTGGCTGTGAGGCACAGCTATGGTAAAGAACACTGCGTTTTTGACTTATGGGCATTTTTTTTTAAAGGACAGCAGCTCCTGAGATCATACCTTCCAGCCCTCACCTTTGTAGACACCCTATGTAGGGCTTCAGGCATCCCTGTGTGCCCCAGCAGGTGTCTGGCATTCTGTTTCCCAAGAGTTCCTGTGGCTGGGGGTGAGGTCCCGGCATCTGAGATACACGGTTTGCTTTGTCAGCCGCTCCTCAGGCCTCCTTAGAGCATGGTGTCTGGGTCTCCCTTAGCCGCTTTCTGTCTGTGAGGAAGTCGCTGGCCCTGCCTGTGTATTTTTGCTGATTACATACCCTTAAACACACTCCAGTTTAGCCAGTGACTGAGGCATAGATTGTTTTCCTTGTTTTGACTCATACAATTTTTTAGAAACTAAATCGTTTTATTATTTGGCATCTTGAGCAAGTTCGGGACATATCCAGAGCTTACATCTTGGAATCTCTGAAGAAAGAAATGTCACCATGTCTGCATTTGACCCTTGACACTTGAAAGAGACGTGGTCTGTGGTTAGGATTGTGTGTGGGTGGCTGGGGTGTGGGTTGGGAGGGTTCTGTTTTCTGTGGTGCCTGTACCTTTAAGAAGTCTTCAAGGACAGTGCTGTTGTCTACCCTGGGTGTCATCTAGCACAGATGAGGGGTCAGCAATCCTAGAAATTTTGAGGAAGGTGGTTTTAAATTGCGTTTCCCCATCCTGCTGTCACCTCCTGTGTCACGTGCAAGAGGAGTAGGAAGAATGAGTCCATCTGGGTGTCCAGGGGGTTTGCTTGGGCTACCTAACAAGGGGCCACAGATAGGGTGGCTTCAACAGCAAAAACTTACTTTCTCCGCCCGGCACGGTGGCTCCTGCCTGTAATCCTAGCACTTTGGGAGGCCGAGGTGGGCGGATCACTTGAGATCAGGAGTTCAAAACCAGCCTAGCCAAGATGGTGAAACCCCGTCTCTACTCAAAATAGAAAAAATTAGCAGAGCGTGGTGGTGGGCACCTGTAATCCTGGCTACTTAGGAGGCAGAGGCAGGAGAATTGCTTGAATCTAGGAGACAGATGCTGCAGTGAGCTGAGATTGCACCACTACACTCCAGCCTGGGCGACAGAACAAGACTCTGTCTCAAAAATGAAGACAAAAACAAAAACTTATTTTCTCACAGTTTTGGAGGCTGAAAGGCCAAGATCAAGGTGCCAGCAGGGCTGATTTCTGGTGAGGTGTCTTTCCTTGGCTTGCAGAGGACTGGCTGCCTTCTCTCTCTGTCCTTACGTGGCCTTTTCTCTGCAGGCACATCCTGGTGTCCCTTCTCTCTTCTTTTTCTGAGACAGAGTCTTGCTCTGTTCCCCAGGCTGCAGTGCAATGGTATAGTTTCAGCTCACTGCAACCTCCGCTTCTGGGGTTCAAGCGATTGATTCTCCTGCCTCACCCTCCTGAGTAACTGGGATTACAGGCTTGCACCACCATGCCTGACTAGTTTTTTTGTATTTTTAGTAGAGACCGGGTTTGGCTATGTTGGCCAGGCTGGTCTTGAACTCCTGACCTCAGGTGTTCCGCCCACCTCGGCCTCCAGAAGTGCTGGGATTATAGGTGTGAGCCACCATGCCTGACCTTCCTTCTCTTATAAGGACACTGGTCCTGTGGAATCAGAGCCCCACCCTTATTACCTTAATTACCTCATTAAGGCCTTGTCGCCTTAATTCAGATTGGGAGTTAGGGCTTCACCTTGTACATTTGAGAAGGGATGCAATTCACTCCACAGCATGAGTTGTCCCAGGAGTGTTTTGCAAACACCATTCCAGTTGAGGTGAAGCATCCCATCCCAGCATGTGAAGCACCTGAGATTCTACTCTAGAGCAGTCACTTGACTCTTGCAAGCTCCAAAGGAGCTTGGCAAAGAAACTCATCAGCTCTGCCCCCCAAAGAAGTGAATGCTTTACTCACATCCCGCTAAGTAGCGTCTCTGGCTTCATGTGATAATCCACGCAGGTGGCTGCCTCTCTACTGTAATTGAGCTAGAGCTAGGTTATTTAATCCTCAGTGCTTGGGGACAACCGTGAAGTCTTCTGCTCAGCAACCTTCCCCTCTCAGGTGTGTCTGAAATTGCAAAGGGTGTTTTGTCCTGAGGCGTTCAGAGGGGGTGTATTCTTGTGGTTATTTACTACTGAAGAGAAGATGGTGTGTTCAGACCCAGATGATTGATTACTCTCTTTCTGCAAGTCCCTCTGGGACTTCAAAAACACAGAAACCTGTTATGAAAAAGTTAATTATTTAGCAAAGCAGTAAAGACAGTTTGAAACAAACTAAAGCACCCGTAATTCTGCCTCAGGGATACCTTGCATTTCTGCAGGTAGGTTCCCAGTGCTTGTTTTGGGCACATGGAGTGTACCTGGTTGGAGTTGCAGCTGTGCCTGTTGCTGTAGGGAGGCATGGTGCTGTCAGGGTCGGGAGGGCACACTCCGAAGCTCGGCTGCCTGGACTCAGGTTCCAGCTCAGTGGCTCCAACCTTCTTCATGCCCATGTCCTTATCAAGACATAGGGACAGGATCAACACCCCTCACATGGGCGATCATCAAGAAAACTGTAATGTGCTTAGAACAGCATTGGGATCAGAGTTAAGAGTCAATGAATAGGCTGGGTGCAGTGGTGCACTCCTGTAATCCCAGCACTGTGGGAGGCCGAGGTGGGCAGACCATTTGAGAGCAGGAGTTTGGGACTAGCCAGGCCAACATAGTGAGACTTTGTCCCTGTAAAAAATAAAAAAAGTTTACCTGGATGTGGTGGTGTGTACCTGTATTCCCAGCTAATTGGGGGCTGAGGTAGGAGGATTGTTTGAGTCCAGGAGGTCAAGGCTGCCCTGAGCTATGATTACATCACTGCACTTCAGCCTTGGTTACAGGGCTGGACCCTGTCTGAAAAAGAAAAGAAAAATAAATAAATAAATAAAGAAAGAAAGAAAGAAAGAAGGAAAGAAGGAAGGAAGGAAGGAAGGAAGGAAGGAGAAAGAAAGAAAGAAAGAAAGAGAGAGAGACAGAGAGACAGGAGAGAGAGGAGAGAGAGAGAAGAAAGAAAGAAAGGAAGGAAGGAGGGAGGGAGGGAAGGAAGGAAGGAAGGAAGGAAGGAAGGAAGGAAGGAAGGAAGGAAGGAAGGAAGGAAGGAAGGGAGAGAGAGAAAGAAAAGAAAGAAAAAACTTCCCAGGGCAATGAGTGTCTTCTGTCCCCGCTGGGCCCTTTTAACCCTTCTCTGAAGTGACCCTCATGACCAGTGGCTTTCCTTTTCTGCCTCCTCTTCTGTCAGCGGTTACCACCAATTCCTGACAAACCCTCAGACCAAACTTCTGGAAGGAGATTGGCTTGTTGAGAAAACAGCAGGTCTGAGGAGAGTGGCATTTCATTTGTTTTTGGAGGCCCTATATTCTTCCTCCACCCTTCTTCTCTTTGCTTTTGATGGAGTCTCCCTCTGTCATCCAGGCTGGAATGCACTGGTGTAATCTCAGCTCACTGCAACCTCCACCTCCCAGGTTCAAGTGATTGGCCTGCCTCATCCTCCCAAATAGCTGGGATTACAGGTGCCTGCTACCATGCCTGTCTAATTTTTGTGTTTTTAGTAGAGATGGGGTTTTGCTACATTGGCCAGGCTCGTCCCAAAGTCCTGACCTCAGATGATCTGCCCACCTCGGCCTCCCAAAGTGCTGGGATTACAGGCGTAAGCCACCGTGCCCGGCCCCCGCCCTTGTTCTCTAATAAAATGTGTCTGTTGATTATTCTAATGCTGACAGTAATGGTCTATCAAAATAGAAGCTAGTAAAAGTAACAGTATATTCTGGCAGACCTTACTGTATGCCATGTATTGTGCTGAAGCATTTTTAGTTATGTTTCCTCATTGAATCCCCCAGCAGACTTCTGACCTATAGATTATATTATTCTCTCTTTTTGTATAAGAAAACTGAGGCTTAGGAAGATAAGTTCCTGCCCAAGTCCTCACAGCTAGTTGAACACATAGTTACTGAGCACCTACTGTGTGGACCCAGGTGTTCTTACTCTGAAGCCTATTCTCTTGCCATTTATTTATTTATTTATTTGTTTATCATTATTTTTTATTTTTTCATCTTTTTTGTTTTATTTTTTAATTTTTTTCGAGATGAAGTCTCACTCTGTTACTTGGACTTGAGTGCAGTGGCACGCTCTTGGCTCACTGCAACCTCTGTCTCCTGGGTTCAAGCAATTCTCCTGCCTCAGCCTCCTGAATACCTAGGATTACAGGCACCCACCACCATGCCCGGCTAATTTTTGTATTTTTAGTAGAAATGGGGTTTCATCATGTTGGTTAGGCTAGTCCTGAACTCCTGACCTTGTGATCTGCCCTCCTTGGCCTCCCAAAGTGCTGGGATTTTAGGCATGAGCCACCGTGCCTGGTCCCACTCTTGCCAATTGTAAGTTATCTAAGGAGACATGTTCCACCGTCACGTAGCCAGGGCAAGTGGCAGTGGACTAGTCATGTGTGGGCATCCAGGTCTGAGAGCCTTAAACTTATCATTATTATTTTTGGAGACAGGGTCTCTGTTGCCCGGCTGCAGTGCAGTGGTGCATTCCTGGCGCACTGTAGCCTTGAACTCCTGGGTTTAAGCGATCCTCCTACCTCAGCTTCCCAAGGAGCTGGGACTGTAGGCACGTGCCACCCCACCTGGCTGTTTTTTCATGCTTATTTTGTAGAGATGGGGTCTTGCTATGTTGCGAAGGCTGGTCTTGAACTCCTGAGTTCAAGTGATCCTCCTGCCTCAGCCTCTGAAAGTGCTGGGGTTACAGACGTGAGCCACTATGTCTGGCCAAACACCAAATTGTATAGTGAAGAAAATTTTGTTTTCTTTTTACCAGTTTTATTTAGCTATTGTCATTTTAAAAAACTTAATTTGTGGCAACAATGCTTCAACAAAATTTTGGATTAAATAGTCCTGTGGGTCCCCATCTGGGGGACCAGGATGGTACAAATGGGAGATGAGGGTGACAGAGAAACATTGTGAACCAGAGTAACTGAGGCTGACACAGATGCAGAGTAGTTGCGTCTTTCTGGAATAGCTCATGTCTCTGCGGTGCTTCAGCTCTGTTATTGGCAGGCTTTACTAACAAGCGGGGTGACTACGATAATACTTGAGACTGCCAGACAAATGTGGTTCATGGGTGTGGGATGAGAGGAGTTCTTGGTGGTCAGTAATGATGACAGGGCCAGGCATAGTGTTCATTTCTGTAATCTCAGCGCTTTGGGAGGCAGAGGCTGGGGGATTGCTTGAGCCCAGGAGTTTGAGACTGGCGTGGGCAATATAGGAAGACTGTGTCTCTAAAAAAAAACAAAAAAAATTGGCTGGGTGCTGGTGGCTCATGCCTGTAATCCCAGCACTTTGGGAGGCTGAGGTGGGTGAATCACCAGAGGTCAAGAGTTCGACACCAACCTGAGCAACATAGTGAAATCTGTCTCTACTAAAAATACAAAAAAAAAAAAAATTAGCTGGGCATGGTAGTGAATGTCTGTAGTCCCAGCTACTCAGGAGGCTGAGGCAGGAGAATCGCTTGAATCCTGGAGGTGGAGGTTGCTCTGAGCTAAGATCGTGCCACTGCACTCCAGCGTGGGCAACAGAGTGAGACTCTGTCTCAAAATAAATAAAAGAATGAAATAAAAATTAGCTGGTCATGGTGGTATATGCCTGTGGTCCCAGCTGCTTGGGAGAATGAGGCAGGAGGATTGCTTGAGCCCAAGAGTTCGAGGCTGCAGTGAGCTGTGATAATGACACTGCACCACAGCCTGGGCAACAGAGCAAGACTCCCTCTTAAACAGTTATGGTAATGATTCATCCTCATTAGATGGTGAAGCAGCCGGCATTATGCCAGGTGCCTCTCTGAAGTTATCCTGGGCTTTATAGTAACCAAGAAGGTACTGGCATTACTGGTCCATTGTACAGATGGGAAAGTCACTGAGGCAGAGGGCAAATACAGTGCTCACAGTCAGACAGCAACACTTCTGGGGCTGCAGCTTTGATATCCAGCTGTGTACTCTTTCCCTCTTCTTCCTGGTTGACGTGGCTGGGAACAAGCAGTTTTTTGTCTCCGACAGGCTAACCTGGAAACCTGGTTCCTGTTGGCAGAGCTGCCACTGCCTCTGCAGTGTGCTTTTGGAGGAGGAGCTGTTAGGCAGTGGGCTTTCATGGACAGACCCTGTGCAGGGGCCATGGTCCTTTGGGGGCTATGAGCACTGCCCTGTCTTGTTCTGGCTTTGCTTGTGTCTCTGGCCAGTGTGACTGGGAAGGATGGGTGCTCTCCACACAGGTCCTGCCATGGGTGTCTGAGGCTGCAGGGCACCAGCTCAGTCTCTGCAGCAGGCCTCACAGTGTCACTGTTTGGGCCAGCCAGAAAGCTAGAGAGAGACAGGAAAGGCAGAAACAGATCTGGTCAGCGGATCCAGCACCTGCAGCAGACTGCAGCAGGACTGGCTCTGCGGGGTCAGAGCAGGGGCGGGTGTTGGGTGGGCGTTTCCATGTCACCAGGGGGAGGTGCCACGTTGCCAGGTGTCCCTTCTAAGCTGTGCAGGGTGCTTTTAGGACATGGGTGCTGACTTGAGCTGTTTGACAGACATAGACTCTGTTCCCACTTGTTCTTAAACTTAGAAAGGATTTTAGCTGTCTCTCCCCAGCCCTCATTTATATGGGAAGGCTTGGCTTGGGGAGCTTAAGGACATTGTGGTCATGCAGTGTGAAAGTGGCAGAGGAATGGCATTTCGAGAGTTGACAGGAGTGCTTTTCTTTTTGAAGAGAAAAGCAATTTCTTTATTTCTTTTTATTCTCTTTTCTTCTGTTCTTTCTTTTACTGTTTGCTAGATCCCTTCTTCAATTCAAACTCTATTTATGGCCAGGGAAGTAGCTCATTACCTGTAATCCCAGCACTTTGGGAGGCTGAGGCAGAAGGATTGCCTGAATCCAGGAGTTCAAGACCAGCTTGGGCAACATAGGGAGACCCTTCCTCTGCAAAAAAAAATTTTTAAAATTGGTTGGGTGCAGTGGCTCATGCCTGTAATCCCAGCACTTTGGGAGGCTGAGGTGGGCGGATTACTTGAGGTCAGGAGTTTGAGACCAGCTTGGCCAACATTGCGAAACCCCATCTCTACTAACAGTACAAAAATTAGCTGGGCATGGGGTGGGCACCTGTGGTCCCAGCTACTCTGGGACTTGAACCTGGGAGGCAGAGGCTGCAGTGAGCCAATATTGCACCACTGCATTACAGCCTGGGAGACAGAGTGAGACCTGGTCTCAAAAAAAGAAAAAAATAATTAAAGAATTAATGTGTGTGGTGGGGCATCTGGCATCTGCCTGTGGTCCCAGCTACTTGGGAGGCTGAGGTGGGAGGATTGCTCCAACCTAGAAGGTCAAGGCTTTAATGAGTTATGATTACCTGCCTATACTCCAGCCTGGGTAACAGAGCAAGGCTGTCTTAAAAACAAACAGACAAACCCAAATGGAAAAAAACCCTGCAACTATGTCTTCCCAGTGCTCATAGTATAATATGATCGCCATGCTGCTACTCTTTGCTTGTATGTTGATGAACAAGAAGCAAAGGTCCTGCCCTCAGAAGCTGTCAGACCCGTGGTAAGGACAAGTAGCAAGCATTAGAAAGGCAAAGCATGGGCTGGGCACTGTGATTCACACCTGTAATCCCAGCACTTTGGGAGTTTGAGGCGGGCAGATCACCTAAGGTCAGGAGTTCGAGACCAGCCTGGCTAACATGGTAAAACCCCATTTCTACTAAAAATACAAAAAAGTAGCTGGGTGTGGTGGTGCATGCCTGTGATCTCAGCTACTTGGGTGGCTGAGGCAGGAGAGTCACTTGAACCCTGGAGGCGGAGGTTGTGGTGAGCCGAGATCATGCCATTGCACTCCAGCTTGGACAACAAGAGCAAAACTTCGTCTCAAAAAAGCAAAATCAATAAAGGCAAAGCACATGCCCTGTTTGAAGGCGTTTTGTCAGGAAAGGGTTCTCTCAGATGACAGGGGTGTTGAAGTCTCAGGATGAGGGGCTTGGCCCGTTTTGGTGACAGGTGGTACTGCTGGCATTGTGCTGCCAGAGGTGAGCCGGAGAGTGAGTTGGAGGATGCTGGAGAGGATGGTCCGTTTAGATTTTATCCCACATGCAGAGGGAAGCCAGTGGAGGGCTTGGAGCAGGGGTGATAGGATTTTTTCACTTCCCCTTGCAAAGAGCAGGCTCTGAAGCCTGCCTGCCATGCGGAACACATTCAGCAGTGCATTCCTTCCATCCTTCTCTGCTCCTTCCCTTGGCCCTCCCTTGCACAGGCCATGCTGAGGGCTCCCCTGTGCCTCTGGGGTGGGGAGTCCTGAGTTGTCTTGGCATCTACACTCTCAGGCTGCTGACAGGGCCGTCACTGCCCTAAGCACGGTGCTCTAACACCCATGAATCATAGAGCTGTGCTAGGTGAGGCAGGAGAGACGCACCCCAGTGGGGAGTGGGGATGGGGGTGAGGGTTGGAGCGTTGGGGGTGGGGATGGTCAGAGTCCTTGCTTCCAGCCTCCGCTCCAGGACTTCCTAACTAGATTTCTCTTTCTTTTTTCCTTTGAGACTCTCTGGGTTCCGTATCCTCATTTATGAAATAGGGACGTTCCCACTGTCATCTCAGGGCTATTCTGAGGATCAAATACACTAGCTTAGGAAGACATTAGACTTGAGTGTGGAACCAGGCATCTTTGTGATTGGAGCCTCCTCAAATATCTGGAAGCTTTTACAGCAGTGAGCAGTGGGTCTCTAGTTCTTCAGGGTGAGGACTTTGCCCAGGAATACAGAGAGCTGAGCTAGGAATATAGGACCGTGGAAGGGAATCAGTATAAATATCCAGTGCCACCTCATGTGGTTAGTGATGTGTCAGGTGGTGGCATCGCTCCAGGGAGGCCAGTTGTTTCTGAAGTCGCATCTGGAGACCTCCTTGGAGAGCAGTTTTTAAGCCCATTTGGTTGCTCCCCAGAGGTTCAAGCCCCAGCTCCAAACCCTCGTCTTGGTGTTTAGGCTTTGAATTCTAGAACCCTGCCTGGTCTCTCATTTCCATCCTGCTTTCTCTCTGGTCGGCCTCTGCCAGTCTCCACAGATCAAATCCATCTGTAAGTTCATTCCTATTTTGGGGGCAATTTCAGAGTTTCCTTCAAAGAGTGCCTGGAAGGCTGGGTACAGAGGCTCGTACCTGTAATCCGAGCGCTGTGGGAGGCCCAAGCAAGCGGATCAATCACATGAGGTCAGGAGTTCAAGACCAGCCTGACCAACATGGTGAAACCCTGTCTTTACTAAAAATACAAAAATTAGCCATGTGTGGTGGTGCATGCCTGTAATCCCAGCCACTTGCGAGGCTGAGTCAGGAGAA
The DNA here is from genome assembly GCF_009761245.1 of Sapajus apella. Lineage (NCBI taxonomy): Eukaryota > Metazoa > Chordata > Mammalia > Primates > Cebidae > Sapajus > Sapajus apella. Next base: position 2,677,184 of record NW_022436991.1, on the reverse strand, counting down.
TTGCTTGAGCACAGGAGGCAGAGGTTGCAGTGAGCTGAGATCACGTCGCTGCAATCCACCCTGGTCAACGTAGGGAGACTTAGCCTCAAAAAATAAAAAAAAGTTCCTGGAAAAGAATAACAATGCAAATACCTCTTTATTCATTTTGCCTACCCTCTATATGTCTATAGTCTTAGACACAACCATAGAACAAGCAGAACAATTAAGACTATGTGAGGCCTTAAAATATATCCATAGTGTGTATCATGTCCACATTCATTCAGTGTATAGATAATGCTTAACCTTCACAGCATCCATGCAAAACGGGAGTGCTAGACTTGCTTTGTAGTTGAAGAAACTGAGAAGCTTTGCTGAAGGTCATACTGCTAGTGCGTGGTGGAGACAGGGTTCACACCCCATCTCCCTCATTGCCGTTCCTGGAGACCCACAAGCTTGTGTAATGCCTCGCCTTCAAAGAAAAGCACTCAGATCTCCTAGGATGTCCCCTTTGCTATGGACTGAATGTTTGTGTGCCCCTAAAATTCCTAGGTTGAAATCCTAACCCCCAGTTTGATGGAGTTAGGAGGTGGACCTTTGGGAGCTGATTAGGTCATAAGGGTGGAGCCCTCATGAGTGGAATTGGTGCACTTATAAAAGGGACCCCAGAAGTCGGATACGGTGGCTCATGCCTGCAATCCTAGCACTTTGGGAGGATTGCTTGATCCCAGAGTTCAAGCCCAGCCTTCAGTAGCACAGAGACACCCTGTCTCTATACACACACACAAATTAGACTTGGTGGCACATGCCTGTAGTCCCAGCATGTCTGTAGTCCCAGCTGCTCAGAGGCCTGAGGTGAGCCCTGGATGATGAGGCTGCAGTGAGCCAAGATCATGCCACTGCACTCTAGCCTGGGCAGCAAGATCCTGTCTCAAAAAAAAAAAAAAAAAAAAAAAAAAGGAGGAAGGCCCAGAGACCTTGTTTGCCCCTTCTGTCATGTGACAGTGATGGAGCCAGAAGGTGCCATCAGTGAACCGGGAAGAGGACCCTCAACAGACCCCAGCTTTGTCAGGGCTTTGATCTCAGACTTCTAGCTGCCAGAGCTGTGGGAAATCAGTCCCTGTTGTTCACAGTCCGTCTGGCCTGTGGTGTTTTGTTATCGCAGCCCCCGTGGGCGGAGGTGCTCCTGCAAGAGGCTCTCCCTCCCTGGCTGTTCATCTAGAAGAGCCCAGTACAGGCACCCTCATCCCATCACCCCACCTGCTTCTTCCCTGGCTGCTGACTTCAGGTTTCAGAGCTCCCTGTAACCTCACTCCCCTCTTTAATTTCTTTTCTGTCTTTTTCTTTTTTTGAGACAGAGCTTCACTTTTGTTGCCCAGGCTAGAGTGCAGTGGTACCATCTGGGCTCACCACAACCTCCACCTTCCAGATTCAAGTGATTCTACTGCCTAAGCCTCCTGAGTAGCTAGGACTACAGGCATGTGCCACCACGCCGGACTCATTTTGTATTTTATTTGTTTTATTTTTTTTTAAGGACGGAGTTTCACCATGTTGGTCAGGCTGGTCTTGAACTCCTGACCTCAGGTGATCCGCCCGCCTTGCCCTCCAAAGTGCTTGGATTATAGGCGTGAGCCACCACGCCCGGCCTCATTTTGTATTTTTAGTAGAGATGGGGTTTCTCCATGTTGGGCAGGTTGGTCTTGAACTCCCGACCTCAGGTGATCTGCCCACCTTGGCCTCCCAAAGTGCTGGATTACAGGTGTGAGCCACCCTGTCTTGCCTCTTTAAGTTCTTTCCTGCAGCCCTCACTGGAATACAGGCTTCCTGAGTACATGCACTTTGTCTGCTAGTTCATTGCCATTTTCCTGATGGCTCCGATCCTGCCTGACAAGTAGTTCTTTAAAGAAACATTTAAAGAAGGAAGGGAGGAAGGAAAAAAGGGATGGAGGGAGGGAGAGAGGGAAGGAGGAACATTTTAGTTCTAACAAGCATGGAAAGTTAAGAGAACATTCTGCAGAACATTCCATTCATTTTCCAATGAATTGAAACCCAGTCCCTGAAGGCAGGCTCCAGTCAGTTGTAATCACCATTGTGTCTCTATCTTCGGATGCAGCGAAGGCCTGGTAATATGACTTGCTCAAGGGAGTGGGTTTTTACCTTTTTTTCCCCTGTTGTGTCAGGGAGAGGCAGCTGGTTGTTGTGGAATGATGCGTTACAAACAGTTTGCTTTCAGTGAATGGCAACAGTTGGTTTCTATCCTGGCTCTGAGAGTAGAAGGCCACTTGACCTCTCTGTACCTCAGTTTCCCAAGCTCTGAAGTGGAGGAGGCTGCCCTCAAGGATTGTTTGCAGTGCTGACCATCTGTTCTGGGCAATAAGCCAGAACACCCACATTCTTATTTGCAGTGATTAAAGAGCCGCGTTGCTGAAGCTTCTAATGGCTTGCCTGACCTTGTTAGTTTCTTTGATATCAAAGACAGGTGTCTTTCTTTTCCCCTTGCCTATTGTCTCCTTTGCAGATGTGGTGACTTTGAATGACCTTTGGCTAGGCAAGCCAGTGTCAGTAAACACATTGGCTTGGACATTTGGCCTATTACTTTTTATACCCGAGGCCAGGTGTTGGCATATGTGGGAAGCGTGACTGGGCTGGAAAGAGGCAGAGTGGTATTTGTGTGAGTGCCCAGACCCCTGTGGACTGTTTTGCTAAGATGCTGTCTTACGAAGTTTGTAGAGGTGAATCAACAGCCTTCTTTGTGAAAAGCAAATGTCACCTTCAGGTTTTAATTCTGAGTGACCAGCAGCCTTTACACTGTCACTGCCAAGCTTATATCATCAGAGCCACTAGAATGTTAGATGTGTAAATGCTTTCTGCACTTTGTACATCTTCTAGTTTCATAGCGCCCTGATGTCAGTGATCACGGATGAACTGAGTTGAGAGGCAGTGTGTTGGGTTAGAAAGAACACGAGTCAGGCAGAGCACAGCACTGATGTTCAAGAGCTGCGTGGCTGTGCGCAATATCTCATGCCTGTAATCCCAGCACTGTGGGAGGACAAGGCAGGAGGATTTCTTGAGACCAGGAGTTTAAAACCAGCCTGGGCAACATTTGAGACCCCTCTCTTTACAAAAGAAGGAAAAAAAAAGCCAGACATGGTGGCATGTGCCTGTAGTCCCAGCTACTTGGGAGGCTGAGGCAGGAGGATCGCCTGAACCCAGGAGTTGTAGGTTGCAGTGAACCTTGGTTGCACCACTGCACTCCAGCCTGGGTGACAGAGTGAGACTGTCTTAAAAAAAAAAAAAAAAAAATCTGTGTGACCCAAGGCAAATGCTTTAACTTCTCTGAACTCATTTTTCCAGTCCTTGAAATGGTGGTAATATTATCTCCTTGGTGGATTCCTGGGAATTATATGAAGCATCTAGCACAGATCCTAGAATATATTGGAACTGGGAACCTTATTGGAGGCTCGTAGATAATTTTAGAGATTTTAGGCACCTCTTTCGATTGTGTGCAAAACTGTGCTTGTGTGTTTGTGCACATATGTGCATTTTCCTGGGGAGAAGTTGCTTTCCTTTCATGACCCTCCTTCACAGTGTTCCAGGCTTTGGAAAAACGTAAGAAGCATGAAACACTTTAGGTAGTTAGTAGGTGGTAATTGCACGTTGTGTCTGGGCAACACTGGCAATTTTGTGTCATTATTTTTGTTTTTACCATTTTGTTTGCTGATGTTAAACCAGCTAGACTGGCTGTGTTCTTATACACATCCCTACATGTATTAGCACTGGGAACTTGGGCAAGTTATTTAAGTTAACTGTGCCTCAGCGTTCTCGTCTATAAAATGGGGCTGTTATAGCACCCATGTGATACAGTTGTGAGATTAAATGAACTGGCAGATGGAAAATACCCAGAAGATACACTATGTAAATTACCACCTGAGCTATGGAAGGGTGTTACATGCTATGTAAATTATACCTTCATGAGAAAAATTGCAAAAAAAAAACTCCAAAAGAGTACCTGGCATCTTAAAGACTGAGTAACTGGTAGGTGTGATTATTAGCACCCTCAAAGGATACATTGTTGGCGAGTCTTCCTGAAAGTAACATCTGGGCCTTGTTGCTGAACTGCCAGTAGGTCGACCTGATTCCCCATCTTAATGAAACCATCACTACTGCAGAGGCTCTCAAGTTTCCTTTGCCTGATATCTACCCCTCAGGCCTCCCTCTGGTTAAGAGGACATAAACCAGGCTGCTCTCTCTGTGAGGTCTGAAGATTGGAAGTGATCAGACAGGATGGTGGTTCTCAGCTGGGGGTGATTGCAACCCCCGGGGGACATTTGGCCATGCCTGGGACATATTTGGTTGCCACTGCTGGGATAAGGGTCCTCCTGGCATCTGGTGATTAGAGCCCAGGGATGCTGCTGAATGTCCTGTAGTGCACAGGACAGCCCTCCCAATGGAGCATTATCCAGTCCCAAAGGGCAGTACTGCTCATGTGAGAAACCCCGAGACAGAAGGAAGAGGCAGGACTGTTTTCCAGGAACCATATTTTGTCTTAGGCTTTTATTTATTTTTTTAACCTCTTGCCTCCTGCATGGGTCAAGGAATGAAACTTAGGAAAAAATGAACCTAAAGAAAAAGACAGCTGGGCACGGTGGCTCACACCTGTAATCCCCGCACTTTGGGAGGCTGAGGCCCCGGGATCATGAGGTCAAGAGTTCGAGACCAGTCTGACCAACTAAAAATACACAAAATTAGCTGGGTGTGGTGGTGTGCGCCTGGAATCCCAGCTACTCAGGAGGCTGAGGCAGGAGAATTGCTTGAACCTGGGAGGTGGAAGTTGCAATGAACTGAGATTGTGCCATTGCACTCCAGCCTGGACGACAGAGTGAGACTCCATCTCAAAAAAAAAAAAAAAAGGGGAAGAAAATGACAGCTCCCAGGGAGCGTTTGTTTGCGTATGTGTGCATTTGGGAGCATTTTTGTGCCATCAGTCCTGCAATGAAGATGATAATTTAGGAAAGCTGTAGATGCATAAGGATACCCATCTGTGGAATGTACCAGACTGAGTGATCCTGACTTGGTAGCTGTAGAAGTTACTGTCACGGTGGGTGTGTGCAGCTCACTGGTACTACCTTACTAGAACTTAATGAAAATTCATTCAGTTGATATTTTCTGGTGTTTACAGTATCCTTCTGTCCCATTCACCTTCTTTTTAACAACAAAGTTTCTACTCTTGAGTTAATTTCGCTTGAATGTATGATTTTTTGGGAGCTTGGAGGTTGCAAGAAAGCAGCTCAGGCTTTTATTCCTGCCAATTGCAGGAAGAGCTGCACTGGAGCCACCAGGGGGCGCCCTGGTCTTTTCTCTGCCGCTTTCCTTCCACAGGTACGGGTGGTGGTTATCTGAATTTTTGATATCCAGTGCGGTACCCCTTTCAGTGGTGAGGTTTCGGGTGGTGGTGGTGGTGAGAGCAATGGTCTTTTCTAGTTGAAAAGCATCAAACATGCATGCAGCTTTCTGTTCGTCATAGTATGTCACAGTCATGCATTGCCAGTCACTTTGCGGTCCTGTTCTAAAAGGGAATTTGCAACTCATCAGAAAACGTTTCCTGTGTGTCATTGGTTTTCATGAGATATAATTGATTAGCTGCGAATATTCAGCTTTTGAATCCTAATTGTTGCCTTCTCACCCCTTTTTCAGGGCTGGGGAGTGAAGGTGGTAGAGTGAGGTGAGCCCAAATCATCCATCCAGCCTACTTGTTTCCTAGTGATTTGTTACAGCTTTTGATTGTCAGCCAGGGCAGAGAGAGCAAGAAAAACATCCTCACTTGTCAGAAGGCTGTGTTGAGTGAGTCCTTTTTTTCCTCTCAGCTGTTATTAGAAGAGATTCTCAATACTAGTGAGGCGTTCTGGCTCGTTGCTTAGCAACGCAATTCCAAACATTCGGCAGCTCCAGAAATGAAGTTGAGGAGTGCTGTAGTAACATCAGGCAGAGAGGCGAGGCCCCGCAGCCAGCCGCTTGCCTGGCCGAGGGCTCGATGATAACATTTTAGGACAGGGTGGTGTAGTGGGGGCCGTTACATCAGCTGCAGTCTGAGCCTCCTGCCCCATAACCTCCAGGATTGAATCTAGGTGGCATGGCCAACATAGATGAGTCACGCTGACAATCTTTCTTTAAAGGGGAAACTTCCCACCGAATTTTGCGTACTGGTCCTTCAGTGTCTGTCTTAGTGTCTTAGTAATTGGAAGGTTCCAGATGCCATTTAGACATGCCTCACTCCTTTATCATCTGTTTATTAATTCCCCAAACACTTCCCAAGCATCTCTCATGTGCTGGGCACAGTTCTAGGTGCTGAGGAGCCAGAGGTGGGGATCCATCTCAGCCATGCACAAGCTCTGTGCCGCATATCGAAATCCCCCCATCATTAAAATGCACATTCTAAGAGTGCCAGCAGCATGGGCTGTTGTGAGGACTAAATGAGTTCATAGGTAGAAAATGCTTTGACAGTGTGCTCAGTACTCAGTAGCTGTTAGCTCTTCTCACATGGACCCTGCCCACAGAGCATTCTAGTGGAGGTAACGATGGTAATAAAACAAAGAAATGACGAATGATCTGATGGGGAAAAACGGGAGGCCACTGGGTCACTTGGGAGTGATATATTCTTTGTTGTCTGTGTGCAATGAATGACCCCCACTCAGTCCACCCAAGGGATGAGTTCCCGTGAAGTGGGAAATTCCTAATAGAAATTTTAGGTTATGTAATACAGCTCCCAGCTCCTTATCTGGAAAAAGACCCGCTGTTGGGTCTTTTTCATTTCAGACTGGAATGAAGTGTCCCCAGTTGTGACACTGTCTGAGGACAGTGCCGGTCACTCATAGAGACCCTGGATTCCTTGCTGCCGGGAGGGGAAGGAGGAGCTGATGACAGCAGGATGAATGTAGCAAGGATAGTGTGGCTGAGGTACAGAGGGCGGCTGGAGGGAAGGGTTAAGGACTGGGTGCACGGGAGGTCAGGAGGTCTTGCAGAGATGGGGATGCTGGGCCAGGAGGGGGCCTCCCTGTGGTGTGCAAAGGCGGCTAACAGCGATCTCCCCGGCTGCACCTCTGGTTCTGCCACTAAGCGCTGTAGGACGTCCAGTTGGGCTTGAGGGGCTCTTGTTGCCATTATGAAGCCCTTGAGGAAGCAGTAGTGATGCTGCTGCGGAGTGCTGAGTTTGTCCTGGTCACCCATTAACTCATGCATGTCTGTGATCCTGTGAGAGCTCACAGTGATCTCCATTTCACAGAGGAGGTGGGAGTGCTTGGGGTAAAGAAACTTAGCCAGCACCACACAGCCCGTGGCTGATAGAGCTGGGCCACACAGCTAGGCTCTTAGCCCAGGTAGAGTGTGTTTTAGCTTCACCTGGGGACCCTGCACCAAGCCACAGGGCATTCGGAAGGGGCTGTATTTCATGCCGACTTCCTGAATCTGGCTGGTTGTTCCCCGGGTCGCCAAGTTCTCCTTTGTCTGTGGTGAACGATCCGGGCTGCAGCGAGCTCACGAGGTCTCAGTGTCATATCTATGCTCTTGATTTGGGCCACACATGATTTTTTTGTTTTCCTTTTTAGCATTTGATCATGTTATTTGAGGTCTGCTGCATTCCTGCTGACCTCCCTAATAGCTCAGATTCTTTCTTTGTGTACAGACTTTCAGGAAGGGCTGTCCCTGAACTCTAAGCTAGGATCAACTTTTGGTCTGGAGGTTTCTAGCCGGCTGTCTCAGCGGGGCCAGGCAGCACCTTATGTAATCGTTTGATGCCATTCAGAGCCGATCCAAAACAGGCCTCTCGCTCAGGGGATGAGACGCGGTCAGACTTGTTCAAAATGTCAGCTTTGTTTGAGATGTGCCCCTGGCAGAGCTGGGACAGCTCGGTTTGTGAAGTTGTAAGGCGGGGGCTGGGGGGAGGCAGTTAGGTTTGAGTTTATTGGGAAGGAGTAGCTGGCTGGGCTGAGCAGGTCAGCCACATCTGCTTTATTAAAGCAGGGGAACCACACTGCCCTGGAGGAGAGCACCCCAGGCTCCTGCAGTCCCACGTGAAGGGCTCACGTCCCGGCCGTGTCCTTTACTTTGTCCATTTCCTTATTTCCAAAATAGCACTCGCCATGTGCAGTGCCCGTCCACGCTGGGCCCAGAGGACATGCTCAGTATGGGGTAGGGGAGCTTACATTCTGGCTGCAGCCCAGCAGTTCCAACCCTTCCCCTGCCCCCTCCCTCAACTCCTTTTCCTCCTCCTCTTCTCCCTCCTGCCCTAGACCTTAAATATTAATGTTAAAAATTCGTATTTAAGTTTTGGTTTTACACAGATGTATATTTACATGGAACAAAAGTCAAAAGATATGAATGGGACACCCTAAAGGATTTCCCTTCCACTCCCATGTCAGCTACCTTGCTCCCCTCCCAGGACTCTAAGCTTTGGAGTTCACCTTCTGGAGGAACATAGCTGCCCATTGAATAGGGGGTTGGGCGTACTGGAGCTCCCACGCGCAGTGGCCACCGTGTGCCCTTGGATTGGACGATACATTGCATTTCAGCAGCACCAAGCTGCTTCCAGGTATGTGTACAGACTGTCAGTTTCATGCACGCACAGTTCAGTTCATGCTCTTCCTTCTGCCGGGACACCCTCCCCTCTCCTCTTCTTTTGTCTGGGTTGTGCTTATTCATCCTTTAGGATATGGCTAGGGCCGGGCGCAGTGGCTCGTGCCTGTTATCCCAGCACTTTGTGAGGCCAAGGCAGTGGATCACAAGGTCAGGAGATGGAGAACATCCTCGCCAACATGGTGAAACCCCATGTCTACTAAAAATTAAAAAAAATTAGCTGGGTGTGGTGGCACATGCCTGTAGTCCCAGGTACTGAGGAGGCTGAGGCAGGAGAATCGCTTGAACCTGGGAGGCAGAGGCTGCAGTGAGCTAAGATCACCCCACTGTACTCCAGCCTGGGCAGCAGAGCAAGACTCCGTCTCAAAAAACAAACAAAAAAGACACAGCTTAGATGTTGCCTCCTCCAGACAGACAGACACAAGAAGATCAAGAGGCTAGCTTTGTCATCAGTAAAGCTGGTTGGAAAACAGAGCTTTGAACCTGTGGGCAGGTGGGCTTACAAAAACATTGTCCCTGAGTTAAACGTCAGAGGTAGAGACCCCCTGGGGTAGCTCCTGGCCACACCTTGTGGACGGATGAACAGGTGGGTGGGTCCTGAGAGAACCCACAGGAGCTGAGCGGAGGAAGAGTGCCTCCTGCTTGGCCCAAATAGGCCACGTCACTTCCTGCCTCCTAGGAGCAGAGCGTGATAGTCAGAGAGTGAGGGTGGGAATTGGGGGGTGGGGGTCTCTCTTCCTATAAAAATGGGGAGTAAGAGAACTGGCAGTTCCCCTCCAGCTCAGAGCACTTCACAGGGAAAGAGACACTTAGCTTTCAGGCTATGGTTAGATACATGATAGTCGCTGGGTGCCTTTGCTGAGGTTCTGTTTTCTGCAGAATGGGAGTCATAAGCCCTCTTTCACGTTTGCTGTGAACGTTGGCTAAAATAAAGTAGGTAGAGAGTGGTGTGTTAGTCTTCGAGGTGGTCCGCTCAGCACTAAACCCAGGGCCCTCGGTTTCATTTTCTTGTACCGCCCTCCTCCCTGATTCTTCTCGAACCTCTCATGTTCTCTTCCCCCAAAGGAAGGAAGAGGCGCTGTGGTTGTTGAATGGGGTTGCGTCGTTCATAGAGGACTTGGGTGTGTGTAAGGAAGGGCCAGTGAGTTGGTGCCATGTGGTTCCTGGGGAGTTAGGTGACAGCTGACAGCTTAGTATTTGGTGACCTAAACGAGGAGGCCCCAGGGACAGGAGCAGATGCAGCCTGTCTGAGGGCGGCTCTTCTCTCGCCTCTTGGTTCCCCCACAGCGTTCTGCTGGCCTGGACTCCCGGTGATGGTGGAGTCCTGCCAGCCTCCAGAAGGAAGCCCCGTTCTGACGACGCCCTCTGCCCTTTTGTATTCAGACGCCCACCACCATTTGGAAGGACTTGCACCAAGCTGCTGTGCCCTTTTGATTCAGGGAGTGTGGATCCTTGGGCTGGGGGACAGAGTGGAGTGCCCACATGTGCCTGTGTCCCTGGGGTGCTGGCTCTCCTCCCTCTGTGATGCCATGCCCTCGTGACTGTCTGGCTCTGAGATGGAACTGGACCTGAGGACCCTAATGCAAATCCATCTCCGTGGAGCGGCACCCTTCATAGTGGGCGCTAGGTGTGCTAAACCCGGGATGCGTGGCGCTTGAGCCTGTCAGTGTGCAGGCGCCGTGCTCGCTACTGGACATGATTTCCCTTGTCTAGGCTTTGCAGCAACCCCGCAAGGCAGCTGCTGTTCTCACCCGTCTCACTCATGAGCAGAATCAAGGCTTGGTGATGCAGGAATTTGTCCAGCACAGGGAGTCCTTGGTGGGAGAGCGTGGGACTTCACAGCCCACCTCGTAAACCGCATGCTCAGTAGTTTCTGGCTTTTCATCCTTCAGCCATTCTTTCACCAGATGTTCACTAAGGCCTGCTGGGTGCTGGCCACTGTGCTGGGCTCTAGGCAGGGTGTCTCCACTATGGCACTGCCGACGCTTGGGTTGGATAATCCTTTGCTGTCCTGTGCATTGTAGATTTTGTGGCATGTCTGGCCTCTACCCACTAGATGCTGGTGACATCACCACCAGTTGTGACACTGTTTATGGACAGTGCCCAGCATCCTCCAGGGGGGCCGGGTGGGTAAAACTGCCCTTGGTTGAAATGCGCTGCTCTAGGGATCCATAAGCAGAAGAGACATGTCAGGTGGGGCTCTGTCCTCTACGGCAAAGTAAAGCCGAACAAGAGGATGGACGCAGCATGCTGGAGGGGCTGCTGTGCCCCAGGTAGGGCTGTCTGCAGAGGCCTGTCTGACAAGGTGACTTTTCAGTAGGGGCCTGAATGAAGTGAGGAAGGGATTGTGGGGATGTGGAGGGAAGAATGTGCTCGGGAGAGGGAACGGCCAGGGCAGAGGCCCTGGGTGGGGACGCTGGGTGTGGCTGGGATAGGTGGAGATAAGGCAGAGAAGTTGGGGATGGGGTGGGGTGGCCCCAGCTTTCACCCTGAGTGAGTGGGGGTGCCGTGGGGGGCATTAGAGCAGAGGACGATGAGTAATGCAGGGAGACCTGTGCCTTAGACAGGTCATCTGGCCCCTGGGTGGACTGGGGGACAGCAGGGAGGGCAGCTGGCAGGTGGCGGTCACGGTCCAGACAGTGGATGCAGGTCACGTGGAGGAGGGCCAGGGACTTTCTGATTGGAAGGATGACCTTTGGGTACTGTCCACGTTGAAACGATCAGTGCAGCACCTGCCCACAGTGAAAACACCCGACTTTGGCCCAGCTCTTCTCAATTCCCAGGATAAGGAGTGCCCCTCCAGTCTTTCAGCTGTTACTTCATTGGTGGGACACTCTTCTGCCGCCGCTTCGTGAATCGCACATTTGAGACATGAGCAGTTTCCTGGTGGAATAAGTTGGGGTGTGCGTGCCCATCCTGAGCATCCTGCTGGGCTGAAGGGAGCAGCCCATTCTGTTCTCTCCTTTCTCAGTGTCCTGCATTATTTTCTTTTTCAGCCAAGTGCCCTAATGTACCTTCATGGCCCCTTTTTATGCCTTGCGGAATCTTTAGCATCTCTCTCATTCTCTTCTTCCTCCTACTAAATGGTTGACCCCGAATTTTATTTATTTCATTTCTTCGAGACAGTCTCACTCTGTTGCCTAGGCTGGAGTGCAATGGTGTGATCTTGGCTCACTGAAACCCCTGCCTCCCAGGTTCAAGTGATCCTTCTGCCTCAGCCTCCCGAGTAGCTGGCACTACAGGCATGCACCACCATGCTTGGCTAATTTGTGTATTTTTAGTAGAGGCGGGGTTTCACCATGTTGGGCAGGTTGGTCTTGAACTCCTGACCTCAAGTGACCTGCCTGCCTTGGCCTCCCAAAGTGCTGGGATTACAGGCATGAACCACCGCACCCAGCCTGACCCCCATTTTAATCATTTTATATTGGCAGCTGTCCCTTGGTAATAATGAAAAAGGAAAGTGTCTTCTTTATTTTTGTTTTTTTATATTATACTTTAAGTTCTGGGATACATGTGCAGATGTGCAGGTTTGTAACATAGACATACACGTGCCGTGGTGGTTTGCTGCACTCATCAACCGGCCGTCTACATTAGGTATTTCTCTTAATGCTATCCCTCCCCTAAAACCCCCACCCCCAAACAGGCCCCAGTATGTGATGTTCCCATCCCTGTGTCCTTATTGTTCACCTCCTACTTATGAGTGAGAACATGCGGTGTTTGGTTTTCTGTTCTTGTGTCAGCTTGCTGAGAATGATGGTTTCCAGCTTTATCCATGTCCCTGCAAAGGACATGAACTCATCCTTTTTATGGCTGCATAGTATTCCATGGTGTATATGTGCCACATTTTTTTTTTTTCCTTTTTTTTGAGATAGAGCCTTGCTCTGTTGCCAGCCTGGAGTGCAGAGGCACCATCTTGGCTTATTGCAGCCTCTGCCTCCCAGGTTCAAGCGATTCTGCTGCCTCAGCCTCCTCAGTAACTGAGATTATATACAGGCACCCACCACTGTATCCAGCTAATTTTTGTATTTTTAGTAGAGAGGGAGTTTCACTATCTTGGCCAGGATGATCTTGATCTCTTGACCTTGTGATCCACCTGCCCCAGCCTCCCACAGTGCTGGGATTGCAGGCGTGAGCCACCACACCTGGCTGCCACATTTTCTTTATCCAGTCTATCACTGTTGGGCATTTGGGTTGGTTTCAAGTCTTTGCTATTGTGAATAATGCTGCAGTAAACATATGTGTGTATATGTCTTTATAGTAGAATGATTTATAATCCTTTGGGTATATACCCAGTAATGGGATTGCTGGGTCAGATGGTACTTCTGGTTCTAGATCCTTGAGGAATCGCCACACTGTCTTTCATAATAGTTCGACTAATTTACACTTCCACCAACAGTGTAAAAGTGTTTCTATTTCTCCACATCCTCTCTAGCTTCATTGTTTCCTGGCTTTTAATGATCGCCATTCTAACTGGCATGAGATGGTATCTCATTGTGGTGTTGATTTTCATTTCTCTAATGACCAGTGATGATGAGCTTTTTTTTCATATATTTGGTGGCTGCATAAATGTCTTCTTTTGAGAAGTACCTGTTCATATCCTTCACCCACTTTTTGATGGGGTTGTTTGTCAAAAGCTGGAAGCATTCCCTGTGAAAACCAGCACAAGAAAAGGGTGCCCACTCTCACCACTCCTATTCAGCATAGTATTGGAAGTTCTGGTCAGGGCAATTAGGGAAGAGAAAGAAATAAAGAGTATTCAAATAGGAAGAGAGGAAGCCAAATTGTCTGTTTGCAGTTGACGTAATTATATATTTAGAAAATCATCTTCTCAGCCCAAAATCTCCTTGAGCTGATAAGCAACTTCAGCAAAGTCTAAGGATACAAAATCAATGTGCAAAAATCACAAGCATTTCTATATACCAATAACAGACAAACAGAGAGTGAAATTATGAGTGAACTCCCATTAACAATTGCTACAAAGAGAATAAAATTCTTAGGAATACTACTTACAAGGGTTATGAGGGACCTTTTCAAGGAGAACTGCAAGCCACTGCTCAGGGAAATAAGAGAGGACACAAACAGATGGAAAAACATTCCATGCTCATGGATAGGAAGAATCAATATCATGAAAATGGCCATACTGCCCAAAGTAATTTACATTGACTTTCTTCATAGAATTAGAAAAAACGGCTTTAAATTTCATATGGAACCCAAAAAGATCCCGTATAGCCAAGACAATCCTAAGCAAAAAAAATAAAGCTGGAGTTATCACACTACCTGACTTCAAACTATACCGCAAGGCTGCAGTAACCAAAACAGCATGGTACTGGTACCAAAACAGGTATATAGACCAAGGGAACAGAACAGAGGCCTCAGAAATAATGCCACAGAAATAATGCTACACATCTACAACCATCTGATCTTTGACACACCTGACAAAAACAAGCAGTGGGGAAAGGATTCCCTATTTAATAAATGGTGTTGGGAAAACTAGCCAACCATATGCAGAAAATGGAAACTGGACCACCTTCCTTATGCCTTATACAAAAATTAACTCAAGATGGATTAAAGACTTAAATGTAAGACCTAAAACCATAAAAACCCTAGAAGAAAACCTAGGCAATACCATTCAGGCCATAGGCATGGGAAAGACTTTGTGACTAAAACACTGAAAGCAATGGCAGCAAAAGCCAAAATAGACGAATGGGATCTAATTAAACTAAAGAGCTTCTGCACAGCAAAAGAAACTATCATCAGAGTGAACAGGCATCCTACAGAATGGGAGAAAATTTTTGCAGTCTGTCCATCTGACAGAGGGCTAATATCCAGAATCTACAAGGAACTTAAATTTACAAGAAAAAAACAAGGACAGTGTCTTCTTAATGTTTCCTTGTTTCCATTAGCATCCTTCTGTGATGTTTTTGTAATCATCAATTTATTCTTCATTCCTGGAGCCGTAACTGTGTGATTAGAACCCTTCTAGAATTCGCTGCTAAAAACGATGAACCCATACTTGGAAAAGTGACCTATATGCGCTTCAGTTTCCTGGAACTGGAAGCCCACATTCCAGATGAGGCAGCAAAAAAATCAGAGTTTGTTTCCTTGAAATGGTGGCTACCACTTGACCCCATACCATCTGGCAGTTGTGTGCCTTGTTTGAAAATCAAGGCATAGTTTGTTGCTTGTGGATACTGAGCTGCCAGGAGAATCTTCTTAAGGAAAATCAGACACAGAGATCGCCCAGGCTATGGTTCTTTGAAGCCAGTGCTTTAAAAAAAACTTCTTGTGGCCAGGTGCTGTTGCTCACGCCTGTAATCTCAGCACTTTGGGAGACTGAGGGGGGCAGATCATCTTAGGTCAGGAGTTCAATACCAGCCTGGCCAACAAGGTGAAACCCCTATCTCTACTAAAAATACAAAACTTACCAGGGCATAGTGATGCATGCCTGTAATCTCAGCTACACAGTAGGCCGAGACAAGAGAATCACTGGAACCGAGGACGTGGAGGCTGCAGGGAGCCAAGATCACACCTCTGCATTCCAGCCTGGGCAACAGAGTGAGACTCTGTCTCAAAAAAAAAAAAAAAGAAAAAGAAAAAAACCCAAAAAACCAAAAAACTTCTTGCCACTGTTTCTTTGACCATCAGTTCCCTGGAGGTGTGGCTTTCTCCAGGATTGTTCTGGGATTAGCTTTGGTTTGGGGCCATTAGTTTCATAAAGTGTAGTTGGAAGGCTCCTTAAATAGTGGGTGCAGCTGGGCATGGTGGTACATGCCTGTAATCCCAGCTACTCAGGAGGCTGAGGCAGGAGAATTGCCTGAACCCAGGAGGCGGAGGTTGCGGTGAGCCGAGATCACGCCATTGCACTCCAGCCTGGGTAACAAGAGCGAAACTCCGTCTCAAAAAAAAAAAAAATAGTGGGTGCACCCGTCACTGTGAATACTGGAAACCTGTCATGTTTATCCGTGCAAATCTTTGTTAAAAATAGTTGGCAACCCTTGTCTTTATTGTTGCGTATTGTATGCAGAGCTTTCTTTGCTTTCCAGAGGTAGGAGCCAAAAGACAAATTGTACTGAGGAAAGAGAACTGGCAAGAATGCCAAAGGTTTGCTGTCTAGGGCTGGGTCCGAATGTCTGCTGGGAAGGGTGGTGGGATTGCAAGAGCTGGCTCCAAATGCAGATCCACTTGCGTTTTATTGGTGCTTCTTTCTGCTGGGTCCCTGCTCATCCTCTAAAGGGGGAGATAGAGGCTAACTTTGGAATCCAGAAAAGTCAGCCTCAGTCTTCAGAGCATGAGGCAGCACAGTGAGCAGTTTCTTCATGGCGAAGGCCACAGTTACCCCAAAATGAGGCCAGACTGTGCTAAGAATCTAATTTCTAAAGTACATTTTGGGGAAAAAAAAAATCCACCCACAAGTCTTTATTATAAAGTGTGACTCTTATTAGTCTATATGTGATTTTTTTCCTTTCTAAGTGGCACTGGTGACTCAAGTGATGCATGTTAGTGATGGAAAAACTCAAAACACAAAGATAGTGCTGTCTGTGTTTCAGGGGACTCCTAGCCCTTCTCCCCACCCTCCCAGAAGCCTTCAGGCTCAGCAGTGCGGTGTGTGGTCCTGCTGCACAGATGAGCCACAGTCCCTGGAGTGGAGAGATTAGCTTGGAAAGAAGAGCTCTGCAAAGCTCTTTTTGGGTGGATATTAAGTTTGGTGAATGACTTGAGAAGTTGGGAGTGGAGGACTGCAACTATATTCACCAGTGAGCTCAGCGGTGGGCGTCCTGGCTGGCCCAGCTTGGGAGGAGATGAAGAGTGATTGCTTCCTGGAGGAGTCTGTACTAATCCATCTTCATAAGCCTCAGCTGTGGCTCCTCTGGAAGCACGGAGCCAACATCTCCATCCGAGTAACTCGAGGGAGGAGGGAGAGATGCTGAAGCAAGACTGTCACGGCTTAATAATTCGAGATGCTCTCACCACGGACTCAGAGGCCTGGCTTCTGTGAGTTTCGTCCGCTCACCCCCGGCCTGTGTGGGCTGAGGGATGGACTGAAAAGCTGCCTTCCTAGTGTGTCGATTGCTTTGCCAGGAATTGCATCAGTGG
This sequence comes from Sapajus apella, assembly GCF_009761245.1. Taxonomy (NCBI): domain Eukaryota; kingdom Metazoa; phylum Chordata; class Mammalia; order Primates; family Cebidae; genus Sapajus; species Sapajus apella. The sequence goes on along the minus strand of NW_022436991.1, from coordinate 2,660,486 downwards.
TGTGTCAGGTGGGCTCTTGTCTGGTTTCAGTGACAGAGACCCTGAGCAACACTGGTTTAGACAAGATAGAATTTTATTTCTTCCCACCTAACAGTTTGAGGCCCAATCCCCTCTTCTTTGATGGTGCCTTTACATTTCGGATGTTGCCCTTGTCCACGTGTCCATCCCATGCACATTTCTGCCACAGGGAAGATACCACGCCTTCCTCTTCTGTTGCTGCTGCTTGTTTTTCTGTTTCAGACAGGGTCTTGCAGTCACCCAGGCTGGAATGCAGTGGCATGATGATAGCTTATAGCAGCATCCACCTCCGAGGCTCAGTTGATCCTCCTGCCTCAGCCACCTGAATAGCTGGGAATACAGGCATGTGCCACCATGTCTGGCTAATTTTTCTATTTTTTGTAGAAGCAGGGTCTCACTACGTTGCCTAGGCTGATCTATAACTTCTGGCTCAAGTGATCCTCCTGTCTCGGCCTCTCAAAGATCTGTGAGCCACCATGTCTGGCCCCTTTTATTTAAGGGCATACCCCCACTTCCAGTATTCCTTTTTTTTTTTTTTTTTTTGAGACAGGGTCTGGCTCTGTCACCTAGGCTGCAGTGTAGTGGCACGATTTTGGCTCCCTGCAGCCTTGCACTCCTGGGCTCAAGCAATCTTCCCACCTTAGCCTCCCAAGTAGCTGGGACTACAGCTGCATGTCACCATGCCCAGCTAATTTTGAATTTTTTTTTTAGACATGAGATCTCACTGTGTTGCCCAGGCTGGTTTGGAACACCTGGGTTAAAGCAATCCCCCATCCTTGGCCTCCCAGTGTGCTGTGATAATAGGTGTGAGCCACTGTACATGGTCCAGCATCACTTCCTATTAACCTCACCTTGGCTGGAATTAGTTAAATGGCCACAGCTGCAAAGTTGCACGCAAAGGCGGGATGTCTTTATTCTGAATGGTCACCTGGCCAGCCAAGGAGCTTCAGTTACTACAGAAGAAGAAAATGGGTTTGGGGACACCTGGCATCTGCTCCAGCTGGAAGACAACACTGGCCAATCTGACCATGGCACTGTGCGTTCCTTCCTCCCTCCCTCCCTTCCTTCCTTCCTTCCTTCCTTCCTTCCTTCCTTCCTTCCTTCCGTGTGGTGGCTCACGCCTGTAATCGCAGCACCGTTGGAGGTGGAGGCAGGCAGATCTCTGGAGGCCAGAAGTTCAAGACCAGCCTGGCCAACATGGTGAAACCTTGTCTCCACTGAAAAATACAAAAATTAACCAGGTGTGGTGGTGGGTATAGCGATTCTCCTACTCAGGGGGCTGAGGCAGGAGAATCACTTGAACCTGGGAAGCGGAGGTTGCAGTGAGCTAAGATCACATCACTGCACTCCACCTGGGCAACAGAGTGAGACTCTGCCTCAAAAGAAAAAAAATAAAAGGAGTTGCTGGTCAAGTGAATAGAAGAGAATTGAGGTGACGAGTGGGTGGTGGGCACCGTGGATGTGTTGTCTGCTCACCCTGTCCAGGCCTCTGCTTCTGCTGGAGTTTCATTCTCAGACATCCTCCCCAGGCTCTGCAAGCAGATATTCTTCTACTCATCTATAGAAATTCTTCATTAGGAATGAAAACACTCTCTCTCTCACAGGAATTCACAATCTTGTTTTAAGTGATAGAATTAGGTACTGTTGAAGCAATGAAACGAATTCAGCTGTGAACTTTTTTTTTTAAGGCCAAAGATTGATTGACAGTAATTGAATGAGACTTGGAAATGTATTAGGAATTGCTAGAAAAGTAAGAAGGGGAAAGGTCCATGTTGAACCATAGATTTTCCATTTGATATCAATTGCAATTTGCTGTTCCAAGGAGGATAATTGTGCTCCCCGAGCTGAGATGCAGACAGGCCAGGCTCTTCTTGGACAATCTTTAGGGTAGGAGAAGCCCTCCTGCTGGTAGAGGAAGTTGACTTTTACTCGCCTTGCTTAGCGTTCTTTGAGAAGCTCTGGTGGAGGTTAGGAAGGGCCAGGACCGAGGTGGGGAGAATGTCACCTTGCTCTTGTGGCTGGAACACCAGGTCTGATGCACTCCTCATGGAAGTGCTGTGCCAGGCCATGGGAAGACTCCATGATGGTGAGTGGCTTCCATGAGAAAAGGACAACTGGACTGGACTTGACCATGGGGGAACCAAGGCAGCAGGTGCACCAGAAGGGGTCTCGGCACCTGGAGGCTGGTTCTGGCTCCAGACTTCATCCTTTCCAGTCTTGGAGGTGCTGCGTTTTCTCTTTTAGGAGAGGGGTAAGAGGCATCCAAGCTTGCTGGGTGTCCAACATGTCTGAGCACTGTGCTTGTGGGAACCTCCATGGCCTGTAGCTCTCTTAATACTCACAACAGCCCTGTGAGTTGAATGGTCATATCCCTGTGCCCTGATGCCACAGCTAGCTATCAGGGAGGTTCAGTCCATTATATAGAGTTATGCTGGTGATGGCCTGAGCAAGGGTTTGAACCTAGGCTGACCCTGCCTCTGCTCCATACACACCAAGCTATCTCTGTCCTAGTTTGTTTTCTGTTGCTTATAACAGAGTACTTGAAACTGGGTAATTAATAAAGAAAAGGAGGCCAGGCACAATGGCTCATGCCTGTAATCCCAGCACTTTGGGAGGCCAAGGCAGGTGGATCATTGGGTCAGGAGTTGAAGACCGGCCTGGCCAAGATGGTGAAACCCTGTCTCTACTAAAAATACAGCAGTTAGCTGGGCTAGTCTCGAACTCTTAGGCTCAAGTGATCCTCCCACCTTGGCTTCCCAAAATACTGGGATTACAGGTGTGAGCCAGAAGGTAGTGTTTTTTTGAGGAGGCCAAGGTCTTAATACAGTGGCGTGTTCACAAGGACTCCTAGAAAGCCAGGGATGCTGAAGGGATCTGCTGCACACCCTGCACCCCAGCAAGATGGCGGTCCACCTGGACAGATGCATGCACACACCTGCATCCTTCCACCCTCCACCCGTCAGCTCACTTCCCTGTGGAGCACTGCTGTGGCCTCGTTCTGTACTTTGGAGCAAACTCCACGTTTCTGCTGTGGCCTGCAAAGCCTGCCTGATGTGACCGCTGCTGCCCCTTGCCTTCCACGCTCTATGCTTGTCACTTGCCAGCCATACCGGCCTTTGAGCTGCTCCTCAGACTTGCCAAGTTCCTTCTTACCTCAGGGACTTGAGGCAGGCTCCTTTTTCCCTCCCTGCCCAAGAGTCCATTTAGCAGACTTCCCTTTACATCTCAGCGACCACAGCCGGGTCCCCAGCCCTCTCTTGCTGCAAGAATGGCAAGTGCCTGCTTCCAGCCTCCAAGATGGCAGGCAGCCGAGGAGAATGGGCTGGGAGTGGGTTTGGGCATAGCCACCCAGCAGAGCATGTTTAGTTGAGTGTGATGGAGACGTCACCTAGACTGAACAGTGTGGGTAGCAGGAGGCCTGAGCGTTGTTTCAGTGGTTTAGGAAGGCCTGAGTGAGAGTGAGAGATCTTCAGGAGGCTGCTGGGGCAAAGTAAGATCATGGGAGTAGGGGGAGGTGAAATTTCAGAATGTGTGGGGCTGCTCCCCTAGACCCATGTTGCCTGCTTCTCTGAAGATCTGAGATGGGTCATGTGGTGGGGGTCCAGGAAGCACTCACTGCATAGTAGTGAAATGCACACCCTTCGTTCTGGAGCAGGGCTTCCACAGACACGTCTACCCTGTGGTCAGTGTTCCCAGGGCTCTGCTGGCAGAGGATGCACACAGAGGTTGCACGCAGAGGTTGCAGTGTTTGCAAAGCTCCAAAGCTATGTGACTCCTGAACATTGGAGGTCCATAGAGTTTACTGCTGGCTGAAGCTGGGTCAACTGCTCAAGTCTCCCTTTGCCTCTCTTTGTAGAAGACAGGGTGGGGGTGGGGAGGAAGGGGAGCCACCAGCTGCCAGTCTGTCCTGAGAGTGCCCAGTCACGAGCCACAGGTGCTTCCTTAAGGTTGGAGCTCTGCTCTGGAGGCAGCAGTCTGCTCCTGCCCCCACCTCCCCTCCCTCTTGAAGTTTGAATCAGAACAAAAGTAGTTCTTGGTGAGGAGGGAACTCAGAATTTGCTGGCTGCAGGGGACAGGGTAGCCTTTGGGCACCTCCAGTGCCACCTCTGTGTGGCTACTGAGGCCGAGATCCAGGACTGATTTAGTCCCATCCATGTGTATTCATGAAGGTGCTGCCATCAGGCAACGTACTAGGCTGCATGTTTGAGGGCGATGCAGAGGGAATGGGCCAAATCCTTTCCACATGGGACTCTCCATTTAGCAGGGGAGGCTGTGAAGTGAATGGCAAAGACCACGGCAGCCCCAGGAGGGAGAAGTGACTTTACCTCGGGAGGTCCAGGGGAGGCTTCTGCAGGAGAGCTTGTCTGAGCTGGGTGTTCAATGTGAGATATGAGTGAAAGGGTGCTAAATCCTTGAATGTCAAAACGCACTAATTGTTCAGTTTCCAGTTACATTTTTGCTCCAACATCACTGTCCTGAATAACCTGCTATCCCTATCTTAGGAGTGCAGGTACCTGCCCTGGGTACAGCTGGTTGTGTAACTCCCATTCCTTCCTGCCGGAGGAGGACGGAATGTAGAATATTCCCTCCATGTTCAACGTTAGAGATCACCTCTGCAGTGGACTCATTGGGGCATCTGGAAGGAGGCCTTGGTGGCATTTGACCACAGTGATGGAAACCATGCTGCCTGGGACAGCATGGTGGACTCTGAGTCTCAGGAGATCCACATGATTACCCTTGCGTTTGTCCAGTTACGCTCTGAGTGTCTCTTTTTGTGTGTTTCTGGGCCTAGCTTGCCTTGACTCCAAGACTGGGCAGCATCCTCTGCTTCCCTTCCCTGCTCTCCAGGACTGAGGAAGTGAATTGAGCAGTCACTCCTTCGCCTGGCATTAGCAGAGCATCTTTCATTTTGCAGGTGCCTAATCTCTTTTTCCCACTGAGTCACTTCCATAATTTAGAAGGTAGACAGGAGGTGCTGTCATGCCCATTTCAGAGGTAGGGAAACTGAGCCTCAGAGCAGACAAGCTGCACACCCATGCTGCACCGGAGGTAAAGTCGCCGAGCTGGGTCTGGGACCTGGCCCCTCCTGACTACACGGTGCCTGTGTTCTGTCTAAGGATGTTCTGGTTATTTCTCCAAGTGTCAGGTGCAGAGTGGGATGGCGCGGAGTCGGTGAGAATCATTCCGGGTGTGAGATCTGCCTGCACTATCTCAGTGGCTGTCTGCTTCTAATTAATTGCAGATTATGTGTGAGACTCTGTTTGAGATTTTCCCGTACATATGATACCACAGCCTGAAGGGGAAGGAAGCTGTGCAGCTCCATGTCCTAATTATTTATGAGTATTTCCCATGTCGTTAATCTTCCTTGCCGTCAGTTAACCCCACCACTCCACTGTGCATGAGGCCAGTGACAACAGATGTTGGCCGCGCAGCCCCAGGGGCCGTGGCAGACTCAGGGCTTTGGACAGGTCAGGGTCATATCTCTGTTGGTTGCATGTGCTGGCCAGTGGACAGGAGCAGATGACGGGGACAGCTAATGCACCACATTTGCTTGCAGGAGCCAGAAACTAGTCGGGCTCATCTGCTATTCCTGATGAATCACAGCAGCTGAGAGCTAGAAGGATTCTAGAAGATTAGCTTGTGTAACCTCCGCATTTTGTAGATGGAACATCTGAGACCCAAAGTGCGTGTGAAATGCCTTGCCAGTTAGAGGCTGGGCCCACAGGCCTTGTCTGTTACTTGCCGTGACGTCACACATCTTTGCTTATAATGTCATTTTTCTCATCCTGCTTATCTCCCACCTTGCTGACCATGTTGCCGCCCATGCCAACTCAATCTAGGTTCCACATCGTGACATGTGGAACAGCTGTGACTCATTTGGCGGCAAGGGACAGAAAGCAGCCAAAACTGGCTTAAGTAAAATAAGGGAATGATATTGTTCCCCTAACTCCAGCATCCAGGGGTGCAGCTGCATGTAGGCATCCCTGGATCCCAGGGTTGGATGGTTTTCAGGTCTGCCCCTGAAGGTCTCTGTTAGGAGGAGAGAGGTGTAGAGAAGCACATGTCCATGACCCGTGGCCAAGCTGGCTTTGCCCCCAACCTGTTGAGGCTCTGTCTCTACGATGATGTGACCGTCCTGAGAATGTTGATTTGCGCAGAACCAACATGGAACTGTGGCCTCTTCATTCTGAGATCCCATTAGGGTGCCCGGGAGACAGTGAGTATCACTGTGGTTATGGGTTCCAGTGTCAGATGGCCCATCTTTCAGTCCCAGTTCTGCATCATCATTCCTTTGTTTTGTTTTTGTTTTTCTTGAGACAAAGCATTGCTCGGTTGCCTAGGCTGGAGTGCGATGGCATGATCTCTGTTCACTGTAACCTCCGCCTCCTCGGTTCAAGCAATTCCCCTGCCTCAGCCTCCCGAGTAGCTGGGACTACAGATGTGTGCCACCATGCCTGGCTAATTTTTTTGTATTTTTAATAGTGACGTGGTTTCATCATGTTGGCCAGGGTGGTCTTGAATGCATCATAATTCCTTCATAAGCTAGGGCAAATCACTTCATGTGTTTCAATTTCCTAATCTGTAAAATGGGTTTGATTCTAACACCTGCTTCATGGCGTGATTTGAAGGGTTGAATGAGATAATTGACACACAGTATCACCCTGTGTCTGGCACATGGCTGGTGCCCTGCTAGCAGTTGTTATTAGGAACACCTACCTTCTCTTGGTGTTTCCTTCTGTGAAGTGGGGCATGACACCACCAGTTCCATGAAATAAGGAACTCACTGGTTCCTTTAGTGCAGTCAAGCCGAGACCTAGCCTTCAAGCTTGGCAGTGGATGAAAAATTGCCCCTGGCAGAAGCTGAGGCCTGTCCTTCCCACTCTGTTGCTTTTCCCTTCGGCCCCCTCACTGGTCTCACAGATGCTGGTGTTGTCTTCTTCTTGGTTGGGAATCCCATCCTATCTGTGGTAGGGACTGGATTCTCCTCCACAAGTTCCGAAAGAAGAAAGTGGATTTCTCAGTCTCCCTAGGGGTTATAGACCCATGCAGCTTTGAGAGCCAGGCCGGTAAAACTCCAGGCCAGGGTGGGACACAGCAGGATCAGACATGCTCTGTCTAGAGAAATTCAGGGGAGTTTTTGCTGCCTCTACTGCATAGCCCAGACCTTCCCCCTGCATTTCTCCACGTGTGTGTGTGTGTGTGTACTAAGTGGAATTGCTCTGTAAAGGCACGTAGGACAGCCTGTTATTCACAGGAGCTCGCGTGAATATCTTTGCAGAATGTGCCATCTTCCTGGGGGCCTACTGATTTTGTGTTTTACTGTGAAGAATGGGTAGATTCCACTATGTACCGCTTCACATTTATCGAAGTCATCGAATTAACACCTGTACTCTGCTTATCACCTGAACCTGGGCCTCTGGCTGGTTTCTGCTGTATGTTTCTCCCTGAGGCCTTTCTTTGGGAAACACGTGTGCGCCTCGCTTGCAGCTCTCTGCCCACTGAAGGAGAAGTGGGTGAGCCTCATGTGTAATTGATAAATAAGCCTGCCACTGCACCCTGCAAGAGTATTCTTCCCAGGGGAGCAGCTGTCTTCCTTTCCACCCCCGTCTCACTCTCCATAACTGCTTTTTCAACTAGATCAGTAAGGATTTAGCATTTAACAGTATTTGGAGTCCTTGTGGTGAAATAATCTAATTGACCGTGCCGGGCGATGGAGGCAAAGGTATTTGCCATAATAATTTCTGAACTCTTCTATAAATGAGATCTAGTAACTTTGAAAAACGGTTCTCTTAATTGTGGGAAACAGTATGGTGGATCCTTAAAATGTTAATAGAATTACCATATGTCCCTGTGATTCCACTCCTAGGTACACATCCAAAAGCATTGAAAGTAGAAACTCAAATAAGTACCTGTGCGCTAAGGTTGATGGGAACATGACTTATAATCTCCAAAAGGTGGAAACAGCTCAATACAAATGTTCATCATCTGAGGAATGGATAACCAAATTGTGGCATATCCATACAATGGAACATGATTCAGCTGTAAAAGGAATGAGGGGCCAGACGCAGTGGCTCATGCCTGCAATCTTAGCACTTTGGGAGGCCAAGGTGGGTGGATCACTAGAGGTTAGGAGTTCGAGACCAGCCTGGCCAACATGGTGAAACTCATATTTACTTAAAAAAGACAAAAATGGGGCCGGGTGCGGTGGCTCAAGCCTGTAATCCCAGCACTTTGGGAGGCTGAGGCGGGTGGATCACGAGGTCAAGAGATCGAGACCATCTGGTCAACATGGTGAAACCCCGTCTCTACTAAAAATACAAAAAATTAGCTGGGCATGGTGGTGCGTGCCTGTAATCCCAGCTACTCAGGAGGCTGAGGCAGGAGAATTGCCTGAACCCAGGAGGCGGAGGTTGTGGTGAGCCGAGATCGGGCCATTGCACTCCAGCCTGGGTAACATGAGTGAAACTCCGTCTCAAAAAAAAAAAAAAAAAGACAAAAATTAGCCGGGTGTGACGACAGGCACCTGTAGTCCCAGGTGCATGAGAGGCTGAGGCATGAGAATCATTTGAACCTGAGAGACAGAGGTTGCAGTGATCCGAGATTGCACCATTGTACTCCAGCCTGGGCAACAGGGGGAGAATCCATCTCAAAAAAAAAAATAAATAAAAAGGAATGAGGCACTGATACATGCCTCAGTGTGGATGAACTGTAAAAACATGCTTAGTCAAAGAAGCCAGACAAAAAGACCCTATTAAAAAAGAACACATATGATATGGGTCAGTTTATGTGAGCATCTGGAGTAGGTAAATTCATTACGCATTGTAGATCAGTGGTTGCCAGGGAGGAGGATGAAATGGGAAGAAATTGCTTAATAGGTAAGAGGTTTTACTTTGGAGCGGTAGAAACGTTCTGGAACTGGATAGTGGTGATGGTGGCACAACATTTTGAGCATACTAAATGCCACTGAATTGTTCACTTTCGAATGGTTAATTTTATATTATATGAATTGTACCTCAATACGTTATTTTTAAAAAACCTTCAGTTGTACCACTGCTCCCCACCCCCTTCTTACTAGGCAAGTAAGTCGTTCACTCAGTTCCATTGCTTCTACTGCTCGAAACAACCTCTACAACTTTGTGCTTTTAATTCTGGTGAGTTCTCCCTTAAAGCTAAAGTGCTCATCATGCCTTTTTAAAAAAGACTTTAGATAGTAAATATAGAGACCACCGTTTTTTTGTTTTTGTTTTCGAGATAGAGTCTCGTTCTGTCACCCAGGCTGGAGTGCAGTGGCACAATCTTGGCTCACTGCAACCTCCACCTCCTGGGTTCAAGTGATCCTCCGGTCGCAGCCTCCTGAGTAGCTGGGATTATAGGCACTTGCCACCATGCCCAGCTAATTTTTGTGTTTTTAGTAAACATGGGGTTTCACCATATTGGCCAGGCTGGTCTCGAACTCCTGACTCGAAGCGATCCACCTGCCTTGGCCTCCCAAAGTGCTGGAATTACAGGCATAAGCCACTGTGCCTGGCCTAGCGACCACCTTTTGACACCTTGATATGAAATGAGAACATATATGTGGAAAGGCATAAAATTAAAAGAGACACCCCTAACCCCACCTGAGTTACAACTTCTAATAAATTCACAAATACCTAAGTGCTGTGTTTTCTAGCCTTCTGTGAGTGGGGCAGGACAGGGATGTTTGGACTCTCCTTGGTCTCTGGTTTAGTCACTTTGAGGCTGCTGGGGGAATTCCTCTGGGGAGTCCATTCACTGTCCCCTGTCTAGATTAGATCCCTCTCAGGCCCCTTCCAACTCTATACTTCTGACATTCGCTGATGTGGGTGGAACGCTGCTTTGTAAAAATGGCCGGGCAAGTGTGTGCTAATTACTTTGACATTTCCCAGCTGCTGTGTGCTCAGAACTCTTGCTGTAGGACAGGAGGCTCACAGCGGTGGCCCATAGTGTGATCTCTTGGACCTGTGTGGTAAGAGCCTCAGTTTACAGTGTTTAAAAATCAGATCTGTGTAAAAATGGGACTTCTGGCTGCTCTCAACAAGTCAGTACAGGTGGCAGCCATGTCCTCGAGTAGACAGTAGATTGGAGGTGGGGACTGCTCCTTGGCCGGACTCCTGTCATCCCAGTGTGCCCATGTCCCTGCGAGGACATAGCTCCCTGGAGGCCCTATCTGTGTCTGCTTTTAGGACACCTGCCTTAAGGATTTGTAGTGTATCAGTATAAAAATCACTGTGTGTGTTTGTGTTTGACAGCATACACATGAACAAGAGAGAGAAAACCAAAAAATTACAAATATGGAAAAGTTAATAACGATCTAGAACCTTACCAAGATTTTGCAAAGTGTTTTTCTTCTGTACCTTGTGACTTTCTTCCATTTTCCCTCCTGTTCCCATGAATTCCCCACATTTTTGTTTTCTGTTTTGAGACTATAATTATGTAGAAACCATAGTGCTAAAACTGGAAAGGGCCAGAATTTCATCACACTTTTGATTTTCCAAAAGAGGACACAGAAAGATGGGGAGAACTGCCCGCGGCCACACACTGGGAACTGGTGTGAGTCCTGAGGCTGTGAGCTGCATCCCAGGAGCTGGACTGGGCCTGGCACTGCCCACTTGGGGGACAGGCTTTCAAGCGTGCTGGACCAGGTGTGGGTCCTTGCCTGGCCACTTTCTGGCTGTGTGGCCTGAGGCAAGTCACTTCCCTTCTCTAGGCTGCTGTTGCCTTATTCATACAGTGGGTATAATCATGCTTCTTCTCAGGGACCTTCTGAGAATTACATGAGATTGTGTGTTTCAGGTACCTCTCACATTGCTGGGCGTGCAGGAAGCAGGCAGTGCATGGTAACCACTGGCTATCTAAGCTCTGGGAAGGGGTCTTGGGACATTTCTCACTCTTTGATCTTAACAAATTGAAAAGAATAGAAACTCTGGGCGGGCTAGGGGAAGAGGGAGGCAGGAGAGAGAAACAGAACGAAAAGTTAGAATGAACTGAGTGATTTAAAAGTTATGTTTTGGAGCTTGATATAGTTTATCCTTTCTTTTAGAGATAAAAGGAAAGGGAGTGGGTAGGCAGACAAAGATATAAAAAGCAGGATGTTAAGTTTGAAAAACGATGATGTAGGTTAAGTCCATCCCCATAGAGGAAAATTCTTTATTTGTACATGTGCCCTCATGAGCTCTCTCTTTAAATATAGCTGAGTATGGGCCCCAGGGGAGTGTTTGTAAAGGCTCTTTGAGGTCTTTGGAAAAAGATGCTATATAAAGCCAGGGAACTATTACACAGATCTATGTATATATGTGAGAGAGTGTGTGCGCGCACACATGCAGCCACACGTCACCGCGTCTAGTCATCACAGTCAGCAGTCTCTTCCCTTTTTAATTTTGAAAAGGCAGTTGAAGATCAATTAGTCTCAGGATAATTTCCCCCTGGGGGCCTTTGGTGGCTGAAGATGAGATCTCACCCCTCTTTGGCATCACTGTTTCAGTGCTTTATATAGCAGCCTCCAAGGCCTGTAATCATTTGTGTGAATGGGCCTGCACGTCATCTGGCTGTGTGTCTGTGTTTATGTTTGGGTCCCTGGGGACTGGGGGCTGGTCCCTGCTCCACTATTCTTTTTGAAATTGAGCATTTGTATGGTCACTGCCGAGAAAGGAGGGGAATGTTTTTGTAGGCCCGTCCTGTTTGAGGTCATGGCAATGATATATGGGACCTTATCCCCTCCTCCCCATGCCTGACACACTCCCGAGATGCATGATGGAAAAAGCCCAATTTGAGCCTGAATCTCTGTCACTGGGGCAGGAAATTACAGCTGTGAACCTGGTGGTTAGTGTTCTCTGCGGAGGCCTTGAGCTTACAATTAACGTGGTTGACATTTCTGCCCAGCTTATTCCATGCTCAGTTCCTGGAGCTGAGGGTGGCATTTTAGCAATGGGTGACTGTCAGTCATTCATTTGTTTGTTAATCCACTTTCGCATCTTACCTTTGATCATTTACCAGGTCCCACGTGTGTCCTGTGCTGGGCACTGGGTCCCGGTACTCAAGGGATGCACAGGCTTGGGGGTGGGGTGTTGGTGGCCAGAGCTGCAAGTGAGTGCGTCTAGCTCAGTGGACAGTGTGCTTTCGTAGAGGTGCATATGAGGTGCAGTGGGAACTCAGTGAACTCTACTTGGATCGTTTGGCTATGAGGACACAGAACCCACACTCATTTAGAAGACAAGGGCACAGAACCCCATAGGGACTCTCAAGGGCCTGGGAGCTGAGAGCCCCGCAGGAGCCCAGGGGGCCATTTGTGAATGACTGCTGTAGTCCCTGTGGCCATGTGGTCACTGGTGGTGGGCTCTCACTTCCCACGCCTGCCCTCAGATAGCTGCCTTGGCTATGGTGGAGCAGCAGAGGACTAAGCTAGGAATGAGGAGTTCACTGAGCCACCTCAGGCTGCAGGGCTCCATGGTAGTACATGTGACATTTTTGACACCTGCCACTTGGCCAGACTCGGTACCTTCTCGGTGGCTGAGTGGGCTTGCCCTGAGGAGCTTTGTCAGTTCCCCTGTTTGGTGGCCCTCTGCCCTGTGGCTGCATCTGCATTTGTCCCTGTCCAGGCCTTTGTACCTGGCAACAGAGGAGCCTCCAGCCAACGGTCCTGGGCCCAGTTTAGGGTTTTATTTAAGGATGGGTTTATTTATTTATTTTATTATTATCATTTTTATTTTTTTGAGACGGAGTCTTGCTCTGTCGCCAGGCTGGAGTGCAGTGGCACGATCTTGGCTCACTGCAACTTCCGCCTCCCGGGTTCAAGTGATTCTCCTGCCTCAGCTTCCCAAGGAGCTGGGGCTACAGGTGCACACCACCATGCCCAGCTAATTTTTGTATTTTTAGTAGAGACGGAGTTTCACCATGTTGGCCAGGCTGATCGAAATCTCCTGACATGAAGTGATCCACCCACCTCGGCCTCCCAAGATGCTTGCATTATAGGTGTGAGCCGCTGCACCTGGCTGGGATGGGTTTATTAAACTGGTCTTTTGACCAGTTGGCTTTCAGCAAGTCCCTATTTCAGTGTGTCTCCGTACTCACTGTGGTAGGGCGACTTGGAACTGTTCACTCTCGGGCCAGATGCATCTGTTGCCACCTTCTTTCATGTCTCTTGTAAGGTTTTGGCACATCTGAAGTTCTGAAGACTCAATATGATGGACTTGGTTTGAGTCAATAACCACCCTTCTCACTTATTGCAGGTGGGGTGGGTGGGGATGGGAATGGGAGGCCTTTGGGAGCTGAGTCTTTGAGTGGGGGCAAGAGTAAGGCCCACAACTGCCCTAGCCAGCGAGCAGCTGCTGCTCAGAAAAGGCACTTCCCAGTCAGAATCTTGAGGGACAACGTAGAGTGTGGGAGGGGCCAGGCCTTCCAGACACTGGGAAACAGCCTGTGCCAAGACACAGAGGCATGAGAGAAGGAATGGTTGGCATCTAACCAAGGAAGAGAAAATGAGCCGAGGCTGGAGTGGCAGAGAAGCTACTACACACGGTCTGGAGCTCAGGAGAGGGCCTGGGTGGAGGTGTGAGTGTGTGCAGGGTGGAAGCGGTGATGGAGCCCTTGGTGTAGATGCAGCCTTATATCCACGCAGCAGCACTGAGGCCCGGCTAGAACTTTTTCATTGCCTATCACCCTTGTTACTAATATAAAAAAAATTTTTTTTTGAGGCAGAGTTTCACTCTCTCACCCAAGCTGGAGTGCAGTGGCATAATCTTGGCTCACTGCAATCTCTGCCTCCTAGGCTCAAGTGATTCTCCTGCCTCAGCTTCCCAAGTAGCTGGGATTACAGGTGCCCACCACCGCATCTGACTAATTTTTGAATTTTTAGTAGAGATGAGGTTTCACCATGTTGGCCAGACCAGTCTCAAACTCCTGACCTCAAGGGATCTGCATGCCTCGGCATCCAAAGGGCTGGGATTCAGTTGTGAGCCACCACACCTGGCCTAATAAAAAAAATTTTTTTAGAAGTATTTAATTGACAAAAATTGTATGTATTCAAGTCATATAACATGATGATTTGATGTATGTCTACATTGCGAAATAACTACCACAATCAGATGAACATATCCACCACCTCCCTGAGGGAACATGGTGTGTGTGTATGTGTGTGTGTGAGAGATGAGGACACTTGAAGTATACTCTCTCATTACATTTCAAGTAAACAGTACTGTGGTATTGTTAGCCAGAGTCACTATGCTGTCATCAGGTCCACAGAACTTACTCATCTTCTAACAGAAAGTTATAAGACGTGCCCTTTTGACCAACATCACCCATCTCCCCTATCCATACCCCCATGTAGACACACCCACCCACACACACATATATATATATATACACATATACGCGGTGGAATAATATTCAGCCATAAAAAAGGAGTCTGAGGCAGGAGCAGCCCTACTGCTGTTCAGTTTGTCTCAGCCTGCCTTGTCCTGTGTGGGTACAGCCGGCGGTCCTACCGGATTGGTACAGTGTCAGAGCTGCCTTTAGCTCTGAATGAAGAAGGCTGAGAGTGGGGTGTGGAGGGAAGAACTTGTGATATTCTCCTGACGGGCTGGCAAATGTTTTCTGGAAAGGGCTGGATAGTAGTTATTTCAGGCTGTGTGGGCCCAAAGATCTCTGTCAAAACAGCTCATCAAAGCAGACTTAGTCATTGCGGAAATGGATGGGTGTGGCTGTGTTCCGGGAAAGCTTTACTGGCCCCTGCTCTATCCTCTGAGGCTGGCGATACCAGCAACATTTTCTCCAGCTGAAGGAGCTGGGAAGCAAGGATGATATCATTTGCTGGGACCCTGAACTCAAGTGTGAGGGACGTGGCAATCAAAGGTAGATCTGATTAGAAAACTGGTGTTCAAGTCCGGGCGCGGTGGCTCACACCTGTAATTCCAGCACTTTGAGAGGCCAAGGCGGGTGGATCACTGGAGGTCAGGAGTTCGAGACCAGCCTGGCCAACATGGTGAAACCCCTTCTCTACTAAAAATACAAAAATTAGCCAGGCAGGGTGGCAGGTGCCTGTAATCCCAGCTCCTTGGGAGGTCGAGGCAGGAGAATCACTTGAACCTGGGAGGTGGAGGTTAAAGTGAGCCAAAATTGTGCTGCTGTGCTCTGGGTGACAGAGCCGGACTCCATCTCAAAATAAAAAAAGAATGGGTATTCTTTCTACTGTACCAGTTTACTGCCCTGAGGAGCTTAAAGTTCCACAAACAATGGACCAATTTTTTGTGTGTGTGTTAGATGCACCCTTGATGTGTAGATACAGAAATTATTATTTCTTTAATGGACTTGGCCTTTGGCTTCATGGTAAGAAAGATGGAAGACATGTTTGTTCATATACTTGTGCAGTTTTTATTGCTTCATTTCACATGTGTAAACATTATTATATCAGAAATTTATTTTAGTACATTGCAGGAATAGAGATTTATTTAAGTCTGGTGTCTTGCTTCCCAAATGGTTCCTTGCCCAGCCGCATTTGTGGACGAATCCATCCTGCCCACAGCATTTTCAACGCTGCTTTTTATCTCAGATCAGTTTCTGATGGTCGAAGTTAACATTCCCTTGTACTCTTGCCTGGTTTTGTGGCTCTGTCCTCTGAAGCCAAGCAAGGAACCTATGTTGAGATGGCCGTTTGCTTTTCAGGTATAGGAGAAGGGATCCCCCCGGCACGGTCAGGCTCTGCCCAGTCCACAGTGCTGAAGTGCTGCTCTGTTTTCACTTGAAATGTGAGCTGCAGTAGGTCATAAAGAGGAAGGAAATCACAATAATAGAGACTAAACAAATCATTTGCTGCACGGTGCTGGGGAGAGGAGAGAAAATTACATGCTTGGGAGCGCCTCTGCTCGTGTGTGTCACTCGTGCTTGGCAAAGTATAATATTTAGCCAATCTTTGGAAATCACCCCAACATTACCTACTAGCTTTACTGCCCCAAAAGAGTCACAGAACAGCCAGTGTGGCAGCGAAAGAGAATGTGTGTTCAGGTTCAAGGCCATTGAAAGAACATTTTGGGGGGCTATACCAGTTCTCGGTCCCTTTCCTTCTCCACCATTAATCTGAACATTATGTCATAGCCACTCAGGGAAGGTGGAAGGGTCTGACAGCTTGTCTTTCTATGATGGATTTTTAAAAAGATTCCCACTACCAGAGTACTGCTTTGGCTGTGCTTGTGATATCAGTCATTTTGGTGTTGATGAAAACAAAGGGGCCTTGTCCAGGAGGCCGGAGATGTACCGTGTATGGGATGGGGGAAGGCAGGGAAGGGTGGAAGGGTGAGGCCAGGGTGATGGTGTGGATCAGGTCAGCATCCATTGTCTTGTTTCTCACAGGTGGCTTCTGGGCAGTGATTTGGGCTCCTGGAAGTGGGGCTTGTGGCTGAGATCTCTCTCTCTTCCCTCTTTTTTTTTTTTTTTTTTTTTTTGAGATAGGGTCTCATTATGTTGACCAGGATGGTCCTGAACTCCTGGGCTCAAGTGATCCTCCTACCTTGGCCTCCCAAAGTGTTGGGACTGCAAGCATGAGCCATTGTGCCCAGCCTACATCTTTTAAGACTACTCGAGGTTGTACTTGTCAGGCAAACATTGCTGCCTCTGAAACCTCCTGGGAAACAGTTTTTCCTCCTAGAATTTCCCCCTGGAATATAACATTTTCAGCTACAAAGTCTGAGTAGCAGCATTGGGGACCCCCTTATACCATGCCTGCAAGGCCCAGAACCCAGATACTTGATTTCCAAATGCCACATCGCTGTCTGGGGCTGATTTCCCATATTGCCTATGGTGATCTTGTTTGACACTTTAGAAAATTCTACTATCTAGTGTGCTACTCTAAGGCATAGACCACTTAAATAATCATATTTTCCCCAAGGCTGAGGTAGACAGGAGCCCAGTAAATCCCCTGAGTTTTGAAAATGTGCCCAGTTTAACCCACTTGTGCTTGTGAGCCATATGCTACCTCATCTCTATCTTCCTGTCTTCTGCTGTTGCAGCTCTGCAAAGACTGTAATGATACTGATTAGTAATACTTGCTAAATTCTATTCTATGCTGGGTACCCTTCTAAGCATCTCACGTACATATTGCCTTATTGAATTCTTACAACACTTCTAGGAGATAGTGACTGTTAAGGTCTCATTTTATAGACAGAGGAGTTGGTGCTCAGAGAGGGTTGCTACCTTGCCTGAGATTAACCTGTTGCAGTGGCAGGATTTGAACCTGGGACCTGACTTCAGAGACTGAGCTCTAAAATTCAGGACCCTGATCAGCCGAGTCTCTTAGAGTGGTATAGGGGTTATTTTTGAAAGGGAAAAGGGAACTTATCTAGACAAGTCATCCTTAATAGCATATAATTCAGAGAGGTGAGGGCATCCTGTAACAGGCAAGGCCTGCCAATTATTTTTGACTTTGTTTTCTTCCCTTAGGTGAACTGCGCCAGGCCATTGTGGCCATGATGAACAGGAAGGATGAGCTGGAGGAGGAGAACAGGTACTGTGATTTTCAGGCTTGAGGAATAGCCTCTTTCTTTGACACTCAGCCTCTGGGGCAGAGAATGTAACAGATGAGGCATATTTTGCTTTCTTGGTAAAAATCATAACTGGCTATTTCTTAATGTCAGGGATGTGCCACTTTGGTATCTCTTGTGATTGGTTTGTAAAAAAGGAGTGAGAACCTTATGGTAATGGCACTTTCTTAGAACAAGCTAAGAGTCTGGTAGAGCAATTGTTAACTCTTTTTTTTAAAAAACAGGTTTTATTGAGATTTAATTCACATACACTATAATTCACTCATTTAAGGTATATAATTCAGTAGTTTTTACTATATTCACAGATATGAGTTAACATCAACACAGTCAATTTTAGAACATTTCATCGCCCCAGAAAGAAGCCTTGTTCCCTTTAGTTATCACCTCCTTAACCTAGGCAGTCTTTTTTGATTGTTTGAGACAGTTCTGCATCTGTCTCCCATGCTGGAATGCAGTGGTGCAGTCTCTGCTCACTGCAAACTCCACCTCCCAGGTTCAAGTGATCTTCCACCCTCAGCCTTCTGAGTAGCTGGAACTATAGGCGCATGCCACCATGCCTGGCTAATTTTTGTATTTTTAGTAGAGATGGGGTTTTGTCATGTTTTCCAGGCTGGTCTTGAACTTCTGAGCTTAAGTAATCTGCCCTCCTTGCCTCCCAAAGTGCTGAGATTACAGGCAAGAGCCACTGTGCCCGGCCTCTAGGCAGTCTTTAGTCATCATTAATTGAAGACCTGTCTATCATGTTCCAGGCATCTGAATACTTATCTTAAAGTTTGCCCAAATCAGGGATACTTGGGGAAAGATGAAATTCAGATTCTTTTGACTTGGCCAAAAACCCAATTGCAGACTCTTGAGAGGGCGAAGGGTTTTATTAACCTTTCTTCCCTTTGGAAACCCATGCTAGATACCACCTGACATTGGCTGCTGGCTCCCATCTGACTTACCTTGACTGCGGGATGGTCAGAGAGGGCTTACCTGTAGTTACCCCCTGAGCTTCTAGAAACACTATTCAGCTGCCTCCTTGGGACAAGGGAGGGGCTGTGTGTGTTCACGTCACCCTCTTTTACTGACACCCTCTTTTACACACAGTCATATTTCTCCTTTAAACCTCATTTTGGGTCCTGCCTGACAAGCTTCTCTCTTGTCCTTTCTGGAAACATATAAAAGCAAACAAGCCTGATTTCTAAAACAAAAGAGGATGTTTTTAAAAGGAATCTTTAGACTGCACCATTTTCCAACTAGAATAAAGTTTCAACAAAGGGCTTGTGCCGTTGCAGGATTCTTTTTCCTTGCTCCAGCTGGAGCTATTATCTAAGAAGAAGCCATAGATTTTGTCTTACCTTGTGAAAAACAAGAGTTGCTGTTTGTTTCTTTTTTGTACTTCCCAGAAGGAAAGAAAAAATTTACCATGTTTTTGTCAGGGAGGCCCAGGCCCCAGGAGGGGAATTTCCTCAGAGCTCTCACAGAACACAAGTCTTGGAGATATCAGTGGATGATCAGAGTATGGTGGGGGTCAGGTGTTTTTGCTTACATTCTTTTTTTAACTTGAGATGGAGTCTCACTGTGTCACCCAGGCTGCAGTGCAGCGGCGTGATCTCGGCTCACTGCAACCTCCGCCTCCCAGGTTCAGGCGATTGTCCTGTCTCAGCCTCCTGAGTAGCTGGGATTACAGGTGTGTACCACCATGCCTGACTAATTTTTGTATTTTTAGTAGAGACGGGGTTCACCATGTTGGCCAGGCTGGTCTCAAACCCCTGGCCTCAAGTGATCCACCCACTTTGGCCTCCCAAAGTGCTGGGATTATAGGCATGAGCCACTGTGCCCGGCCATGTTTTTGCTTATATTCTGATGTCACATGGCAAGTGTCCTCTGGATGTATGTAGAGGTATCATGGTTGGTAAATGTTTTCCAGGAACAGCCATGGAGAGTGAAGTAAATGGTTAGCAGCACCATGCTTAGCTCTCTTCCAGGTGGTCACTGGTGATGGTTTCCAGAAGACCTGGTGTCCTCTCTCTTATTTAAGACTAGAGATGACAGATACACAAGTGAATCCTGTGCTGGCTGCAAGCCCCCTGTTGGAGAGTTAACAAACTTGGAAATGTAAAATACTGTCTATGCTATCTCAGATGCTATAGCGGCGTAAGACGTTTTGTATGTGTATTTATTTCACCTAAAGTTGGCAATGAAACAGGCTGTCAGTGTGTTTTATAGGCACAGGTGGAGATGAGACTAGACATCTGTCAGATAATCTGAGTGGATATTCTATTTTTATGCCTCAGATTATTCTTTTGGCCTCTCCTGACATCCTTTCCTTTGTTAAATCTCCTGCCTGGTGTAGCTGTGACAAAATCGTCTCAGTGTTACACTTTTGAGTGGGGTGTCTGTAAAGGGACTTGGCTGGAATTGGCTCACCTCATTGTTTTCCCTTGATTGAAGCTGTCAGAAGGCTGGCCTCCTCACAGGCGATCAGGGACTACAGCCCAGGTCACAGATGACTGCCCCTATTTCTTACTCTAAGGCTTTCAATTAGAGTTTGGTTCTCCAGTTCACATGAGATAGACTTGAATTGTGGTTTATACAGAGCCTTGTGGAAAGTGCATGGCTTAGGACTTGACTTAGGTTAGGAACTGTGTAGTCTGGGTTGACAGTGTCTGAGCTGTTGGGGCCCTCTTTTCCCAGATCGCTGCGGAACCTGCTTGACGGTGAGATGGAGCATTCAGCTGCGCTCCGGCAAGAGGTGGACACGTTGAAAAGGAAGGTGGCTGAGCAGGAGGAGCGGCAGGGCATGAAGGTCCAGGCGCTGGCCAGGTAGGAGAGGGTGAGGGGCACAGAGGTAAGCACGTGGGGGCTTCCTTAAAACCTGAGCACACGTTCACCTGAACTTTTTAGTTTAAAAAAAAAAATAAATAAAGCAAAAGATGTATGTATTTGAATTTAACTTATTTCATTGAGTAAATAATATGTATGCACCTGGTTCAAAATACAAAAGGTTCACCTGTGCAAGTCCCCCTTCTGTTATCCCAGCCACCCAGGTTGCTCCCTAGTGGAGGTCATTGTTACCGAGTCCAGAGATACTCCCTGTACACACAAGCAGATACATGAGCATAAACTTTTTTTCCTTTTCTTTTCCTTCTCCGCTTCCTCCCTTTCATCTTAACGTGAAATGGTAGTGTGTCCTATGCAGCATTCACTTGACATCTCAGAGATTGTTTTTGTTGGTCTGTGTGGGGCTGCCCTTCGCTTTTTAAGAGCTCCTGACATTTCCTTGTCTGACTGCATCAGAATTTGTTTAACCAGTCTGCTGACAGCCGGCCATTGAGATGGTTTAGAGTCTTTTGCTACTACTAATGCTATAGTGAACAACCTTTGCGTTTGTCATTTTCTTTCTGTATGAGTACATGTTTTGGAAATGTTCCTGGAAGTAGGATTGCTGGGTCAAAGTGCAGTGCATTTGTATGCCTGCCACGGGCGTGAGCCGTGTGTTCTGCAGTGGCATGGGAGAGGCTCGCTGCCACACAGCTGTGCTCACAGCCATGGGAGCCAACTTCTGGTCTCTGATAACGTCGGGGGTGGAAATGGTGCTGGCAGGAAATTTTTCATTCCTGTTTCTCCAATTAACAGTATAGTTGAGCCTCCTTATATCTAAAAGCCATTTTATTTCCTTTTCTGTCACTTTGTCTATGTATTATTGAAGAAAACTGCAAAGTAAACTGCCCAGAGTCCCAATTCATATGCTTTCCTACTGAATTTGTTCATACACTAACATTTTTTTTTTTTACTATACATATAATCTGTGCCTGTCTTTGTTTAGTCTACCTTCGAGCACTGCTTAGGAGTGCAAAAGCAGCTTTTATTATTTCCATATAGGCCTCATGTTAGCCATTTTTATGTGTCTGGATGTGTTACTTGATTGAGTTAACACGGCATATTAAATTGCCCATTCCGGACTGGAATGAGCAATTTAATATGGTCAATTTAACATTCAGGTTGTTTCCAGTTTGTTCTCATTTTGGGTAAGATAAGCAGTTTATTGATTGTTCTTTAAATCTACTTTAAAATAAGACCACGAGATAAACATGTCTTGTGGATGTGCGAGGAAGCCCAGAGTTAAGTCAATTTATAGCAGCAGCCTTTAGCCCTCTGTGGCGTTAAATGCTGTGAAAGGCTCTAATGAGCATTATTGAATGTTGGCACTATGATCCTATGATTAATTTCCATTCTTTGAGCTTTTTCCCTTTTCATCATATTTTAAAATGACAGCTCAAGAGCATCAGAGACAGTTAATGTTATAAATAGTGTAATATGTGCCTAGTTTGGCATTTTCTCACCTGGACCACTCTTTTGCCTCACCATGTTAGAGTTCTGCAGCGTAATTGCATTTGATGTTCAAAATAAAGACTGAAATCTTTAGAGACCCTGGTGCTGAGGGCTCTGAATCAGCAAAGAGAGAAAGAATTATATGCTGTGTCATTTTTTTTTTTT
This sequence comes from Sapajus apella, assembly GCF_009761245.1. Classification (NCBI taxonomy): domain Eukaryota; kingdom Metazoa; phylum Chordata; class Mammalia; order Primates; family Cebidae; genus Sapajus; species Sapajus apella. The sequence continues at coordinate 2,638,440 of NW_022436991.1, read as the reverse complement.
CTTTGAGATGGAGTCTTGCTCTGTTGCCAGTGCAGTGGTGTGATCTTGGTTCTCTGCAACCTCCGCCTCCCAGGTTTAAGCAATTCCTCTGCCTCAGCCTTCCGAGTAGCTGGGATTACAGGCACGTGCCACCGTACTTGGCTAACTTTTTGTATTTTAGTAGACACGGGATTTTGCCATGGTGGCCATGATGGTCTCGATCTCCTCTGACCTCATGATTTGCCAGCCTTGGCCTCCCAAAGTGCTGGGATTACAGGCGTGAGCCACCGCGCCAGGCCTCCCTGTCATCTTAATGGGTTGTATTAGCAGTCAGCCTAGTCTTGACTCTCTGCATCATTATTTGCAAATTACGTGTTTCTGGGCAAATTGCTCCACTTCTGAGCATGTGCGCTTCCCTATCTCTGGGATAGAGAGGATGATCTCTTCCTGCCAAAGGGGCTGAATGAGGAAGAAAAGATGTGACGGTGCATATGGTAGTGGACACGAGCAAGGCGTCCTAAGTGTATTCCACAGGAAGCGTGTTTTAGTGCATGACGATTGTTGGGAAAATTTTATCCCACAAATGGAGCAGATAAAACCAGTTTCCTAAACAGGCAGTTTTACAATCCCTATTTAAGCAGTGGGTAGTTAAGAGATTAAGGTGTGTGAAAGTTGGCAGTGTGCAGGCAGAAGGAACAGATATCTGTAAAACAGATGAATATTTCAAAAGGAGAAACTGGAAGTAGGGAAACTGATCAGTTGAGTATGTACGTTTTGAAAAATTCGCTTGCTGACATGTTCCAGGTAAAGTTAACCTCTGTCCATGGTTAGAACTTTCTTCATGCTTCTGGCCACAGTAGAAGCAGTTGTCAGTGTTGGCCGACAGTGGCCTGCTCAGGCAGTTGGTGCTGGGGTAGAGGGTGCTTTAGCTTCTGGGGCACAGGGCGGGGCAGTGGAGTGTCACAGGCTGGAAGAAGAGGCTCAGTGCATCGGCGCTACCCTCTTCTCAGGTGCGTGGGTGTTCAGGTGGAGGTTTCCAGTGCAGGTGGGTATGGCTAGGGCTTTATGGCATAAATGCATGCCATGTACTGATGGGGTCAGCGCATGGCTTTCGTGCTTACTAGGTGTGTGATCTTGGGTGAGTTACTTAACTTCTCTGTTTCTATTCCCTTAGTGTTTTTTCTGTTTGTTTTTGTTTTTGAGACAGTGTCTTACTCTGTTGCCCAGGCTGGAATGCAGTGATGCGATCTCAGCTCACTGCAGCTTCCACCTCCTGGATTCAAGCACTTCACCCACCTCAGCCTCTGAGTAGCTGGGACTACAGGTGTGTACCACCACATCCAGCTAATTTTTGTATCCTTTTGTAGAGATGGGGTTTTACCATATTGCCCAGGCTGGTCCCAAACTCCTGGGCTCAAGTGATCTACTCGCCTTGGCCTCCCAAAGTGCTGGGATTATAGGTGTGAGCCACTGCACTCGTCCTGTTTCCTTAGTTTTCAAATGGTAATAAGAAAACTCTTTACCTCATAGAGTTTTGTTGAATAAATAAAACGAGAGACCATGTATTGGCTCGGTGTGCTTGATAAATACTCAGTAAATGTTAACTATCATTATCATTTTTCTTGAATATAATATTATGTTACCTTCATCAAAAGTTCTATTTTAACATCAGTAATGCAGAAAGAATTAGGAGCTAGTCTATCTCCTACTCAGAAAAGTGAAATACTCGAATGCTAAGTGTGTGCTGTGTATATGTGTGTTTCACTGGCTCTGAGTTCATGGTTGTAAAACTGAGCATCACTGAGCAAATCCAGCATTTGATTACACATTCCTTTTGCTCAGAATCCCTGGCAAGGTCATGTAACTAGCCTGGTGCTTTTTGGCCTTGGGCAGCTGCAAGTTCCTGTGGCAGAGGCATAATAATCATTTGCAATTAAGGGTTTGTAAGTCACATTCCTCTAAATAATTGATTGCCCTGTTTCCTTTTAAATTTAGAAAACTCAAGCCGTGAGACGGATGTTAAAAGAAAAAAGACACACATTTATATGACAAGTGGCTTGGAAGGAAGCAAGTAAATGGGTCCTTGAATTATTATGGGGGGTCATTTTCTATTTCTTGTCTTTGTATTATAACAGTGGTAGCTCTTGCTGTGTAACAAATTATCCTCAAACTTGGTCACTAAGAACAACATATTTGTGATCCCCCACAATTTCTGTGAGTCAGGACTCTGGGTATGGCTTAGCCGGGGCATCAGGGTCTCTCATGAGGTTGCAGTCTTTCATTGGCCAGAGTTGCTGACATGTGAAAGCTTGACTAGGGATGGAGTGTCCACTTGCAAGCTTCATCCTGTGATTGTTGGCAGGAGGTATCAGCTCCTTGCCATGTGGGCCTCTCCTTGGGGCTGCTCCCAACATAGTAGCTGACTTCCCAGGGTGAGTAACCCAGGAGCAGGAGAGAGCACACCCAAGATGGACGCCACCATGTTTTTAATAATCTAGCCTTGGAGGTGGCACATGATTGCTTCTGCTGTATTCTGTAGTTACAGTCAACCTTGGTTCAGTGTTGGGGGAAACACAGTGGTGTGACTAGCAGGAAGCAGGGGTCACTAGAGGCCTTGAAGGCTGCCTGCTCTACCCATCAGGCATCTGCTTCCTCCTGGGGCAGATACTACCTGTATTAATATTAGGGTCATCCAAACAAACAGACCAATAGCATGTATATATATATCTAGAAAGGGGTTTATTATAAGGTATTGGCTCATATAATTATGGGGGCTGAGAAGTCCCAACAGCTGCCCTCTACAGGCTAGAGACCCAGAAAAGGTCACGGTGTAGTTCAAAGGCCCAAGAGCCAGAGAGCCTGTAGTATAGATTCCTACCTGATTCTGAAGGCCTAAGAGCCAGGAGTGCCGAGGGCAGGGGAAGAGCCATGTCCCAGCTCAAGCAGTCAGGCTGGGAGAGAACTCACCTTCTTTTTCTTCTACTCAGGCCCTTCATGGAATGGATGATGCTTGCCCACATTGTGAGGGCCACCTGTTTCACTCAGTCCATAAATTCACATGCTAATCTCTTCCAGAAACACCATTGCAGGCTAGCTATCTGGGCATCCAGTGGCCCAGACACATGGATATGCAAAATTAGCCATCACACTCCCCCAGTTTTCCTTGATGGATCCTTCCTCCTTCCCTTCTGTGGTTTGATGGGACTGCCCCTACCCACTGCCCCCACAGGGCTCCAGAGGAGGACAGCCCATCTAGGCCTGGACAGTTAGGTTGCTCCATCCACTGGCCACCATGACGGCTTTATAGGAGGGCATGTGGCCAAGATGGTCTGATAAGATCCAGTTACAGCATCCTTGAGAGGATGGTGCCAGCCAGGAGTCATTGTCATCTATTTTTGCTATTTTGTGAGGAGAGTCTAACCCCATGTGAGAACCATGCAGTGGAGAAATGGAGGGAGGGAGAAATCAACAGTTCCTGATAGTCTCATTTGAGCTTCTGGATCCAATCTTTCCTGAAGCTGTCTTTCCTCTGGACTTTTCATGTATGTGAACCAATAAATTACTTTCATTACTTGAGCAATTTGTGATGGTTTTCTCCATTATACTCTTTTTTTTTTTTTTTTGAGACAGAGTTTCGCTCTTGTTTCCCAGGCTGGAGTGCAATGGCGCGATCTCGGCTCACCGCACCCTCCGCCTCCTGGGTTCAGGCAATTCTCCTGCCTCAGCCTCCTGAGTAGCTGGGACTACAGGCACGCACCACCATGCCCCTCTAATTTTTTGTAGTTTTAGTAGAGACGGGGTTTCACCATGTTGACCAGGATGGTCTCGATCTGTTGACCTCGTGATCCACCCGCCTCGGCCTCCCAAAGTGCTGGGATTACAGGCGTGAGCCACCGCGCCCGGCCCATTATACTCTTAAGAGTCCTCAGTGAACAAGCCCCTGGTTTGGTTATTAGGGATTGGAGCATGCTGTATTTTCTCTGCATCTAAGTAGACATGTCATCTCAGTAGTCAACCTGCCAGGTCCAGGAAGGGGCTTCTGGTTGGTTGAGAGTCACCAAGGTGGTGGAGAAAGTGTTCCTTGGGGGAACCGCCTGGACTGCTCCTCAAAGCACCTTTCCAGACTTCCCTTCCTGTGTCTCATTGGGGCCGGTCTTGCGATGACTCTTCTGTTGTGACTATTCCCTACTTCCGGGCAGTTCTACGGCACTCACGTGAACATGTTGTCAGTTGTATGGCTGGGGCCATTCTCTTAATGCTCTGAGCCCCTGGTTCTTTACCTGTTTAGAAACTTAAAGGGGTTTGGGGTGGCATGAGCACTCTCCTTCCTTCCTCCTGTGCAGTAGCGTAAAGCATCGTGTTGATGCATTATGGTCACTGCTGGCTTTGGAGGGCTGTGGCCGTCCCTTAGCTAGGCCGTGACTGACCCTTAGACCCAGCACAGTGACTCTGGTCCTGGCTCTACCACTTGGTAACTTCTTGACTCTCAGTTGCCCACCGACACTAACATGCTTTTGGTGGCAGAAACTCATACCAAATTAGCTTGGATCACCAGGGGAATTTTTTCTTGCAGTAGCTGGGAAATCCAAGGACAGGTCACTTTCTTCAAGCATTGTGAGACCTAGGTCCCTGAAGACACCAGTGTCGTATCCCTCCATCTTCCCTTGGCCCCATATCCTCTGCACGCTGGTGTCTTTCTTAGGTAGGTCCTTTGCACAGAGCAAAAATGGCCTCTGGTGGCACTAAGCCTTGCATGGGATCCAAAGGGAAGATACTCTTTTTCCTAATGTCTATATATAACATTTTAGAAAAGTTTTTTTTTTTTTTTTTGAAACAGAGTTTTGTTTTGTCGCCCAGGCTGGAGTGAAATGGTGCGATCTTATCTCACTAAAACCTCCGTCTCCTGGGTTCAGGTGATTCTCCTGCCTCAGCCTCCCAAGTAGCTGGAATTACAGGTGCCTGCCACTATGCCTGGCTAATTTTTGTATTTTTAGTAGAGACGGGGTTTCACCATGTTGGCCAGGCTGGTCTTGAACTCCTGACCTCAAATGATGCACCTGCCTCAGGCTCCCAAAGTGCTGGGATTACAGGCATGAGCCACTGTGCCCCGCCTAGGAAAGACTTTTTATTGGGCATGTTATGGTTAAGAGTGAGCAGAGGGCCATGATTGACAGGCTTGCCAGGTCCCCAAGGCAAACAGTGGGCAGCAAAACCATGCCTCTTGTATTTTCTCCTAGGATTGTTGGGATGATTACATGAGCTGAGGTTCCTAAGCACTCAGCTGAGCTCCAGGCCCTCAGTAAGTGCTCAGTGAATGTCACCTAATTTCTTCTTGGCTGGTGCCTTGGCTGTAGGTGGCTGGGGATGCTGAAGTGAGGCCAGAATCTCCTGGGCCCCTCTCTAGTCCAAGCCTCCCCTGCAGTGAGCATCTTACAGCCCTTGGCCCCTGGCCTTCATTAGACCTTCAGCTCCTCTTGGTGTTATTTTTCCAGCGCTGCCTGCCCAGTGTGTATCCCTTTGTTTATTTGTCCTTGCTGGGCTGCTGAGCAGTGAGAGCTTCTGTGACAGTGTTGTGTGTGTGAGATTGAGAACTGCACTGTGCAACCTGGAAGGGCCTTGGGAGCCCTGCTCAGATCATGCTGTTCCGCACCCCAGGAGACCTTCATTGCCTTTAAATCTCACACTCTACCCCAAGGCTCAGCCTCTGCCTTCCTTTGCTTTTAAATCATTGGAGAAATATGAAGACTGTCATGTCCTTTGGAAAAAGGACAGTACATTTCTTCAGTCTCCATCCAAAGGCACTGATTATGTTTTTACCACAAGAGGCAAATGGTGAGAGTTGAGAAGGTCAGGCATACTGACTTGAATTATGGGGGTTACTGGCTTGAATTTGAGCCCAGCCTGGGCTAGGGATGGCCTTTGGAACCAAGGGTCTGGGCCTTTTCAGTGCTATCTCCCCAGTTCACAATGCCTGCTCTAGCGGGAAAAAGTCAGTAGGCTTCATCCTGCTGCCAACTCTGCGACTGGAGTCCTGTCTGGGCTCAGCAGGAAAGATTGTTGTTATTGATTAGCAATGTCTGCCGTGCACATGGGAAGGGGATATGGTGGCAAGCCTGCCAAGAATTTGTCATCCGTATGGTGGCACTTTTGGAGTCTTGGAAACTGCTTGAGATAAGGTCCCCAGGCCCAGATGGCAGCATTGTACATGGGACTGAAAAAAAGGAGAGAAATTGTCAATTTTTTTTTTTTTTTTTTTGAGAGGGAATTTTGGTTTGTCTCCCAGGCTGGAGTGCAGTGACACAATCTTGGCTCACTGCAACCTCTGCTTCCTAGGTTCAAGTGATTCTTCTGCTTCACCCTCCTGAGTAGCTGGGACTACAGGTGTATGTCACCACACCTGACTAATTTTTGTGTTTTTAGTAGACATGGGGTTTCACCATGTTGTCCAGGCTGGTCTCGATCTCCTGACCTTAAGTAATCTGCTTGCTCGCCTCCCACAGTGCTGGGATTACAGGCATGAGCCACTGCGCCTGACCTGTCACTCTTTCATGAAGCCCATATTATTCTGTTCTTTTTGGTAAAAGAAACATTCTCTGGAGGAATATCTTACTTAAATCCATGTTGTAAAATAATATAAAATTTTGCTCTTAGACTTAGTAGAGACCAGAAATAAGACCCAGTTTTTGCTACACATCTTTCAAAAATTAATAATTGCTTTGTTGTCTGATTTAGGAAGCCTGTGTTTATGGATGGGAGACAGGGAAGAAGGAGGGGTTCCTTTACTAGAAGAGTTGCTACAGTGGACATGGTAGTATCTTCCTGAAAGCCCTTGCCACACTTCTCCCACACTAGAGTATAAGCCATGGCTTTTTTTTTTTTTTCTTGGTTTGTGGTAGGGGTGGAACTCTCTCAAGCACCAACCTTTAATGTTGACTAATCTGGTCAAGATAATTCCATCTCTTTTCTACAGTGATTGGTTCAGGTTCCCATGGCTTGACGCAGTGAGGTATCGTGTTTGGACTCAGTTCAGACAGTGGACATGTGACCTAATTCTGGCCTCAGAGGTATGGTTGGAGGTTTGTTGGAACTTTGCAGGAAGATTCTCCCTTGGTCATTGGGTGGCTGCCTTCTTCTGAAGCATGTGCTGTAAGGGTTTAAAGGCTGGAACTACTTTACCTTTTTACTAGCAGGAGCGGAGGCAACCTTAGGGTGAGGCTTATGCTACAGCTTGGAATGAAGAGGAAGGGTAGAGAACTGGGCATGATGACATCACTAGGCTCCTGGATCAACCTACCCATGAAGCCAGAGCTATCTCTTGACTTTCTAGTTGTATAGGCCGGTAAAACGCTTTTGCTGTCAAGAGAGTTTGAGTGGGGCTTTCTGTTTCTGATTAAATGAATATAGGAAGCTTTGTTGGCCAAGGACGGTGGCTCATGCCTGTAATCTCAACACTTAGGCAGTCCGAGGTGGGCGGATCACTTGAGGTCAGGAGTTCTAGACCAGCCTGGCCAACCTGGCAAAATCTTGGCTCTACCAAAAATACAAAAATTAGCCGGATGTGGTGGTGTGCACCTGTAATCCCAGCTACTCCAGAGGCTGAGACAGGAGAATAAGAGAATCACTTGGGCTCAGGAGGCAAAGACTGCAGTGAACTGAGAATGGCCACTGTACTCCAGCCTGGGCAACAGAGCAAACCCCTTAAAAATAAAGAAGGCTTTGTGCGTCGTCTACTACCCGATAATGAGTCCGGTCAGGTCCCTCTGAGATACGCCTCCATGGGAGCGTGTTCCTGAATAGCATCGTTATTGACAGTCACAGCCTGGGTTGTCGTTCATGCACCACCTGTCTTACCTTTTAGACTGTGTGATCCATGACAGCAGTGACCTGTCTTTACACTTAGCATAGTGCCCGGCATTGCTCAGTCGTCTTGGCTAAATGAGGGAGTGAAGGGACCATGGGACCAGTGACAGTGTCACTTGGTAAGAGTGTCACTGGGAAGTGTCAGTGCTTCTAGCACCTTGATGATTCTCCTCTTGTTAGCATCTTCTCTTGGTACAAAGTAGACAGTTAGGCTGGGCTTTAGACCTGCGGATGGTCATTTGCCCCAAGATAGTATTTTTTAGTCATTTTCTGGGAATTGGGACTTTCTGGAAACCCCTTGGCCATTGATTAAAATCTTACCACGTAGAGGCCAGGTGTGGCTCACGCCTCTAATCCCAGTCTTTTGGGAGGCTGAGGTGGGCAGATCACTTTTGCCCAGGGCACCAGCTAGGGCAATGTGGTGAGACCCTGCCTCCACAAAAATTGCAACAATTAGCCATGCGTGGTAGTGCATGGCTGTAGTCTCAGCTAGTCAGGAGGCTGAGGAGGGAGAATCACCTGAGCCCAGGAGGTCAAGGCTGCAGTGAGCTGAGATTGTACCATTGTACTCCAGCCTGGGAGACAGAGTGAGGCCTTATCTCACAAAAAAGAGAAAGAAAAAGAAAAAGGAATCTTACCACTTAGAGTAGGTAGTAGGTGACAGAAACCCACCCTAAATTGCCTATGAAAAAGTGCAGTTGATTGGCTCATGAAACTTACACCTTTAGGAAAAAAGCTAGCTTTTTGCTGGGCTGGATCAAAGCTCTCAGCAGGTGTCATGCAGTCTTCATGCCTTTCCATGTCTCCTCTCTCTTTCCCTTGGTCTTGGCTTCATTCTTAAGTCACTCTTCTCTTGTGGTGACAAGAGGGCCCCCAGGGGCCCCAGCCTAAATCCCATCAGTTTAACAACACCAGTGGGAGGAGAGGACTTGTTTCCAGAAGCTCTAGAGAAGTCCTGGGATTCACTCTCATTTCCCGGGCCAGCTGTGTTACTTTTGCTGCCGAAGCCTGGGTCCCATTCCCCTGGAGCTGGGAGTGGCTGGCTTTCCCTCACCTAAACTCGATAGAACAGGAACAAAGGTGGAGAGTTTCCTCAAAAGGAAAACCAGGATGCTCCTCCCATCAGACTGGGGTGGGGAGAGGGGGCAGTGCATGCGGTGAGGCGCAGCCTGCAGATGTCCCAGCAGTGGGTTGCTTCCACAGAGGGCTTGTGACACTTGGATTCGGTCGATTTTCCAGAGTAACACTACCGTGCTGTCACTGCTGTGCCAGCTGTCTTGTGCAACCTGTCTCAGTAGGTGAAATCTGGGCTCGGCCATTCTAAGCAGTAGTCTGAATATCTTTGTGCTGTGTTCTCTTATTGTGCTTTTCCTTGGCTAGATAATTTTGGTCTGATGTAATCTGACCTTATTAGCAAATCCCTGGTCTAGTTCCTTTGGCATATTTAGACTTGATCTTAGCAGACTCAGTATCTATTTTAAATAAAAATATTTGGTAACACCCCCTTCACTATTCTGAAATGAAATTTATAGCAAATATAGCCTACCTACACAAGTAATTTAAAAAATCAGTGTAACACTACTGTAATATGAAAGAGAAATGAAAGGAAAGTAATTTATAATACAAAATAGATTTCATTGGTCAGGCGCAACTCTGCTAGAAAACATACTGACATCAAGTGCTTGCACCTACTTCTCATGCATGAGTTTTGATTTAAAGAAGGTAAGAAGATCAGAAGTCAATCTTTAGAAGGAATGCAGAAAAAAAGCAGAGAGTGGGTGGAGTGTAAAGTAAACGTGGCATAGTCAGTATATATTAAAGGCATTCCTTTCGAGGCTCAGATGATAAGTAAGGTTTCCACCTACATGAATGGCCACAGGACAATTGAAAGGATGGCAGGAGGTAGGCTGATCTTGGTTGTATGGTACTGGCTTGGCCTTTCAGGACAGTTAGTGTCCTCAGTCCCATGCTGTAAATCCTGGTAGGGCTAATGGAAGGTGGTCCGATCTGGATCCCAAGAGGGGGTTGTTGGATCTTGTGCAAGAAATAATTCAGGAGTAAGTCCTTAAAGTGAAAGCAAGTTTATTAGAGAAAGAAAAGAAGCAAAAGCCTGGGCGGTAAACTTAGAGTACTTATGGTTATTTCTTGATTATATGCTAAATAAGAGGCAGATTACCCTTGGGTTTTTCAGAAAAGGGGCAGGATTTCCCGGAACTGACAGTTGCTCCTCCTTTTTGGGGTAACTTAGGAACATTGCCATGGCATTTGTAAACCGTCATGGTGCTGGTGGGAGTGTCTCTTAGCATGCTTATTCATTCTAATTAGCATATAATGAGCAGTGAGGATGCCAAGAGATCATTTTCATCACCACCTTGGTTTTGCTGGGTTTTGACTGGCTTCCTTACAGTATCCAGTTTTATCATCAGGTCTTTGTGCCCGGTATCTTGTGATGCCAGTCCTCCTGACCACCTGTCTCATCCTGTGACTAGGAATACCTGACTTCCCGGGAATGCGGCCCAGTAGGTCTCAGCCCATTTTGGCCAGCTCCTATTCCACATGAAGCTGTTATGGTTCAAACAGCTCTGACAGTAGCACCCATCATCCTTGTGGTGACTCAAATTGTCCTCATGGATTTTTATTGTACCTCTAGAAGGCAGCATCGCCCCCAGTGAGAATCTCTGCTTTAGCTCTTTACCTAGCGTTCTCCTTTTCAAGACCATTTGCAAACGTATCGGAATTTTGTGTGCAAGGTCCCTTTCAGTTGCCACGATCCTTTTCAGTCCTTGTCCAGAGACTGAATCCAGTCTACAGTGAACTCGCTGTTGAGCACCTGCTGCGCATGTGACTCACTCTGGTTCTCCCATCATTCGCATCTCCTTGAGTGCTAAGCTCACTTCCCCGTGGTCAGTGGCTCTTTCCCTTGGCTAAGTCTCATGAGTGGAGTGAGTTGTGCCCTTCCTCATTGTTAAGCACATGCTTATCAGCAGCTGGCTGGTTTCATGATACACCCCAGAGCAGCCAAGGAGTGTTGAGTGCGTGGGGTGCGTGGGGCTGGCGTGCGGGGCCAGGGGTGAGTACAAGATACACATGTCAGTCAGGAGGGAAGATGGCTTAGGAGGAGCTGTTTTCCTGCAGTTTGATGCTACTGATGAAATTCAGTCACAGATGAATGACTGATACTGTTTTTGTTTGTTTTTGAGATGGAGTTTTGCTTTTGTTGCCCAGGATGGAGTGCAGTGGCACGATCTCAGCTTACTGCAACCTCCTCTTCCTGGGTTCAAGCGATTATCCTGCCTCAGCCTCCCAAGTAACTGGGATTACAGGTGCCCACCGACACACTTGGCTAATATTTTGTATTTTTAGTAGGAATAGGGAGGGTTTCATCATGTTGGCTGGTTCTGAACTCCTGACTTCAGGTGATCCACCCTCCTCGGCTTCCTGAAGTGGTGGGATTACAGGCGTGAGCCATCACTCCTGGCCGATGTTGTTTATTTGTTGATTCACTAATCAAACATTTACTGTTCTTTGTGAAGCTTGGTCAATCAGAGAGAAACCAGATACAGCCGATTCTGTCCTGTGGTTGCTGGAATTTGAAGGAAAGGATAGGCAAGCAAATATTTTAACTTCCGGGCTGACAGTTCCAGAAGTTCCACTTTCGTGGGGTTCATTCTTAGCAGGAAGTGTCGTATGGGGCAGGTGTGGATGTCAGTCCTGCTTCTGAGGGCTAGGGCGAGGGTGACACAAGTGAGGACCTAAGCTGCTCAATTTAAGGTGGTGCTTGTTCTCAGGGCCATGCAAGGGCTTCTACCACTTCCAGATGTGTGATCTCAGATGGCCATTTTACCCCTAATGCTCCCCATCTAGAAAACCACGATATTAATAGACTCTCCCTTAGAGAGAGGGTAAAGAGATAATGGATGTCAAGTGCTGAGCACACTGAGTACGCTGCGTAAGTACTGAGTAAAAGACCGCCATGGTGATTACTGGTGGTTTCATGGAAGTAAATTATGCCTCCTTTTCAAGCATGCAAAAAGTCATTTTCTGGAGTTAATCTAGCCTACTGTTGCTCAGATGTAACTAACTTCCTAATAAAGAATTCTCTGGGTTGAAGGGCTAAATATGTTGCTTAAACTTTGCTGAACATCACAGTCATTTGGGGAGCTTTTAAAATGGTTATGTCCAGGCTGCCCTCCAGACCAATTAAATCAGAATCTCTGGAGCTAAGACCCAGACGTCCAGGTAATGCCAGTGTGCAGCCAAGGTTGACAACTGGTGGCATAGTGCAGCGTTTCTCAAACATTAATGTAGCCACCAAGCACCTGAGGCTCGGGTTAGAATTTAAATTCTCATCGAGCACGTCTGGAGTGGGGCCTGATATCATGGAGTTCTAATAAGCTCCCAGGTGATGCTGATGCTGCTGGTTCCGAGCCCACACTTTAAGTAGCAAGGACTTAGAGAGAATGCCAGCAGTGGTCTGAATGGATAAGCTCATTGGAATCAGCCTTAGAAAGGCTGATTTTTAGCCCAGAACCAAGCCCGGAGCTAATTTCTTGTTGGTTGGCTAGTTCAAAAAATATAAAGAATACTAAGACCCACTGCAACAATTAGCACTACTAACATTTGTCATTTTTGTTTTAGATTTTATTTTTAAGTAAACCATAAACAACATGTAGGTTTGTGCTATGGTTTGAAGGTCGTCCCTCTAAAACTCATGTTGAAACTTAATTACCAAGCAAAGGTATAAACAGGTGGTGACCTGAGAGGTGATTAGACCCTGAGGACTCCACCCCCATGGCTGGGCTGGGGAGAGGGTGGGATTCATACTGTTATAAAAGGGCCAGTTCGGCTCCTTTTTCAGTTCCTGCCTTCTGATATGTGATAATTTAAGCGAAGGTCCTCACCAGACGCCATCCCCTTGATCTTCGACTTCCCAGCTTAAAGAACTCTGAGAAGAGAAATTTCCACTCATTATGAATTACCAGGTCTCAGGTATTCGGTTATAGCAGCCCCAAACAGATAGAGACAGCTTATTTTGTGGGTTTTTAAGGATCTGCCTGTGAGCTTTCAACATGCACCCATTCTGCAGCTGGCTTTGCTCACTCAATGTGAAGTTGCATGCTTTCAGATTAAGGGGTACACAGGTGGGATTCTACCATGGAATTCTGCCATGCCTGAGAATTGTTAAGGGAACTCTTGTTTTCATACTTTAAAAAATTACCTTTAAATTGTGAAAGCCGCGTAACAACTCAAAATGGGGAAAAGAGTCCCAAATCCCATGCCCCTAACATGATAATTATTTTCATTCTTAGTTCACTAAGGACATTTTTATAGTTAAACCACGGTTTGTTGTATACATACAATTTATATTCTATTGTTTATTGTTTCTATGTAGATTTCAAATTATATTTAAATGCAAGAGTTTTTCCCCCTGCACATAAATGTAATGTGTAAGTTTGAATCTTTAAGGTTTTTACCTAAAATAAGGACTTTTCCCCACTGTACATAAAGGTAATTTTCAAGTTAGAATTCTTAAGTCTGGGAAAACCAGCAAAGGCTAAAGAGGAGAAACACCTGAACACAATTAACATCAATGTGTTTTTTATGGGGTATTTTATTACAGTTTATGTGTATATGTATTTTATATAATTCAGATCATTCTGAATCTACAAATTGAAGTCTGCTTTGAAAACATCTTTTTTGTTGCAGTAATACAATAAACAACATATTTTTTCTCATGTTATTCAGTTACATGGATATTGCTTTGATAGCTTTGTGGAATTCTGTGTTTGGATATGTCCTTGTTTCTCACATCAGTCCTTTTTCTTAACCACTTTTTTCCCTTTTAGGATTAGTATTTCTATGAACATGTATTTTTATAAACCTATCGCACTTTTTAAAAATAATTTCCGGCCAGGTGTGGTGGCTCACACCTGTAATCTCAACACTTAGGGAGGCTGAGGTGGGCAGATCACAAAATCAGGAGTTGGAGACCAAGCTTGCCAGCTTGGTGAAACCCTGTTTCTACTAAAAGTACAACAAATAAGCCATGCATGGTGGTGCGCGCCTGTAATCCCAGCTACTCGGGAGGCTGAGGCAGGAGGCAGGAGAATCACTTGGACCTAGGAGGGGGAGGTTGCAGTGAGCTGAGATCGTGCCACTGTATTCCAGCCTGGGCGATAGAGCAAGATTGTCTCAAAAATAATCATTTTCTTAAGCTAGATTCCAAAAAGTGCAATTCCCATGTTAGATGTTAAGCATGTTTGTAAAGGCTCTTGATCTTGTATTATGAAAATCCTTTCCAAAAAAGCGTCCTCCTTTACCCCCATAGCAGTGTGTGAGAGAGCCTGACCTGCTGTGATTTTTGTCTCTGTTGCATGCCGTAGAGTACTTGGTGGTTTCCACCTGGGTTTGCATTGCAGCTGCTTCCAGTCTTGTGAGATTGTAGGTAACGACTGCCGTGAATATCTCAGCTTCTGTGTTTCTGTCAGTTTCTTTCCTTCACGTGCATTTTCAGAAGCAGTATCTCAGAGCAAAATACATGATTTTTCTTTTCTTTTCCTTTTCCTTTTTTTTTTTTTTTTTTTGAGACAGAGTCTTGCCGTCTTGCCCAGGCTCGAGTGTATTGGGACTATCTCAGCTCACGGCAACCTCCGTCTTCCAGGTTTAAGCGATTCTCCTGTCTCCTGAGTAGCTGGGATGACACGCACCATCATGCCCAGCTAATTTTTGAATTTTTAGTAGAGAGGGGGTTTTGCCATGTTGGCTAGGCTGGTCTTGAACTCCTGACCTCAAGTGATCTACCTGGCTGGGCCTCCCAAAGTGCTGAGATTACAGGTGTGAGCCACTGCAGCTGGCCAAAAGATAGGAATGTTTTCATGGCCCGAGTTCTTGGCTGCAGGCTGAGGCAGGAGGACCTGCTCATCTGAACTTGAGCTAGTTCTACCATCATTCATCACTGCTTGGCTCCTGCTTCTGTGGCTGTGGAAGGTGACGGTATCCTTGGCAGGCATGATTTTCCCAGCTGGCTTTTCTTTGGGAGTAATGATGTGGGACTCCCAAAGGTGGGAGAATGGAAATGCCGAATGCATTAATGTTGGAACTTAAAATAACGGAAGCGCTTTCTCAAATGTGACCAACAGTAGAAAGCCTTATAGATTTCTTCATGAGCCTTTGAGAATTTTGTAACCAGTATAGGTTTTCTAGATAGTTTTTTAAAATACGAAAATGGTAGACGCAGCATAATGGGAGAGGAACAGAAGCTTGGTGACATCTCAGAGCAATCACATACAAGGGAGAAAGCTATGTGCTTATTTTCTCTAATGCTCCTGGAAACCAATCAAAGACTCAGGTTTTGTTGACGAACTCAACTTTTTAGGGAGCAAGCAGCAAGGTATATTTGCATGAACATCTGCGTTTTGAAGCGCGTGCCCGCGTTGAATGGTTGAGCGTCAGAGTCATTAGTACCCGATGCAGATGTTCCCTGAAAAATCTGCACCAAACACGGACTTGGGCAGTTTATCAAGATGTGAAGAACATGCAGCTGTTAAGGGAAAAGGGAGAAGGCTGTGTCTGAAATGTCACTCTAGCCCATCACTTTCCCCCATCGAAGGACAGAAGCAGGAGGAGATAAAAAATAATACGGAAACCAATAAATACGATAGAACTCTTATGAAAAGGTTATGCTAATTATTCACCGGGGAGGGAAATGCTTTTCCCATTCTTTAATGCTTCATTTCTTGTCTTTTCTAATGAGAAGTAGGTAGAGATGTATAGAAAGAAAGAAAAATAGCAGAATGGTTTTGAGGGATACCAAAAGAGCCCAGGAAAGGTCAACAGTGGCCGCTAAGTAAATGCTGGTGGTTGAGTTACTTTCGGGAAATGGTTGGAATGAAACAGTTGGATGTAGCTGATCCAGGGAGCCGGAGCCCGTAGCTCAGTTTAACCCCTTGACTTTTCCTCTTTGCCTCTGGAGAGGCAGAATTTGCAGCCTGATTATTCATAGAAATAATTTTTCAAATCTTGCCTTTTCGGTATGGTTCACAAGGTGGCAATTTCCATGTCACTGATCATGAAGCCTGGGTCTTAAATATAGCCAGCATGTGAATGCCCTGCAGGCGGTGACAGTGGCAATGTGACATCACTGCTAAGCAACTTCTTGTTATTTTGGAGCCTGGGAGGGGAGCAACAGGAAGCTCGGCAGAGGGGGAGATATTCTTGGCAGCAGCGGTAATTCGGTTTAAAGAGAGACAACTGTCAAGGCTAGTGATTCTGGAAATTTGCAGAGTTGATCGGTTCACTGTGCAAACCAGAGTTGGCCGAATTCGTGCTCTGGTGCCAAATGTAGCCGAAGCAAAGATGTGTGAGACTCGTACCTGCTGCCACTCGGCTCCAGCCGCCAAATAGCCATGATGAAGATGTTTTATTTTAAGTAGAAGAACCTTTCTTCAAATGCATTCATACTGGATGCTCTCTGAGACCCGAGAGAGCTCCCTGAGAGCTGAGCCACGTAGGTTAAAGTAAAGAGGTGGGGTCCTGGAACGCCATCCACGGGGTACAAAATGCTCTTTGTTATCCATGCAGAAAAGGCCATTTAAAAATGGCAACCTAGTGTGTAATAGGCTTGCCTTGGAGCGCCTTCCCTCTTGTTTCTGATAATGTGAGCTAAGGAGCTGTTAGGGCTGAACTAAATCCACAGATGGCCTCTGGCTTTCTTTGTGTATCTTGACCGGCTCTGTCCCAAGGTTGTTGGGGACTGATGTTAGCTGCATCTTAGCTGATCTCATTTTTCTTGTTTTTCACTCATTTGTCCCTCAGATTTTATTTCCCAATCTCTCTCTCCTCTGCATGATGAGTCCTCCTTATTTTGTGTAACTTTTTCTTCCATAGCATTTCTTGCTTTCTAATACATCACTTCTTATATTCATGATTTAGTATTGCCTTTTGGTTTTAAGACTCATGAGGGCAGGATCCTTTGTCTCATTAGTTTGCCAATAGATCTATCTCAAGGGGCCTGGACAGTGTTTGGCACATAATAGATGCTCAGTGGATGTTTGTTGAATGAACAGATGAACATTTATCAGTTACTTCTATGTTGTTGTTCTGCTGTGTTTGGCTTGTGTTTCCAAGGTCATTTCATTTCATGGTCTAAAGTGGCTGCTGGAGCCCCAGCCATGTTATCCGTGTTCTTTGCAGCAGGAAGGATGAAGCACAGGGGAAAGGGAGAAAGTGTGTGCCAACTTCCTGTACAGAGGTTACCTGCGAGTCACTCAAACATTTTCTCTTATTTCTCAGTGGCCTGAACTAGGGATGCTAGGGATGCTGAGAAATGTGATTTCTGTTTTTTAATGGAGCACATTATCACTCTAAATAAAACAGAAGGCACATAGTGGTCTGTGCCTAGTGTCTGGCACATAGGAATCTCTCATGAGGAAAATTCACTTCTTTTGTTCCCTGGGGTGATGACAGAGGATATGTTCTGTTTTGTAGTCGGGAGATGAGGTGGTCCCTATAGTGATTAACAAATGACCTTTTAGTTTACAAAGACCTTGATTCAAAACCCTGCAGTAAGCGCTTGCTAGCATTGTGACCTTGGGCAAGTTACTGTACCTCTATGAGCCTCAGTGTTTAAAAATCATGAAAATGGGAAAAATAATAGAATCTACCTCATGGTGTTGGTGAGGATTGAATGAGATACTACAGGTAAAGAAGCGTGGTCTAGTATCTGAGACATAGGAAGCTAATAAATGGAGGCAATTCTATATCATCCTATGATCTTTACCAGCCTCAGTCAGGTATGGTTTCTAGGTGCTCAGTACCCAAGGATGACAGAGACATCCTTCCAGAAGCTCACAGAAGTGCACTCCAGTTAGAACAGTTTGTGTCAAGGGAGAGAGGTGTGAAGGAAGATGCTGTGTCAAGGAAGCTTCAGGTTGCTCATTGCGGTTGTAACCTGGAATCCTGGGGTCCAGAGTACATTTGGGGAATGATTGAGGGTGGGGTTTCTGCAAGGGCGGTCTGGCAACGACTCCCAAGGTCCCAGTGAGGAGTTTGGCCCTGCTTTTGTGGAGAGTGGGTAACTATTGAAGGCCCTTAAAGAGGGGGAGTAATTGATCAGATCTGTTTGATGGACAGAGCCATAATGCTCTCCTGGGCATTATGGAGAAGTGGATAGGACGAGGCCAGTGTTACAGTAATGGAAGTCCTTTGAGCCTTTCAGGCCAAGAGATGATGATGGTCACAGCTAAAGCAGGGTGAATGATTCTAGGGAGAGACTGGGTAGATCAACCATGATGACTATGATTCTAGTTGTTTGGTTCTTGGGTTAGAGTCTGTCTTCCCAGTAGATTTTGCTACTGGGGGTTAAGGATGGATAAACAAGATGTGAATGAATTATTTTCCTAGCTCCTCAAGGTACAAGACCAGACCTAACACAGGTCCTTGCCAGCACTAGTGTCTTCACTGAGGCTGTTTACTTCCCTTCCTGGCCTGTGCGACCTTTTTTAACCTGGGTCATTGAGGAGCAGATCTTTTGAAGAGTGAGTCAGCATCACAGCTTCAACAACCTGAGCCCTTTGGCAGGTTATTGCGACCAGGAACAGCAGCTAATGAGCTAATTTTTGTCCAGTGATCACATCTCGAAATAGTGTGTGCGAGCTGCATCCCTTTGAATTACCGTGGTCACAGTGTCAGGAGGCCCCAAGTCCGTGAGGAGGAGGTCGTCTTTGGGTCACCAGCAGGGTCGCAGCCTGTGATTTTGGTTCATTTGTGCAGATTGGGGCTAATTTGTTTTGGCTCTTTTACCTGAATGGGAAATTGCTCAGCCAGGCAAGAGATGCAGTCATTTAACAGACAGAAATGCTCAGATGGAGGGCATGAGGCGGGACCCGTGTTTTCCTCCCAAGTTTATCGATAATGGGGATGTGACCTTGGCTTTCAGAGGACCTTACCCAGCAAAGATACCTTTCCCCTGTCTGCTATATGGCCACAGACTCAAAATTTTATTATGTCTGTTTCTGCTTATTTAAAAAGTTTTAAATTATGGAATTATTCAAACATAAACAAAAATAGATGAAATAGTATGACAAGCCCTATATACCCATCCCCCAACCTTCCCACTTACTCACCTGTTTTTCTTGCTTTGCCTTGCCTGTGACACTCTCTGCTTTGCTTTTTGCTTAACAACTTAGAACAAGTCCTAGATGTTACATCAACTGTAAATACCTGCTTATATATGAATCTCTTACAGTAAGAGGCAAAAATTGTAACCATCCACAATACTGTTATCACACAATAGAATTAGCAACAGTCTCTTAAAATCCACTTTCTGAGATCAGAGTTCCTTGATGTTCATTTACTTTGAGTGAGTTCTGATTTTACTTTTTCAAGTGTTAATTCAGCTCACGCCATTCTTATGCATACAGCACTCCACTGTACTCGGAAAAAAATAGAAAATCCACCTTCATTTCCCTGGCCTGCCTGCTTCCTGTTAAGCGTCTTTGCTGTTTCTTCTGCCTGGGGCTTGTACCGCCCAGATCTTCAGATCTTGGGAGGGCGGTTTCTTCTCAATATTTCTGGAGAGAGGGTGGTCCTTCACCCTAGTCATTTCCCCTTCCCCATTACGGTTTTACATTTTCTCACATGACATACTCTTCTACATTCGTGTTCTTCTTCTTTTTTTTTTTTTTTTTTTGAGAGGGAGTCTTGCTCTGTCACCCAGGCTGTAGAGCAGTGGTGTGATCTCAACTCCAACCTCCCTTCTCAGGTTCAAGCGATTATCCTGCCTTGGCCTCTGAGTAGCTGGGATCACAAGTTTGAATCACTATGCCTGGCTAATATTTGTATTTTTAGTAGAGATGAAGTTTTGCCTTGTTGGCCAGGCTAGTCTGAAATTCCTGACCTCAGGTGATTCTCAGGTGATCCTGAGGCCGAGGCAGGTAGATCGCTTGAGCTCATGAGTGCAAGACCAGCCTGAGCAATGTGGTGAAACCCCATCCTACAAAAAATACAAAGAAAGTAGCCAGGCATGGTGGTATGTGCCTGTAGTCCCAGCTACTCTGGAGGCTGAGGTGGGAGGATTGCTTGGGCCCGGGAGGTGAAGTTTGCAGTGAGCTGAGACTGCACCACTATACTCCAGCCTGGGCAACAAAGCAAGACTCTGTCTTTTTTTTTTTTTTAAAAAAAGGAATAATACACACGAAAAGATTCATGTCATGGAATCTTTGGTTTCTGTGATATTTTTCTTTTAGGAGGTGGTACCAAGCACATTTTGGAATTATTACCTCCCATGTCCAGACCAGGTGACTGGTTTACAGATTGGGAAGATGGGATACCTACAGGTGGTCATTTCAAGGTTTTGCCTGAGATGGGCGTGAGGAGAGCAGGAGACTGTAGCTTCATGGAAACTGCCCTGGGCTTTGCATTGGAGTCTTCGGAAACCCTGCCCTGCCCTATCTGAGCTCTGTAACCTGGAATGCGTCGCTTTCCTTCTCTGAACCCCAGGTTTACCCATCAAATGGGGCAAACCATCATCTCCAAACCAGCGAGAGACAAAGTGTTTCTGAGGCTCTTTTCATTGTTCCAACACAAAGAAACTGACCTGTATGAGTAGTAACTTCACTGCTGGCCCGTCAGGGTGAGAGATGAACGCAGCACATACCCCACAGGTCCCTGGGACAGATGCCACTCATTCATTATTGACAAAATGTAATACCCATCTTGTTTTTTCCATTTTCCACGTGTTTTCTGTACACCAAGAATTGTTCTGTGTCACATAGGTCAGCTCAGTGAATCCTCATGGCGGCCACTGAGCAGGGTCCTTTTGCTTTCTCAGTTCACAAGAGGGTGACAGGGTAAGCAGCTTGCTCAGGACCCCACACACAGCAGCAGGGCTGGGGTTTGAATGCAGACTCTGTTGGAAAGTCCCCTGCCATTCACTCTTCATGGTCTTTAGAGCGGTTTTTATACTTGATGACTGTCACAGAGTGTCTCTGTTGTTGTGTCTATTACTATAGCTTTCATTTGTGCCCCAACCTTTGCTGTTTTTAGTCAAGGGTAATAATTGTTTAAAAAGAGTTGGGCACTGTGGCTCATGCCTATAATCCCAGTGCTTTGGGAAGCTGAGGCAGGACAATAGCCTGGGAGTTTTTTTTTTGAGACGGAGTTTCGCTCTTGTTACCCAGGCTGGAGTGCAGTGGTGCGATCTCGGCTCACCGCAACCTCCGCCTCCTGGGTTCAGGCAATTCGCCTGCCTCAGCTTCCTGAGTAGCTGGGATTACAGGCACGCGCCACTATGCCCAGCTAATTTTTTTTTTTTTTTTTTGTAGTTTTAGTAGAGACGGAGTTTCACCATGTTGACCAGGATGGTCTCGATCTCTTGACCTCGTGATCCACCCGCCTCGGCCTCCCAAAGTGCTGGGATTACAGGCGTGAGCCACCGTGCCCGGCCGAGCCTGGGAGTTTGAGGCTGCAGTGAGTTGTGATTGTGCCTCTGTGCTTCAGGCTGGGCAACAGAGCAAGACCCTATCTCTGAATGAAAGAATGAATGGTACATCATTTATTTTCAGCTGTGGAGAGGGTCATAACGTTTTCCAGAATATCTAATTCAGAGCCTTCCATGTACCTCTTTGGATCTCTTGGATGGTCTTGTGTGCAGTCTGGAGGCCCTTGGGGAGATCCTCCCACATTTTGTCCTTCTCTGATGTTGCCCCTAAATCTTTTGTGTTTTCTTTGCTTTTTTTTTGAGACAGAGTCTGGCTCTGTCACCCAGGCTTGAGTGCAGTGGTGTGATCTCGGCTCACTGCAGCCTCTGCCTCCTGGGTTCAGGCGATTCTCCTGCCTCAAGCCTCTTGAGTAGCTGGGATTATAGGCGCACACCACTACATCCGGCTAATTTTTTTGTTTTTTAGTAGAGATGAGGTTTCACTATGTTGGCCAGGCTGGTCTCAAGCTCTTGGCCTCAAGTGATCTGTCTGTTTTGGCCTCCCAGAGTGCTGGGGTTACAGGCATGAGCCTCTGTGCCTGGCCATTCTCCTGAATCTTTACAGTGAGCTGTTTTTTTCCCATAAAGTTTTATGTGGCAAGGCAGTGTGACAGGAAGACAAATTGTTGAGCTTTAAATTGAAGAAAAACAGAAGGCAATTTGTCTGATGTGTTCTAGTTCTGTTCTTCTACCTTCCTCAAGTTTGAATTATGGAGACGATTTCCTCCCGCTCTGAAGGTTAAACTGCTGGGAGATATTTTATTGGGGAATGTTCTATTAAAGCATTAAGAACAATTAGATGTAAAGTCCTTTTTTATTTTTATGGAGTTTGACATACAAATAATTAGAAGTTTGGTTTTTCCCTCTCTCCCTACCTCCCTTCTTTTTCTTCCTCCCTCCTCACCCCCCGCCCCACCCTCTTCTTTCCTTTCTTCCTAAAGGGAATTCTGAAAGGGCTGGAATGAAGTGCGTTTTGGGAAGAATTTGATGGCAGATTTTCTGTAATTGCCCCAGAAGGAGAAAAACCTATTTACCTACTTTTGGAGGAGAAAACTGCTTCTCCAGGCCTGAGGTCTTTGCTAGGGCAGGCTGTCCCCCACCTCTGAGACCCCCACAGTAGGAGCTGGTTTCCCTGCCCCCTCTGACACCCCAGAGGTGGGAGTAGGCTATTCTTCTTGGAGATTCTGACAGGCTGGCTCTGGTTCCTAATTACATACTTGTGTGTCTGATGAGGGTCTGTTGCCCCTATTAGACTCAGAATCCCGTGAGAGAGGGTGTCCTGGCATTTCCCCCATCTCCATGTCTTCATCCTCAGGTCTGAACCCCATGTCTCACCCACAGCAGATGACTGGCAGGTGCGTTAGTCCATCTGGGCTGCTCTAACAAAACACAGTACCAGAAAACTGGGCGGCTTCTGAACGGCAAATAGATGTCTGCTGGTTGTGGAGACTGGAAGTCCAAGGTCTAGGTGTGACCAGATTTGGTGTCTGGGGAGGGCCTGTTTCATAGGTGGCACCTTCTCCACATGTCCTCACATGGTGAAGGGGTGAGGGAGCTCTTGGGGCCTCTTTTATAAGGACACGAATTCCATTCATAAAGGGCTGCACCCTCATAACCATAAACTCTTTCAAATGCCCCACCTTCGAATATCATTATGTTGGAGGTTAGGATTTTAGCATGTGTGGAGATGTGAGGAGGACACAAACATTTAGACCATGGCAGTGGGTATTTATGCATGGAGAATGTCACGTGAGCAAGGCTTGGTCTCTCACTCTGCCTTCCACTTGTTCTGCCAGTGGCTTTCTACCAGTGGCTGCCTCTGCTGGATGCCTTGTTCTGGACTTCTTGCTTGTCCAGCCCCCATTGGGTAATGTGCCACCACCCCTTCCCTGCCCCAAGAGACTCTGGCGCTTGTCGTCACTGTGCAGACCAGGAGAGAAAACTCCATCGGGGAGGAAATGTATTTGGTTAGAAGGTTTGTAACAATGTAATTATGCAGCTCGTATGCTCAGAAATATTCTATGTATTAGGTTGGTAGAAAAATACTGTGTTAAGTCAGTGGATTCAGAAGAACAGGCACAATTTAGCAAGCCACTGGGAGCAGCAGTGTACATTAAGAGCCGCAGAATGTTTATCTTCCTGAGAGCACAGGGATGAGGTGAGCCAGGGACACAGTCATTAACAAGTGGAGGAGGGGATTTGGCTTGGTGAAAAGACCCTGGACTCCTCCTGTTGCCTGAGTTACAGGCCCTTTTTCAGGGTAATGATGTTTTGATTAGAAAAGCCACAGACACGCTGAGCCGACTGTAACTGAGGGCCAAATGAGAGGCAACTTTTCTATGCTAGCTGCTTCTCGAGCCCAGACTGTGGAGTTTGAGATGTGTTTGAGTCGAGGGTGGGTGGTGGCATGCTGAGATGGAAAATGAAAGGGGTGGATGCAGCTGGGAGTGTGAAAGCAGGGAGGACCCAGAACCTTCTCCAGTTCATCCTCCTGGAGAGTCTACAGTCAGCATGGGTACACTAAGTGATCGTGAGTCCTGGGGCCTTTCCTGTTCTAGTGACACTGCTGCTAGGAAGGGTCCTGTGCTAGAGGTGGCTGGGTCCATCACTCCTCTGCTTAAGATCCTGCAGTGTCTTCCCACTTTTCCCTTGAAGTAAAGCCAAAGCTCTTGGGTGGCAGAAAAAGACTTGACATGATGCAGTGTTCCTAACACCTCTCTGCCTGTTCTCTCACCTTGCACCTTCTTGAAGCCTTGGCTCTAAGGTTACTCTCCACCAAGACCCGAACCCAGATATCTTGTTGGTTAACTCCATCACTTCTTTCTAATCTTTTTGTTTTACTTTATTTTTGAGACAGAGTCTTGCTTTGTCGCCCAGGCCAGAGTGCAGTGGTGCGATCTTGGCTCACTGCAGCCTCCATCTCCCAGGTTCAAGCGATTCTCCTGCCTCAGCCTCCTGAGTAGCTGGGACTACAGGCACCCACCACCATGCCCAGCTAATTTTTGTATTTTTAGCAGAGACAGGGTTTCGCCATGTTGGCCAGGATGGTCTCAAACTCCTTACCTCAAGTGATCCACCCACCTCAACCTCCCAAAGTGCTGGGATTACAAGTGTGAGCCTTGTTGCCCGGCCCTTATGGAGTCTTCAGGAAAGGGCCCGGGTTGCCTGGATTTCCCTCCCTGCCTCTTCCTGCCTCCAGGGAGCACCATGAAGCCCAGTGAAGCTGGACATGGGGCAGGGACTTGCTCAGACACTGGTGTGCAGGGGGGTTTCCTTGTCTGTCTGCCAAACTGATTTCATAAGTGCCTAAAGCCGTGTTTTGTTTCTCTACTCCATGGCTTCATCTGCCAGGCAGGCCTCTGTAGGTCCTTAGCAAATGGCTGGCCAGCGGACTTGGCCAAATGAATGAATTGCTTCTCAGGGCTGCCTGTTTATTCTAACCCCAGGAGAATGGGAGGGCAGGAGCCCAGGGCGTGGTCCCTCTGGGCACTGAGTTTCCTTGTGCCCCCTGCTCCTCCAGAGCTTGAGTGTATGCAGATGCATGGCCAAGGACCAGGGGGCCTTTTCAGTTCTCTGGGGTGGGCCTGCCAGGTGGCTAGGCAGGGAGACCCCTGTTCTAGTTTCGGTTCTCCTGGGAGCAGAGCCTGAGCCAGGGGCTTGGATTCAGGTGCTTATCTGAGAGCCGATCATAGGAAGCTCCAGTGAGGGAGCCAGAGTGTGAGAAGGGAAGCATCAGCAGTCAGGAAAGGGGTGTCTTGAGATGGCTGTGGGTGGGTGGGTGGCCAGAGGGTCCCCTGAGGTGTGTGGAGAACATACCTCGTAATCGCCTTGGAAGGACAGGGCGTTCATCCACCAACACCCACCCCCTATAGGCTGATGGTTAACCCCTCAAGGTGCTGACTGTTTCTTCCCTGCTTCCACACTGTCCAGCCAGCAGGGCTGGTCCCCTTCTCTGGCTCTGGAGAAAGCCCCGAGGCAGGACAGTGGAGACCTCATGGTGATGGGGGGTAGGAGCAGGTGATGTACACATAGTGGCCCTCCACAGCATGAGAATGAGAGGTGAGCCAAGAGCAGGGAACCTGGGCTCATGATGTCTCCTATAAGGAACTGCTCTTGTGCCCAGGGCAGGAGGTTTCACAGCAGCAGTTTCCTGGATGCCCTGCTCTCCCAGAGTGCTCTGCCATATTTTCCTTCCACCCCAGGCCACCGTGTGCCGTAGTGGTGCTGGTGTCACCTACTGTGTGCCGGGTTTTCTCTTATGCCTTTGTTATTTGGCAGCCTTGATTTTCTGGATTTTTCAGATGAAAAAGCAGAGATTGGTGATCAAGTTCGTCTTGGTCAAGTTCATGTGAGCTTGTAAGTGAAGAATCCAGGAACTGAATTCCTGTCCCTAACCCCACATTCGTTGCTGGGAGGGCTTCAGTGGTGCCCTGTTCCCTACACTATGAATTCAAGACATTGTTCAGGGCCACTCTCTGAAAGCCCTTTTGCCTCCCGGCCTTTGTACATGCTTGTCCACATCTGCCTGAGGGCTGGCTTCTATCTATCCATCAGGAGTCAGCTGCAGTGTCCCCACTTCTGTGAAGGCACTGTGATTTCCTCTGGTGCTTCATTCTCTGTATTCTCCCAACATCCCAGACTTGTGTTATAATTCATGTTACATTGCAGTGTCTGGTATAAGTTCTCTGATGCCAGGTAAAGCAGCCAACTCCAGCTGACTGTGCACGAGTTAAAGCGTTGCTGCTTTTTAATTTTTTAATTTTTTTTGAGACAGAATCTCACTCCTTTGCCCAGGTTTGATTGCAGTGGTGCCACCATGGCTCACTGCAGCCTGTACCTCCCAGGTAGAGCACTTTTTTTTTTTTTTGAGACAAGGCCTTGCTCTGTCACCCAGGCTGGAGTGCAGTGGTGTGATCTCAGCTCTCTGCAGCCTCCACATCCAGGGTTCAAACAATTCTTCCTTAGCTTCCTGAGTAGCTGGAATTACAGGCATGTGACACCATACCCGGCTGATTTTTATATTTTTAGTAGAAACGGGGTTCCACCATGTTGGCCAGGCTGGTCTTGAACTCCTGACCTCAAGTGATCTGCCCATCTCAGCCTCCCAAAGTGTTGGGATCACAGGTGTGAGCCACTGCGCCTGGCCTGGTAGATCACTTTTAATTGTCGAAGACGTGGGCACCCAGTAGTCCTGCTGGAACAGTCTCACGTCTTTTGTAGTCCATTTGCCTAATGAGTTCATAAGTGCCTCATAGGCCAAGTTCACATCAGTTCTTTTCTTGAACATAGATGTGATGCCTTTTCTAGGCTGTGGGCCAAGAGGGCAGAGTGGCATGATGAAAAGAACGTGCAGTGTGCACTTGAGACTCAGGGTGGTCTGAGTTGACTCCTGTTCCCTCATTTCCTGCTGTGTGACCTCAGGCAACTTTGAGCCTGTTTCCTTATTTGTAAAATGGGGATATCGGGATTAAGTGAAACCAGGGAGCCCTTAGCTCAGTGCTTGGTCTTTAAATATTGACTTCTGTCCCATCTCCTCTAGTTACTGCCCAGTAAATTGTTGTTAACTTGATCCTAACTCAGAACAAGTATTGTGTGGCTTGGAATTATTTCTCTAATCATGGGGGAATGGGTGGAGAATGAGATTTGTAACATACCTGCCTGCTGGTTTTAGATCAGCCCTTCTGGAATTAATATGGCATAGGCTTTGGTAGAAAGCATGTCTTGTGCTTAATTGGATTATCTTTGCAATTAGCCAGAAAGAAGGTTCCGAGTGCACCCTGCTGAGGACACCAGTCTAACAAAGGGCTTCTTTGGCTCCCAGCTTGCTGGCACCTCTGCAGGTGTGTGATGATACCCAGCCAAGTTCATCTCTCTGCCTAATCCCCGGTTCCAGGCATGGCCTGTGGAGCATTGTAGGGGCTTGGCTGCATTCCTCACCCTTCCATTCTTTCAGAGACGATGGCTCAGCACACTGTATGTTGGGCTGCTTCTCAAGAACTAATGCCCAGTAACCAGTGATCCCAGTATTGAGCAGAGGCAAGAGGATTTTGAGAACTCTCGCTGTTCCGTTTCTAGGCTTCAACTTTGGATGTCTTGGACCAAACATTTCTCCCTAAAGATTTGGCTGAAGTTTCACCAAAAGATTTTATGAGACTGTAGGTTCCATGGGCCACATCTGCATAGAGACATGGTTATGTGTTTCACAAGCAGGAGAACAGGAATACCCACTGGGGCTGGGCACAGTAGCTCACACCTATAATAGCAACACTTTGGGGAGTTGAGGCAGGAGGATCACTTGAGCCCAGGAGTTTGAGACCAGCCTGGGCAACATAAGGAGACCCTGTCTTTATTAAAAATAAGTAAATGTAAAATAAAAATATAAAAGGAAAAATTCCCAGTAGGACTGGGAGAGCTTATACCTCATGGGTACTGGGCTCAGTGGCCTTGGTGAACGTTCGAGAGAGGGAGAGAAAGTACAGGGTTCTTTGCTGCTACTCCTTTATCCCATGCTTTTGCAGACATTACTAATCAATCTCTGCACTCTAAAGCCCCAGAAACTTAGAATCCAGTGTATTTAGGCAACCACTTTCAGTCACTGTGCTCTTTATGGCCCCAGAATATTAGAATTCAGTGTATCTAGGCAGCCATTTCCAATCATAGGCACCAATTTTCTTTAGTGAAAGTCTATTCTTCACCTCTCTTATCTGTGGGGACTCTAAGTAAGTCTCTTTCCAAAAGTGCAGGCTAGTCAAATGTCTCAAACAAATGTTTCTAGGGCCAAGTGGGAATGATGAGATTTGCCACAGCAGGGAACAGCACCATGACTCTGACATTGCCAGGTGTGGAAATGATGCTGGTGAGTGGTAGGCTGGGTGCCCACTGTTCGTCCCATTGCTGGGTCTGCTGGACCCCAGGAACTGCCTCCGCTTCACTTTCTGATTGTATTCATTCTGCCAAGGGGCAGGTGGGAGGCATGGTAGGAATAGATGTTACGTTTTTAACATCAAGAATCTTCATTTTAATTTGGATTCAGGATCTTTCAGCCCAGAGTCTATCCCCTTGGTTACATATCAGAGAGGCTTATGTGTTCTGCCTACTAGCCCACCAACTTTAGAAGGTCACAGCCAGGAAAACAGTCTTGTGCTAAGCATTTAAAAATAACTTGGTGTTACTATATCATTTAATTCCTATGAAATGTCTAGGATAAGCAAATTTATAGAGAGAGAAGATTGGTGGTTGTCAGGGGCCTTGGTTGGGACATGGGTGGTTGGGAATGACTGTTGATGGATAAAGGGTTTCTTTTTGGGGCGATGAAAATGATCTATTAACAGAATTAGTTGTGGTGTTGTACAGTCTTACAAATATACTGCAAACCACTGAACATGTACTTTAAAATGGCGAATTACATCCTAAAATGAGACAAAAGTATATGGAGATTTTGCACAAAATTAACTTAAATATTAATAACAGCTACTATTGAGCACTTAAAAACGTAACTTCATGGCAGAAGTGTTAGTGCTGTCCTGCATTTCTTGATGGCATGAGAGCATCAGTGTCTGGACTGAGGGCTTTCTCTTTTGGGTCTGAAATATTGGGATCTTGACTGCCTTCACTTCTGGCCTTCTGGGAGTAGCGACTGTACATGTGATTTTGAGACAGGCAAATCATCCTCTTCTTGATTTCCTGATTTTTCTCAGCAGTGCTGACATGTTACAGCTGATCAAAACCCAAACCCGAGTACGTTTTTGACAGCAATACCGTGATGATTTCATCTTTCATTTGCACCTCCCCCCATCAGTCCCGCAAAGAGTTCCACTGTCTGATACCTGAGGTTGATAATATTATCTCTGTTCATGGCCCTTGAAGCCATGTTAACCACCTTTCTGACCTTTGGATATACAGGGGATGCCAGATGGGCTGTGTTTTCCTCTCTGGATTTTCTTTCCAGCCTTCTCCCTTTCTACTCTGCAATTTGTCCTGGAGGTGCAGCTTGGTGGACTCTATCATGGGCTTCTCCAACTTCTGGTTGGCTTTGGCCCATTTGGTCAGTGGGGGG
This sequence comes from Sapajus apella, assembly GCF_009761245.1. Lineage (NCBI taxonomy): Eukaryota > Metazoa > Chordata > Mammalia > Primates > Cebidae > Sapajus > Sapajus apella. Next base: position 2,609,068 of record NW_022436991.1, on the reverse strand, counting down.
CTCTGGCAGGAAGGACTTGAGCCTCGGGCATTTATTCTCTTGTCCTCCTCCCTGCTGAGGTTGTACTTGCTTTCAGTGGCATGGCATCACTGCCCAAGTGATGCTGGGCTCCGGTAACCACCGCCTCCCTTGCCCTTTGGGCATCTGATACAGTTTGGATGCTTGTCCCCTCCAAATCTTATGTTAAAATGTGATTCCCAATGTTGGAGGTGGGGCCTGATGAGAAGTACTGGGTCATGGGGGCAGATGGGTCCCTCCGAATGGCTTAGCACTCTCCCCTTGGTGATGAGTGAGTTCTTGCTCTAGTAGTTCATGTGAGAGCTGGTTGCCTAAAAGAGCCGGGCACCTCCACCTTCCCTGCCCTTGCTGCTTTTCTTGCCATGTGGCATGCCAGCTCCCCATGCCTTCTGCCATGACCGAAAGCTTTCTGAGGCCTCACCAGAAGCAGGTGCTGCCACTGCATTTCTAACACGGCCTGCAGAACCGTGAACCAAATAAACCTCTCTTGTGTATAAATTACCCAGCCTCAGGTATTCCCGTTGAGCAACACAAAGTGGACTAATACAGTCTTTGCACACTTGTAAGCCCCCGAATCCCTTACCACCCCTGTTGGTTTCTTTTTACCTTGCTTCTCTATAAATGGTCTATTAAGCCTTACCATCAACCCCTTTGATGATACCATCTGCTTCCTGCTGGGCTGTAACTGAAACTCCAGGCTTGTTTCAACTTCATGGCTTTGCAGGTGATGGCTCCCTTCTTGAACACTGTTCCCTCAGATCTTGGCATGGTCGGCTCATTCTTAGGGTGTCCAGCACAGATGTCAGTGCCTCCGAAGGGCCTTGTCTGTCCACCCTGTCGTCATGCATCTTAGTACCATTCGTCTTTTTCTTTGACCCTCTGAAATGATCGATACTTGGTTGGCTGAGTGGGCCTGCCTGGGGCGTCCACGCCCTCCTAAGTAGATGAGGAGTTGGTAAATATTTTCGTTGAGGGGCAGACAGTAAATATTTTTGGCTTTGCAGGCCATATGGTCTTTGTCACCACTACTGAAGTCTGCTTTTGTGACAAGAAAGCTGCCACAGACAGCATATAAATGAATGGACATGTTTGTGTTCCTCTAAAACGTCAAAGAAATGTGTGGTAGGCGCATGATATCTCAATAAAGCTATTTAAGAAGCCACAAAGTACATACAACAGGCTGGATTTGTCATGTGGGCCATGGTTGATGACCTTGAGCTAGCCTGAGGGCACTGGGGCCTTGTCTGTCCTGTTCACTTTCAGTCCAGTGCTTTGAATGGGGCCTGGCTCATAGGAGGTGTGTTGTAACTGGCCTCTGAATGCAAACCTGGGAATGCCTGTTCCATGTAGGTCATGGTGCTGGGCAGTGGCTGGCAAGCACATGTTTGTCACACAACACAGTTGATGGTGCTTTTTGTTTTGTTTTGTTTTGAGACAGAGGCTCACTCTGTTGCCCAGGCTGGAGTGTTGCGGTACGCTCTTGGCTCACTGCAACCTTCACCTCCAGATTTTAAGTGATTTTCTCGCCTCAGCCTCCCAAGTAGCTGAGACTACAGGTGCACACCACCACACCCAGCTAATTTTTATATTTTTGATAGAGATGGGGTTTTGCCATATTGGTCAGGCTGGTCTCGAACTCCTGACGTCAAGTGATCCATGTGCCTTGGCCTCCCAAAGTGCTTGGATTACAGGCATGGGCCACCACGCCTGGCCAGTTGTTGGCTTCTGATAGTAGATGGGAATGGCCTTTGGGGGTCCACAGGGTGAACTGGGTCACCCTGCTGAGAAAGGCAGGACTGGCTTCTCAGGGAGGAACAGTGGAGCTGCCTCTGGAAGGCTGATTAGGGGTTTGGCAGGTGGGTGAGGTGGGGTGGCCGGGAGGAGGGCTTTTCAAGAAGCATGGGAGGGAGGACATGGTGTGTTTTGATGGACTGGTCTCTGCTGCTCAGGGTGTTCAGGGTGACTGGAGAGGGCCTCGAGTGAACAGAGGCCAGAGCAGAGTCCTGCGCATGATGGCTGGTGGTTGGCTGTTATCCTGTAGGCGATGGAGCAGCCCTGAGGATGCAGCACTGACGAATTCACATGGTTAGAGAAGCGTTTCCATTGAGAGCGGTGTGGAGTGCTCTGGAGGGGCTGGTGGCAACAGGAGGATAGAAATCCCTTGTAGAAGCTTCCCTCTATAGAAACTTCTTGCCCAATATGGGTCTTGGTCTAGGGTGGGGTGTTGGGAGGATGTGTATTTGTTCAAAGTGAACCTTTTGTTCAGCCACGGCCGGGGACTGTTGCCTGCCTTGGCACATCCTGCGGTCTCTGTTGGAGAGAATGGACCATAAGTTGCTGCAGGCTCTGTTTCTGGCTTGATGGATGGTGGAAACTGTTCCCTGGTGCAGAAGATGAGCAGGTGTGGGTGAGGAGAAGGTGTGTCCAGATGTGGACATTTTACAGGGGTGGGGTGGGGACGACAGAGGTGATAACAAGTAATTGAAAAGTAAGGTCTTGGGTAGTACAGCTTCCAAGAAGACAGTACAAGATGATGACGTGAATCTGCAAAGAACCCGTGGAGCGGGATATCTTTTGGTGGGAGGATTTGCTTTCTTAGTTGGAGAAAGCATTTTGGTTAGTTAGGGGGTGGTGCAAAGGAGCCCAGACTGGAAGGATGAGAAGGAACCAGCCCCCTACCATCTGGGGGAAGACAGGAGAGGGCATATGCAAAGGCCCTGGGGTAGGGATGCAAAGGTGGGGTGCAGAAGAAATGTCAGGAAGAGCACAGAGCAGAGTGTGAGGCAAATGAGCTACAAAATAAGGCATTTGAGTGGAGTTTGGAAAACAGAATTTCCAGTTGACCAAGATTTCTGGTTAATAGCATACTTGTTCTGCTGGTTTAAGGAAACCCATGCAATAGTGATTTACCATGTAATAAGGATTTATAAGATATACTTGGGAATCCTTGATCCAGTAGGTTCATGGTTTTGAGAAGTTTAGCTCCTATGTTTTTGCCCCTGGCCTAGCGTTACAACCTTGACAAGATTGAGTACTCTTTACAAGCGTGTACTTTTTTGCTTAATAATATATCTTGAAACGTCTCACTTGTAAACAAGCTGGCATTTGGAAGCTGTATGAGCAGCCTGGGCATTTGGCTTATATTTAATCATGGGATTTTCTTGCTCTGGGCCATAGAATTCATACAGAGTGTGTTTATTCATGCCTTTTTTTTTTTTTTTTTGAGACAGTTTTTTTGCTCTTGTTGCCCAGGCTGGAGTGCAGTGGTGCGACCTCAGCTCACTGCAACGTCTGCCTCACGGGTTCAAGCAACTCTCCTGCCTCAACCTCCTGAGTAGCTGGGATTACAGGTGCCCACCACCATGCCTGGCTAATTTTTGTATTTTTAGTAGGGATGGAATTTCACCATGTTTATTAGGCTGGCCTTGAACTCCTGACCTCAGGTGATCTGCCTACCTTGACCTTCCAAAGTGCTGGGGCTACAGGCGTGAGCCACCATGCCTGGCCTTATTCATGCATTTTGACTCACCTCTCCCATGGCGGTTCTTGAATTTGCATTTGCCGTCAGATGAGTGAATCAAGAGTTTGTCATGTTCAGCCTTTAGAGGTACAGATAAGGGGCCACTTACCAGAACTTTTGGAGACAGGTTGGCATCTCACTAAGTGGGAAATAAATGATTTCACATAGGAGAGAGTATAAATCAAGTAGGCCCATGTTTTTGCTTTGGAATCTCTGTTGCTGATGCGTTTCCCACGTAATTGTCCTGACAAAGAGAGGAGCTTGAGTGACGCACATTTCACAGACACCTTTTTCCTTTTTGCAGTGTGCTTTCTAGTTATTATGTGGTGCGTATACAGCTTGTCAAGTTGTTCAGCAATTTAGTGGCATGAAAAGGTTACTTGCTTGTCGTTTTTGATCTCAGGTCAAGCCACTTATGCCTAAGAAAAGAGGAAGAGTGATATATGAAGGCAAAATATCAGTCCTTTAGTTTGAGTCTGTACTCAGCTAAACATTTTTTGTAAGCCTACTTTTACAGGTCTTTTTTTTACCATTCAAATATTAAGTATAAACTTTGCTTATCTTTATTTATTTATTTATTTATTAGGCAGAATCTCACTCCGTTGCCCAGGCTGGAGTGCAGTGGCACGATCTCGGCCCTCTGCAGCCTCTCTCCCAGATTCAAGCGATTCTCCTGCCTTAGCCTCCCTAGTAGCTGGAATTACAGGTGCACGCCACCACGCCTGGCTAATTTTTGTGTTTTTAGTGGAGATGGGGTTTCGGCATGTTGTCCAGGTTGGTCTCGAACTCTTGGACTCAAGCCATCCACCTGCCTTGGCCTTCCAAAGTGTTGGGATTACAGGTGTGAGCCACCACGCTCAGCAAAACTTTGATTCCCTTTTGGCTGACTAGAGTCAACCAGTTCTGCTGCACGCTAGCTATGTGACCACGCTAGCCATGAGGACCGCCTTGCCTCTCTAGGTCCTGTTTGTCCCTGCCCAATAAAGCTACCTGAGAGGGTTGTCAGGAGAATTGTTTGAAGTATTTGTCATGGCATTTAATGCATGGCAAGCATTTAATCCATGCCATCTATTCATAGTGGTAGTATTAATAGCAGTAGTCATTGCCATTGTTGTCATCGTAAAAGTAGCAGGAGTCTCGGTTAAAAACGTGAATTTGGAGGTTTGCCGAAGTAAATACATTAATTCATTGATGAGACAAACATTTATTGAGCATCTCCTGTGTGCCAGACAATGAGCAAAGTGCTCGGGATACAGAGATAAGTGGGCAGGGCACTTGTTGAAGAGCAGCCAGGCGAATGGAAGAGACAAATGAGGGAGCCATGATGGGCATTCAGATCAGTGAGTGCTAGGGGCAAATTAAACAGGGGAACAAATTTACCTGTGGGCTGAGGCCAGGCAAGGCTGAGCCTGGAAACTGGAGGGCCAGCCAGGCTAACCTGGTGAAGGAAGGGCTCTCCACTCGGAGGAGCTGGCGAGTGCAAAGGCGCGGGGCACAGGCAGCCGAGTCTCGTAGTGTGCATGGGAGCGTGGCACTCAGTTCACTTGGAGCTGATGACGGCGTTGGGTCATTGCGTTACCAGAGCCTTTCCTCATTTACTTCTCCAGTGGCTGGACCAAGAAGGAGACAAATTGTTGCGTAGATACAACTCCTGGAAAATCCAAAGATCTTGAGTACCCACCCTCCTGTAGAGGCCCTGTGTTTATTTGTTTGATGATTGCCACTAGTAGCTTCAGGCATTAGAGTTGGGTGTGTATGGCTGTTAAAAATCAGGAAGCCATGATATGTTATGCTTTCATTCCGTGCTTCTGCAGGATCTCGTGTCCAACTTGATGCTGTGAATTAAATAACTATTGGTTTGTTTGGACTATTTATTTATACGCTGATTTTGCAAAGTAAAAACACAAGCCCTATTAGAAAGAAGAAAATGCTCCGTCCTTGCTTTGGGTTGCTGCATGGAGCTCTCCTGTGGATCAGCCCGTGGTAAGGATGACGGTAAACCGGGACTTTCAGTCTTCCACATGGCCCATTTGCTCAATGTATGTCTCTTTTGAATTCAAAGGAATTTTGACTTTGTGCAGCACCCTATGGCAAAGTCTTAGCTTTGCTGGCTGTCATCTGCCTTCCTGGCCATCTCACAGCTGGTGAGGTTATTGTCCCATTTGGAAACTGGTTTTTCTATGTCTCCCTCATGAGAAATCTGGTTTCAGTGGCCTGTGACTGCACCAGCTGTTTGTCTGGCCCAGAGCTGGAGTCACCTGATGGTGCTTGTCTGAACTCTGCCACAGATGCTGAAGAGGTCGCAGAGAGGTGGCTGTGGTGACCACCTGTCTGGCCATCCAGACTATCCAGGTATCAGATGTCACAGAGCCTGTGGGCCTAGGTAGAGCTCTTGATATTTCTTGTTCCTTCCCTGAGCTCACCTGGATGCCCTTCTTTTTGTCAGGGTTGACTCCCCCACCTGCCACCACCACCATCATCAATATGATCATCACCATGGTGACCACCATTAATTGCCTAGGATTGGGAGGTACGGTCGATTCCATTATCACCACCATTAAGTAATGACAATTATGATGACAGCAGCTCACGTTTATTGAGTACTGAGTGTGTTTCAGACATTCATTTAATCCTTCCAGTGAGGTATGTAGAAGTACCACTGCCCTCTTACGGATGAGGGACCATGGCACAAAAAGGTCATCACTTGTTGAAGGTAACAAGCTGGGGAGTGAATGAGCCAGGATCCAAGTTCAGTATCATTCTACATCAGGGGCTGGCAAACTATCACCTGCAGGGCCACCACTTATTTGGTAAATAAAGCATTATTGTAACCTATTTGTTTAGGAATGGTCCTTGGCAGCTTGCATGCGGCAGCGGCAGAAGTGAGTAGTTACAAAGGAGACTGTGCAGCTCACAGAGCCTGATACATTTCCAGCCTACATTTTACCAAAAGAGCTCACCTGACCCCCTGCTCTGGAACCCAAGCTCTCAGCCAGCGCACTGTGCTGCCTCTCAAAGACAAAATCACCAAGTTTCCACAGTGTGGCAGGCACCGGGAGACAGAAATGAAGTGGCATATTCTGGTGAGGAGGCAGACAGTAATGATACACTCACTCTAGTACAAACAATTACTCGGAAGGAAAAGTGTAGGCTGTCAAGAAAGCAGCAAACATAGGCAGTGAGGGCTCACGTGTCTATGGTGGAGGGTGGGGATTCAGGCGGTTTCACTGCTGGAAGTGACATTTGAGCACATGAGGGTGGAGGGAGGAGTCTTTGGGGGAAGCAGAGGATGTGCAAAAGCCCAGAGGTGAAGCAACCAGGATCTAGAGGAGAGGATGATTCCCCTTTCCATGTGAGGAAACTGAAAGTTTAAGGAACCCTTGTCAGGGGTCACATGGCAAGGTGACTGGTCACTCAGAGAATCGATCCCACCTTGGTTTGTATCTAAGCTCCATGTTGTTGCTCCTATTCTAGGTTTCTCTGCTCCTAGATTCCCACCTCCTTACCGGTCTCACCGCAGTTAGCATTCTCTTCTCATGACTGAACCGGCTGACAGGTGCCCTTGTGACCCTGGAGTGAAGCCTCGGCAGTAGCTCAGGGGAACCAGCGTGGTTTCTGGAGCCCAGCCTACTGTTGTTCCTGGTTTCCCCTTTACCTCATCCCTCATCACACAGACACTTCAGCCACATTTCTAGCTCACCTTTGCTCCTGGAACCTTCTTAACGATGACATATTGAGTTATGATTAGATCGTTACATAAATTTCTATCAACACATTCTGGCAGACTGCCCTCTAGAGAGCTCCTTCAGGAGGAGAAAAGCTCTTAGAAGAGGGACATGAGGGAGTGAGGTCTTCACATGCCAGTTTCTTCTTGCCTCAGATCATGTGGAGAGAGGGCGGAACGTTGGCACCTGGGCTGTGGGGTGAGGAGGCGGGTGGTCCCCTTCTGAACTGTACCTGTTGGGGAGAGCATTCTCCAGACAGTTTCCCACGACAGCTGAAGGATGGCTTTGGAGGCAATCTCAAGACTTGGCCTCACTGCTGTCAGTTGTGAGGTTTCTTCTGGAAGTGATGAAAATGTCCTAACATTGTTGGGATAGCCGCACAGCTCTGTGAATAGGCTGAAAACCATTCAGCCGTATACTTGAACGGGGTGAATTCTTTGGTATGTGAATTGTATTTCAAAGCTTTTCTTTTAAAGAGGAGAAGTCTGACAGAGCTTTAGGGAGGCTCACTGCCAGGGAGCCCCACTTCTAGGGAGGGTACCCTGTAGGTTCAAAGCGCAGGTGACACCACCTGATCTGTTTACGACCTGGTGAGGCTGTGACATTGAAACAGCCGAAATGCACCTCTCATAGGCAGGAGCTGATCATAGGCTTCCTTTTCAGAAATGATCCCATGAGGCCCCGTGGGTCTTGTTGATGGGCATGGATTTGGCTGGAGGGCTTGGGCTGGGGATAGTCATTTTCCATTCACTGCCTTGGTAAAGGGGCTTTATCTTTGGGCAGAGCACACATGGGCATACTGTGTGAGCAGGAGGGCATGGCAGACATTTAAAATGCATTCATGGCCGAGTTCAGTGGCTTACTCCTGAAATCCCAGCACTTTGGGAGACAGAGGTAAGTTGATCACCTGCAGTCAGGAGTTTAAGACCAGCCTGGCCAACATGGCGAAACCCTGTCCCTACTAAAAACACAAATAATTAGTTGGGCGCGGTGGCGTGCACCTGTAATCCTAGCTACTTGGGAGGCTGAGGCAGGAGAATCACTTGAACTTGGGAGGCAGAGGTTGCAGTGAGTCGAGATCGCACCACTGCACTCCAGTCTGGGGACCGCCCAGGGTTCAATAGCCGCCTCCTGGGTTCAAGCGATTGTCCTGCCTTGGCCTCCCAAAGTGCTGGGATTCTAGGCATGAGCCACTGTGCCCAGCCACATTCATTTATTAAATATTGATGCTACAGGAAATGGTAAAGAAGGTGGACGGGCTCTGGGAAGCTCAAGTTCTAGACCAGGTTTGTTATTCTCTGTGCTGACATTTGGGCTGTCCTGTGCACCTCTGACTTCTAGATGCCAGAAGTGCCTCTCCCTTCCCTGTTAGGACAACTAAAAACATCTCCAAACGTTGCCAAGTGTCCCCTGGGGGTTGAAATTGCCCCAGTTGAGAAGCCCAGCTCTAGATGTGGGGCAGATCCCCGTGGCGGAGGACCCGTGGTGTGAGCGTGGCAGTGTGGGTGATGGTGCGTGGGTGATGGGCGGCAGGGTCCTTGGTGAATCTCAGTGACACAAGTGTATGTGAGCCGGCGACTGGGGAGGTGGTGTAGCATTTGTGGCAGTTGAGAGCGCTGGATCCAGACCCACGGAGCAAAGCCAGCTCTTTTTCTCCTCTCTGTTACACGGGGGAGGCCGCTCACCCTTGAGGTCATTGGTCGGGGAGGTATGTGCATAGCTGCGTGCATGGGTGTACTGGCCTGCTGGTGTGTGTATATCAGAATAGAGAGGAGAAGCTCAGGCGGGAGGAGGAGGGTCGATGGGCTGTTCTTGTTGGGCAGCAGCGGGGGTGGGGAAGAATGCTCTGACATGGGATGGAGGCTTTGGGGACTTCTCACGGATTGGTTATGGAGGGAGCTGTGGAGGGTGGCAGCCAGGATTCTGGTTCAAGTGGCTGAGTAGGTGGTACACACAGTCCTAGCGAACGGGTTCTGTGGGAGGGGAGGCTATGTGAGTGAGTGTGTGTATGTGTGTGTGTGTATGTGAGAGAGACTGATGTGTGTGAGTGAGAGTGTGTGTAACTGAGGAGTATGAGTGTGTGTGTGTGTGTGTGTGAGTGAGGTATATGAGTGTGAGAGTGTGTGTGCAGTGTGTCAGGAATGTGAGAGAGAATATGTGTTTGTGCCGTCTGCAGTGCCTCTGAGACATCCCGGAGGCCCTGATGGCCGTAGGATTTACTGATGACCTGGAGTCCAGGAGAAAAATTCTGGCCAGAGTGTTTAGGGTCTTCGGGGTGTGGCATGATATTTACATATCTTGGATCACATTGCAGCTTGGAGGAGAGCTTGGAAGGACCTTTCACTAGGTCAGGTGCCTGTTTGTGGTCTGTAATTCGTTCTCTAGCTCCTGATGGAATGGATCCTGTGGGACAGCCTCACACTCCTCCCTGGTTGACACAGGCTCTTTGAGAGCTGGTCCCTATAGAACTATATTATTCCTGCTGCTAATTGGAGGTTTCAGAAAGCTGCCCACACCATCTTCACGTGATGACTAAGAGCACCAACTGGAACCCAGCTCTGGGCTCTGTTGTTACCTCCCTAAACCTTTCTGTAAAGGCTTACATTTTTTTTTTTAAGGGAGAGAAAAAACACTTAGAGTTATTCCCATCTTGTGGTCATCCTGAGTCAGATAGCAGCAAATGTGTGATTTTGAAGTCTTACCAGAGCATGGGCTTTTTTTTTAGCAGAAGATTCTCATGTTTTGAGCCTGTGCTGCAGAGGGAGGACTTGAGGAGGGCGGGAGGTCTGCTGAGCACCCATCTCTGGCTATAGCTATGTTCCAGAGGCCGTGGGTGGGCTTTTGCCTTTATAGTGGAGAGGCTGATTCAGGGCTGTAGCTCTCTTCTGGGATAGCGTTGCCCTCCCTGGGGAACTTTGGCAAGTGCCAGCAGCCATAGGCCGCCCAGATTTCAGGACTGGGAACTGAAGAGTAGAGGGATTTCTCCTGACCGAAAGGATAGGGAGGCCTTAGCTTGGACATTGTACAGCATTTGGGTGCGTTCCTGTTTCACCAATGATTGTTATATGTACTCACTTAGCCTCTAATGACTCCTGGCCTGGTGGTATGGCCCAATTGTTAGATTTGGTAGAAAACCTGGTTTTGACAGTTTTGCTGCTTACTGGCCGTGCACTGTCAGGCAATTCCCTGACCTCTCTGGATTCCAGTGTCCAGTGAATCCCAAGCCTCACGAGGCATTTATGAGGATGCAGTGAGAATCATGAGGTGGTAAACTGTGAAGTTCCCAGCAGACATTTCCGCTGCTGCTTATTAGTGGCAGTGTTCTGCGTTACACATGTATTTCTCTAAATTATACCCAAAGCTTTGAGTCTTTATTCTGGAAGTGTTACTCTCTGTTTTAGAACTGTTTTTACGGACTTAACAACATGAAGTGTTGACTAAGAATGAAATGCAAATCGGTACCTGGTGGCTCTCCTTGTTTGGCTTTGCTTACCAACTGAGAAGTAGGCCCCGTATGTTTCTGAAAAGGAAGATGGCAAACTCTTGTTGAGAATTCAAGACCGGAGGGAACAGAAGGGAGGAGGAGAAGGGCGAAGCTGGAGGGAAAAGGTGGAGACAGGCCGGAGGGTGGTGGCAAGGTGTCAGTGTGGGGCTGAGATCTGTCACTTCACTCTGGTATTGGACAGTACCTCCAATACCTCTGTGTCCCCAGGGCCAGAAAGAGAAGAGGATGCTGAATGGAGTAAGAGCTCCGATAGGATCCCGGCTTTACCATCTGGCAGAGGGGTCATCTTGGTCACCATCCTTCACCTCTCCGGCTGTCAGTGTTCTCATCATAAAATGGGTTTATCATATTCCCTTCCTCTCAGTGCTGGTTAAGGATGACGTGAAATCAGGCAAAGTGCTTAGAACGCTGCCTGGCAGTTATTAAGGGCTTAAACAATTGTCATTGTCATTGGCGTGATACTAGGATGAATGAGTGAGGCTTTTATAATCCCTCAAGCTAGGAAGGACAGATGGTCATGCTGTTTCCAGTTTAAGGAACATGGGCACTGAGATTGAAAGAGGTAAAGTAATGCATGTGAAGTGGCACTCAAGGCATGGGTCAGTCCTGTGTTCTGTGTGAAGATGGGAAGTATTTTCAGCCTTGTGGCCCATATGGTCTTCATTGCAGCTGCTCAACTCTGCCATTGTAGTGTAAAAGCAGTATTGGAGTCAAGTGAAATATAGAGACGAATCTAAATTTAAAACGTTTTATTTGGGAAGCAAGAATTGCAATTCAGGGTATACACACAGACCAGGTGGTCTTTGGTATATCCAAAGAACAACGGGAAGGTTGGAGGTTTCTAAACAGGAGGAATGTTACACATTGCTCTGGTGGGAAGTTGATTGGTGCTGGGAAGTTCTATGTAGCCGGCAGCCTGTAACTGGTGAGTGGCTGCGGTAGATAAAGCTAGTCTTAGAATTGCAGCCAGTGTGTCAGTAGCAGATAGAAGCGGGTTCAGGATCCAACAGGCAGTTGCCACAGCCACACTTGCAGAGAGTGACATTCTTGGAGCAATGCTATGTTCCCTGAGTGCTTTCCCCCACTGGCCGCTTGACTGTGTTTTAGTTGGGTGTGACAAGAATGACCCAGTTTGTGTGATCAGCTTTCACAGCAGGCACAGATAAGATACGAACTAATTGCGTGCCTGTGTTTCAACAAAACTTTACTTACAAAAACAGGTGGTGGCTGGATTTGCCCTGTAGACTCTAGTTTTTGGTCCCCTGACATAGCTGTTCAGTGGCCAAGTGCTGAGTGAGGTCTTGAATCTGTGTCTTTTGGCTCCAAATTCTAGCTCTTCCCATTCAGTCATGCAGCTTCCTCTGCATCCCACCCAGGAGAAGCGTACATCCACCAACCAGGAGCCAAACACCTCCTGCTTCTGAAGCCAATGCTATTGTTGGGGAGAAGGGAAGGCCTCATTTCCCAACCTCTGCAATACCTGCAGATATGTTTCCTTGCTTATGACAATGCGATTTGATTCCCTTGACTTTCAGATGGGTGCTGCCCCCCTTCTGCTTCTTATTTAGTTATTTTGAGACAGAGTCTCGCCCTGTTGCCCAGGCCGGAGTGCAGTGGTGCAGTGCAGTGGTGCGATCTCAGCTCACTGCCACCTCTGCCTCCCAGGTTCAAACAATTCTCCTGCATCGGCCTCCTAAGTAGCTGGAATTACAAGCATGCCCCACTATGCTGGGCTAATTTTTGTATTTTTGGTAGAGATGGGGTTTCACCATACTGACCAGGCTGGCCTCAAACTCTTGACCTCAAGTGATCCCCCTGCCTTGGCCTCCCGAAGTTCTGGGAGCCAGTGGTTCTGGTTCTTATTAGTGGTTCTGTGGAAGCAAGTCTGAGTAACTCAAGGTCATTATTGGGAACCGCATGTTCTGTTAACTCCCACTCCAGAGGGCAGATAGACACTTCTCTGGTGCACTATGGGTATTACAGAGCAATGTCTCCTAGGAGGTAGCTAGAGCATCTGCCCTGTGCTCCTGTGCTGCAGGAATTATGATGTGGGAGGGATAGTGGAGTGAAACTCATCAAGAGAGCAGGTGGCGGGTCCACAGCCTAGTGACCTCTTTGGCTGCAGAAACTCAGGGCAAGAAGATGATGGTCTCATCTTGGCAAGATAAGTTATTTGAGATTTTCATCCTTGACCTCTGCCCAAAGGAAAGGGCAAGAGAATCTAGCTGTTGCTGCCCATGTGAGCTCCAGGCAGATGGAAGGTAGATTTATCACAGGATTTCGGCCAACTTGGCAGCGGCATTAGCTCCTTTGTTCACCGAAGCTGGGCTGGAAGAGGAAGTAATAGCAGACAAACCACCTCTTATGGCGTTCACTAGCTTTCAAGGCAGCATTTGAGCAGCGCAAAAGAATTCTCAAAGCTCCTTCAAAGGAATAGGTTTATTTCCACGTAATAATGCTGTTGGTGCTTTATAAATGGTGAACAATGAAAAAAGATGAGGGGGTTATCAAGTGACATGGATGTGTAATCTGTGCCATATGGCTTGTTTAAAAGTTGCTGAACTCTCCCCTCCTCTTAGTAATAAACAGCACGTTGAAGGAGATTGTATGTTTGACGTTTTTGCTCTTTGTAGTTTTAGGGGGAGGAAAGTGGTTGTATAAAGGGGGAAAGTATTGTTAATATTAAAAAATAACAACAACCAGTTCTCTTGTCTCTGACATAGGAGGGTTAGTAAATAGCTTAGTGTCCTCTCCTGAGATGTCTCACAACAAATGTTAATTATATTTCATTTACTGTTTAGGTGACTTCTAAGGGAGATTGGCTTGGGATTAATTATTTGGGGGTTATTCTTTTTTCAGGGTTTATGTTCAGGGATTATCTAAATTGTTACTGATGTATTACTAGGTTGTATTTTTTATAAACTTCCTTTATTACAAATTTGCAGCAGGTATTGGCTCCTGGCCAGAAGTAGGTCACTATTTGTCATGGAGTGAGTTATGTCCTGCTATCCCCCAAATATATATGTTAAGCCTTAACTCCCAGTGTGATTGTATTTGGAGATAGGGCTTTTAAGGATGTAACTGAAGTGAAATGAGGTCATAAGTGAGGGGTTGGCTGGGCATGGTGGCTTACGCCTGTAATTCCTTCACTTTGGGAAGCAATGCAGGTGGATCACTTGAGGTCAGGAGTTCGAGACCAGCCTGGCCAAGAAGATGAAACCCTGTCTCTACAAAAAAAAAAAAAAAAAACTTAGCCAAGCATGGTGGCACACACTTATAGTCTCAGCTACTTGGGAGGCAGAGGCATGAAAGTGTCTTTAACCTGGGAGGCGGAGGTTGCAGTGTGCCGAGATTACACCACTGCACTTCGGCCTGGGTGACACAGTGAGACTCTGTCTCAAAAACGAAAAGAAAAGAAAAGGAAAAAAAAGCATGGAGCTGTAATATGATAGGACAGATGTCCTTATAAGAAGAGGGGGAGGCTGGGTGTGGTATAATAGCTCACACCTGTAATCCCAGCACTTTGGGAGGCTGAGGCAGGACGATCACTTGAGGATCTCTTGGAGTTTGAGATCAGCCTGGGAAGCATAGGGAGACCACGTTTCTACAAAAATAAATTTAAAAAAAATAGCCATGGTTGTGTACACTTGTAGTCCTAGTTACTTGGGAGGCTGAGGCAGAAAGATTGCTTGAGCCCAGAAGTTGGAGGCTACAGTGAGCTATGATTGTGCCATTGCACTCCAGCCTGGGCAACAGAGCAAGACCCTGCCTAATTAAAAAAAAAAGGCATCAGGGGCACATCCTGGCAGAGAGAAGGCTGTGTGAGGACTCAGGGAAAGGCACCTGTCTAGAAATCAAGGAGAGAGGCCTCAGGAGAAATCAACTCTGCCAATACCTTGGTCTTAGACTTCCAGCCTCCAGAACTGTGAGAAACAAATTTGTGTTGCTTCAATCGCCCAGTCTGTGGTATTTTTTTATGGCAGCCTTAGCAGACAGATAGATAGTAGTGATGTCTCCGCCCAGCTTTTGATAAGTGCAGGTTTAAATCTTTGCTACCTAGCAGATTGAGTCTTTAGACAAACTGATAACCTTTCCCTGCCCCAGTTTCCTTGTATGGGAAATAGGAATAGTGAATGTTCCAGAAATTATATCTGGTTACCGTCAGTATCTGTGGGTTTTAGATCTGTAGATTCTGCACATTGAAAATATTTAGGAAGAACATATAAAACATCAGTACAATAATAGAAAACAATACGAATAAAAATTCAATATAGTATACCAATTATTTACATAGCATTTACATTATGTTACGTATTATAAGTAATCTAGAGATGATTTAAAGTCTACAGGAGCATGTACTTAGGCTATTTATAAATCCCATGGGACTTTGAGCGTCCTTGGATCGTTGTGTCTGAGGTGGGTCCTGGAATCAGTAAACACCCCATGGATACCAAAGGATGTGTCTTTGTGTTGTTTTAGTATGAATTGTGAAAGAGATTGATTACATCTGAGTGTTGCTGTCAAATGTTGATTTTCGTTTGTTCTCAGTGATTTGAATTGGTCAACCTGGGGATACACATTTTACTAGGGTTTATAACTGAGGCCGTGTGGTGTGGGGGGAAAATGTGCAAGTCCTGGAGTCGGGCTGTTCAGGTCTTTTTTTTGTTTTGTTTTCTGAGATGGAGTTTCGTTCTGTCATCTAGTCTGGAGTGCAGTGGCCTGATCATAGCTTACTCTAAGTTACAACTCCTGGGGATCAAGGAATCCTCCTACCTCAGCCTCCTGAATGGCAGAGACGACAAGTACACACCACTACACCTGCCTAATTGTTTTATTTTTTGTAGAGACTAGGTCTACCTGTATTTTCCAGGCTGGTCTTGAACTCCAAGATCCTCAAGCGATCCTCCTGCCTCAGCCTCCCCAAGTCCTGGGATTATGAATGTGAGCCACCACTCCTGGCTGAGTTCAGGTTTTAATCTCAGTTTTACTTTTCTGTCAGGTGTGTCTAGCTGCTTTCTTCCTCATAGCCTCAGCTTACTTAGCTGTAAAGTAGGAGGAGGAGAGTGGAATTGGGCTGGATCATTAGCATTCTTGTATGTCATGCCAGTTATATGATTTTTATGGCTCCATTTTAATAATCGAGTTGTGACTAGGTCCTCATGACCCTCCTATGGTCTTTCTTCCCTGGTATATGTATTTATCTGTGTAGGTCTTAATGAAAGAAGCAGACCTTGTCATATTCTGTCACAGCCCCAGTGCTTGTCTTAATGCCTGGTATATAATAATGCTTAATTGTTGTTAATTTTTTAATAGCTATATTGAGATGGGATTTATACACTTAAAATTCACCCACCCACATATGCAGTTCAGTGGCTTTTTATATATGAACAGTATACAATTATTTTTCCAGTCTTTTAAAATGAGTGAATGAATTCTGTATCTGGTGCTTTGTCTCTAACAGTTTTACCTTCAGTTAGTCCATATTTGCTAAGTGCTTGCTCTGGGCTGGGTGCTGGTCTCAGCACGGGGGAAACAGCACTCCGGCCATCAGGTGAAATTCCCTACCCTCATGGAGCTTACACTCTTGTTGGGAGAACACTGTGTGCCTAAATGTGATAGTTTTTTGGCTTCTGTTTTTTGTCTAGCTTTTCTCCAGCTGTTGTGCAGAGATGGTTAGCTGGCTGGTGATAACCCATAGACCACTTTGTGTTAAAACTGGTTGTCCTCACCATTTCAGACATTGTGGGTAAAGGCTCTGTGTCATCTTAGTTTTCATCTGATCCATAGTCACTGGACATGGGGGAGGGAGCCATGGCAGGAGATGCCAGGCTGGAGGTTACAGATGCTGCAGGCTGAAGGGGACAAGACACACAGGGACCCTGGCAGGATGAGCATCTCGTGGTTGCAGGCCCCGGGGGCGGGGCTGATGGGTTCCTCTGGGCTCCCTTGCTCATATTCCTTGCATTTGCTGTGACCTGGGGGTGGTTGTTGTGTTGGAAGGGCTCTGGTGCCAGGACAGGCATGTAAACTGTTAGCAGCCAGAGGAGGTTGGAGGCTTAAGTCGTGCTCATTGAAGTGTGATGCTAGAGATGCCATTGCTCTCTGTTCATGGAATGCAACCCTCCTCAGGATGGCACCCAGATGTCCCCAGATTCCACAAAACCAGCCTGGCTTTTGTCACCTGTTGAGTCAGCCCAGGATGTAAAGGGCCAGACGTCCTGAATATTCCATTGTGGTCCTGGAAAAAATACAGAACCCTGACAATCAAGAAGCTCGCTTAATAGGCCTTTTGACTTTTTTGTTTTGGAGACCAGAGATGAGTCAAAACAGGAGCTTCCAAGGTATTGGCCAGACCCTCTCCATGATTGTGCATAGGTGATGCTCTCAATGGTGGTCACCTGTCTTCACGGATCCTGAATAGCATCCAAAGTATTAGGAAGTGTGTGTAGTTTTCCGACTTGAGTGGTCTTTTCTTTGTACAGTTGTACATGTGTGACTTGGAAGGAGAGTATTTGGCTTAGATGACACATGGGCTTCTCTGAAGTTCCTGCTCTGATCATAATAGTGTATTATTTTTCTGAGGCTATTTTGTCTATATTGTGCTAGAAAGCAAATGAGTTATTATGGCTCATTCAAAGTGTATTATCCTGTGTATCACTGAGACGCTCTGTATATGGATTAAATATATAAACTAGCTTAAATAAATAACCCTGTAATACTGAATTTGAATTGGAAATTTCAGTGTGAAATCATGAGGTATTTTATCTTAAAATATCTGTGTGTGTCTGTGTGTATATATGTATATATTCCTATGCATAGATATCTATAAAGTCTTAGATGCCGGGCGCGGTGGCTCACGCCTGTAATCCCAGCACTTTGGGAGGCCGAGGCGGGTGGATCATGAGGTCAAGAGATCGAGACCATCCTGGTCAACATGGTGAAACCCCGTCTCTACTAAAAATACAAAAAATTAGCTGGGCATGGTGGTGCGTGCCTGTAATCCCAGCTACTCAGGAGGCTGAGGCAGGAGAATTGCCTGAACCCAGGAGGCGGAGGTTGCGGTGAGCCGAGATCGCGCCATTGCACTCCAGCCTGGGTAACAAGAGCGAAACTCCGTCTCAAAAAAAAAAAAAAAAGTCTTAGAATAACATTACTACAACAATATAATTGCTGAGAACAGATGAAAATATTGGCATGTGAGGGCCGGGCACAGTGGCTCATACCTGTAATCCTAGCACTTTGGGAGGCTGAGATGGGAGGATCACTTGAGCTCAGGCATTTGAGACCAGCCTGGGTAACATGGCGAAGACCTATCTCTACAAAATAGAAAAAGTTAGCCAGGTGTGGTGGTGCATACCTTTAGTCCTAGCTACTCAGGAGCCTGAGGCAAGAGGATCGTTTGAACCCAGGATTTGGAGGCTGAGTGAGCCGTGATGGCGCCACTGTACTCCAGCCTGGGTAACAGGGTGAGACCCTGTCTCAAAAGCAAACAAAAAACTGGCATGTGCTTTCCCTTTCTTTAATTTTAAGAAAATACTCATTCTAAATCTATGTTACCTGAGCATATGGCCAACATATACTTCACTCATTCCTTTTGAATCCTGGTCGTAGTTAAGTTTATGTTGAATGCTTTACACCAGTGCTCTGTTGATATCTTGCTAGTCATTTTGGTTATTGCAAGCTTAATCTGAGACAGATTTGCAAGGGACTGTTAATGGTTAAAGTATTCCCAGAGTTGTTACATGTTGTTGTTGTTCATACTTGAAAATCAGTATTGTGGATTGAAAAATTTGTAGGTCACGTTTTCTGAGAATCTTAATTATGTTACTACGGTTTCTTGAGGCGTTGCTGTTAAAGTTGGTAGTAATCTAGTTTTCTTCTCCTTAGAAAACTTGCCCAAAGGAATTCTTCTTTCTCTAAAGTTCGGTGATTTTCTAGAATCTATCTACGTGTTCGTCATTCAGTCAGTATTCTCAGGTTCACGGCATGCTCTTTCATTACGTAACTTCAAATCTCTTCATTCCAACAAAGTTTTTTTGAATTGAGTTTTTAGTATCTGTTCTATTCGTTTCTTCTCCAGGGACTTCTCTTTTTCTGTTTATCTTATTGGCCTGTCTTCAGTATTTGCCACTTCTTCTCAAATCTGTCCGTTTCTTCATTTCCTTTTAGTTTTAAAATTTTTTTTTTTTAAAGATTGTTCTTTTCATCTTCTAGGTTTCCTTCTAGGTTGGTCTTCATTTCTGAAATATTTTCTTAAATTTCCTGAGTTTGGTCACCTCACTGTGTTTTTCTGGTTCTGGTGACTGTTCTTTTAGGCCTTCTGTCATTTTTGGATTGTCTTCCAGCTTGTTTTGCAAAAGGTCACAGTCACACGAGTATTTCTGGCATGTATTTATCTGCAGATGTATTCTCTTACTTACTCTTCATAATGTTGTATAGGATTTTATTGGATACTTCTTTGTCGCTTCTCTGTATGTGTAGTTAGGAAATTAAACTTTCAGAGGGAGGAGTGGCAGAGGAAGCAGAGCTCTCTCTCTTCTGTTGTTTTCATGTGGTGGTGGGTATATCACAGCTTGGCTTCTGAGCTTTGCTGGCTCTTCTCCTGCCCCATGACATCTGGACCTTCTTTTTCCCTCTGCTCTAGTGTCTCGCTCTGGCTAAACTCTGATTCTGCTTCTGTAGCTTTTTCCCTCACTGCAGGGCCCAGTGATGGAAGGCAGTCCTGGCAGTCCAGTTTTGAGAGTCGGTGGAGGTGGGCCTGGGTGACTGTGGATCTCCTTGTGCTTATCTGCTAGGGGAGAGGAACGATCTCCTGGTTTTACTGCACTTCTCAATCTGGGCCAACATGATTTTGTGAACCCCGAAAATCTGAGACAGGTCTGAGTTAATTTTGAAAGTTTATTTTGCCAAGGTTGAGGACACTCACCCATGACACAGCCTTAGGAGGTCCTGATGACATGTGCCCAAGGTGGTCAAAGCACACTTTGGTTTTATACATGCTAAGGAGACAGGAGACACCTATCACCATCTGTAAGATGAACTTGGGTTCTGTCTGGAAGGCAGGACACCTCAAAGCAGGGCTTCTAGGTCCTAGGTAGATAAGGGGCAAATGGTTGCATTCTTTAGAGTTTTTGATTAGCCTTTCCAGAGGAGGCAATCAGATGGGCATTCGTCTCATCTGAGCGGAGGCGAGACTTTGAATAGAATGGGAGGTCGGTTGGCCCTAAGCAGTTCCCTGCTTGACTGTTCCTTTTAGCTTAGTGATTTGCGGGCCCCAGGATTTCTTTTCCTTTCATACTTTCCTTCCAGGGATCACCTGTTGGTGATCTGGGGGGCTTCCAGTGATTTGGGGGGTATGTTGGTGATTTGGGGGGCCTGTCAATGATTTGGAGGGTCTGTTGGTGATTTGGGGCGTCCTTCTTGGGGCTTTTCATCAGATCTGTGGCTTCCCTCTATGTTCTACACAGATTTCACGTAGGACTTGTGGCTGTAACTTTATCTTCTCCTGCTTATATTTTGGGGGTACCTTGTCACCTAGCTTTGTTATAAATGCTGTCCGTGAGCTTTTGCTAACTATTTTATTTTATTTTTTTTGAGACAGTCTCACTCTATTGCCCAGGCTGGAATACAGTGGCGTAATCTCGGCTCACTGCAGACTCCGCCTCCAGGGTTCAAGCAATTCTCCTGCCTCAGCCTCCCAAGGAACTGGGACTATAGGCATGTGCCACTGGGTAATGTTTATGTATTTTCAGTAGAGAGGCTTCACCGTGTTGACCAGAGTGGTCTCAAATGCCTGACCTTGGGTAATCTGCCTGTCTCGGCCTCCCAAAGTGTTGGGATTACAGGTGTGAGCCACTGTGCCCAGCCTATTTTTTTTTTTTAATGGAGGATTTTGAAAGATTAAAAAATAATGCTGCTGTCACTGTCGTCTTTCCAGAATCCGTTTCTAAACAGGCATTTAAAATAATACTAATAAATCCCCCTTTAATAATAATCCCACTGGACAAAGGACAAAGGAAGGAAGCTGCCAGGGAGGGTGAAATTAAAGGCAAACAAGCAGCTGGTAGCAGGCCAATTGATTACACTGGATTAGAGCTCATTTTGCTTCACAAAAGTAATTACTCTGATGGCTGCTAATGCTTGCTCATCCAGAGCAGATCTTGCCAGCCAGTCGGTTCATGGGAGTGCTGAGATAATGATTCCTTCAGCACTCAGGGTACTACTGAGGCGGCAGGAGCTCCTACAACCCCAACCAGTTAACCTCCAGCCTGAGTTTCATCTGTTTACCCTCAATGAGACATAGAAATGTCATCGTGAGGCCAGATGCAGTGGCTCACACCTGTAATCAGAGCACTTTGGGAGGCAGAGGGGGCAGTTGACTTGAGGTCAGGAGTTTGAGATTAGCCTTACCAACATGGTGAAACCCCATCTTTACTAAAAATACAAAAAAATTATCCAGGTGTGGTGGTGGGCACCTGTAGTCCCAGCTACTCTGAAGGCCAAGGCAGGAGACTCGCTTGAACCTGGGAGGGAGAGGTTGCAGTGAGCTGAGATTTGTACCACTGCATTCCAGCCTGGGTGACAGAGTGAGACCATCTAAAAAAAAAAAAAAAAAGATGTCATGAGCCTTGCATATGGATTTATTTATTTATCCTTCAAAAATTTCTCTCTTTTTTTATTGTTGAGGGTAGAGACAGGGTCTCGCTTTGTCACCCAGGTTGGAGTGCAGTAGATCATAGCTCACTGCAGCCTCAGTCTCCTGGGCTCAAGCAATCCTCCTGACTCACACTCCTGAGTAGCTGGGAGTGTGGGCATGCACCACCACACGAGGCTAATTTTTTAGTTTTTCTTCTTTTGAGATGGAGTCTCATTCTGTCACCAGGCTGAGCACATTGGCACAGTCTCAGCTCACTGCAGTCTCTGCCTCCTGGGTTCAAGCAGTTCTCTTGCCTCAACCTCCTGAGTAGCTGGAACTACAGGCGTGCACCACCACACCCAGCTAATTTTTGTATTTTTAGTAGGGATGGGGTTTCACTGTGTAGGCCAGGATGGTCTTGATCTCTTGACCTAGTGACCCGAACGCCTCAGCCTCCCAAAGTGCTGGGATTACAGGTGTTAGCCACCATGCCCGGCCTTAGTTTTTCTTAAAGGTGGAATCTCTGTACGTTGATCAGGCTGGTCTTGAATTCCTGGGGTCAAGCAGTCCTCCCGCCTTGGCCTCCAAAGTGCTGAGTTGACAGGCATGGGCCATGGCACCCAGCCAAATACTTTGTATCTTTTAAAAATCTCCTTTTTATTTGGAAAAATTTCAAATCTTCTGAAAAGTGCTAGTACTGTAAACTTGAATATACCTACACTCTACCTAGATTTACCTTTTTTTGCACATTTTTCACTGTTTTTCTAAATAAACAAATGAATAAACAGAAACATACAGAGATACATACTATGTATAGATATGTTTTTATGTAAATAAACTTTTTCTAAACGATAGGAAAGTTGTTTCAGACATTATGATTCTTTTTCCCTAAATCCTTCTGCGCTTCTCTCCTGAGAACAAGGACATTCTCCTACATTACCTCATAGTATTGTCAGAGGCATTTGAACCAGAGAAACTCCATTTTGAGTAGGGGCTAGGGAAAATGAGGCTGAAACCTACCGGGCTGCATTCCTAGATGGTTAAGGCATTCTATTTTTTTTTTTTCTTTTAACATTTGTACACTGAATCCTGAGCAATTGTTTTTCTTTTTTCTTTCTTTGTTTCTTTTTTTCTTTTTTTTTTGGTTAAGGCATTCTAAGTCACAGAATGAGATAGGACATCTGCATAAGATACAGGTCATAAAGACCTTGCTGATAAAACAGCTTGCAGTAAAGAAGCCAGCCAAATCCCACCAAAACCAAGATGGCAAGGAGAGTGACCTCTGGTCATCCTCACTGCTACACAACAGTCCACCAGTGCCATGACAGTTTACAAATGCCATGGCAGCATCAGGAAGTTACCCCGTATGGTCTAAAAGGGTACGCACCCTTTGTTTAGCAAGTCATCAAGAAATAGCCATGACATTGGGCAACCAGCAGCCCTCAGGGCTGCTCTATGGAGTAGCTATTCGTTTATTCCTCTACTTTCTTTTCTTTCTTTCTTTTTTTTTTTTGTTTTGTTTTGAGACAGAGTCTTGCTCTGTTGCCAGGCTGGAGTGCAGTGGTGAGATCTCAGCTCACTGCAACCTCTACCTCCCGGGTTCAAGCGATTCTCTTGCCTCACCCTCCAAGTAGCTGGACTACAGGCACGCGCCACCACAGTCAGCTAATTTTTGTATTTTTAGTAGAGATGGGATTTCACATGTTGGCCAGGGATGGTCTCAGTCTCTTGACTTCGTAGTCCGTCCGCCTCAGCCTCCCAAAGTGCTGGGATTATGGGTGTGAGCCACTGCGCCCGGCCTCCTCTACTTTCTTAATGAACTTGGTTTCACTTTACAGACTCACCCTGAATTCTTCCTTGTGTGAGAGCCAAGAACCCTCTCTTGGGGCCTGGATCGGGACCCCTTTCCTGTAACAATATTATGCTAGAGAAAGTGGACAGTAATTCCACAGTATCTAACATATGGTTCATATTCACAATTCCTTAATTGTTCCTAAAATATCTCTTATAGCCATTTCCTCCTGAGTCAGGATCCAAACGAGGTCTGTATGCTAGCTTCATTTTGGATGTCATCAGATGGTCCTCGAGGCTGAATTGCGTGCCACATACCATGCTGAATGTTGGGTTGTAGAAACTGGGGAGCCCAGAGTTGTTGATTTTCAGGAGGTCATGGCTGAAGAACAGCCTTGTTACAAAGAAAAGCAATAAAGATTCAGATCTCCTAGAGCCTCCTGCTGGTAACCTTATTCCCAAGAGTTCCAGTTTACCTTGTAAACAAATGGCATCCACTTCCCTCGTGGTCTTGCAACTCCCTAAGCCTCGTGTGCTTCCTGGAATCCACAGAATCCTTTCACGCTTGGGCACTGACCTGTAAAAAGCCACCTTAAGAGGCTTCCAGGTACACTGTCTTGGCTCTCCTGAGTTTTGTACTGGGAGCCTGGAGGCCAGAGAATAGACACTTCCTAGAAATGCCTTCTGTAGTTCTTCCACAGTTCATCTCCAAGGAATGGGTTGGAATGGAACACAGCAGAAACATGTTTTACTCAGGCATAGACTAGCAGCAGTGACAGCTTGAGGGAGTCTTGTTTTCCTTTTGCTGTACCAACTCTTGCAGGCATTAGCTGTCAAGGGGAAAATCATTGTGTTGCTTCAGAAATGTGGTTTATTTGGCTGGATCCTTTGGGACTGGTTTGTGTCAAGGGCCAGGTGCGTGTTTCAGGAGGGTTAATGGCAGTTTTGCCATGGTTGCGGAACCATAAGCTGCCACAGGAAAGGCTGTTTGTATGAACTTGGACTTAGAATTCTGTGGTCACCTAATTTTTATACCATGTCCTTGCTTTAGTTCTGAGATTCCCAGTCCACGGCTGCCTATGGAATTTGTAGGAGTCCCAGAGTTCATATGCAGTAGGGGTCTCAAGCTGGAATTCGTACAGGGGCCGGGTAGATAACGGAAGTGAATGAATCAGCCACGTGTGAGAGACTAGGGAGTGGGGAGGGATCTTTGGGGGGAACTGGAGAGTACTTGGCCCGGAAGGCCAAGTTTGCACCTAATTATAAAACCACCTCCTTTCTCTCTCTTCCCTCTCTTTTCTAGCTCTTCCTCCTGCTTGTCCCACAAGCATGTGTTCTAGCCGGCCACTCTGGGGTGTGGTTCTTCTGTTGGGTGCGTGCTGATGATCTCCCTCTTTCAGTCATCTCTCTCCCTCTCTCCCTCTCTCCCTCTCTCCCTCTCTCCCTCTCTCCCTCTCTCCCTCTCTCTCTGTCTCCCTCTGTCTCCCCCTCTCTCCCCCCACTTCTCCCCCGCCTCCCCCTCTCACCCCCACCCGCTGCAAGGCTGCCGTCATATTTTGTTATCTTGCTACCCTTGCTGCATTCGCAGTCCATGTTTCTGCCTGTAGTCTCAAGAGGCCTAGATTTGATGAGACTATTGTGACTTGTGCAATAGCCAAATCGAGTTTTTATTTTGGTATTCAAATGCAGGATGTGTTACCCTCTGGCCATTATCAGCAACAACAGCTACACAGCAGTTGCAATCCTCAGATGCCATGCCTCTGCATTGTAGGAAAGGGACACATTCGAGGGCCCACTTTGCTCAGATGCAGGTTGCAAAATAATAGCGATTGTACTCCTTGTTCCCAGATGCCACCCAAAGTGTTTCGTAGGTTCTGTCAGTGGCTCTGCTGGAATTGTCACAGAGGAGACAGGTGAACTGCACCCCTCAAAACCCCAGTATTTTTCAAAGTAATCATAGTTGGTGGGCCTCGTTATTCCCACATACTGTTTAATATTTAATATGCTGTGTTGATATTGACCAAACAAATTTTTTGTGTGGGCCATTATTATAAATTCATATATATATGTATATATTTGTTGTTGGGAGCTTTTCATTTCTTTCTTTTTTTTTGAGATGGAGTCTTGCTCTGTTGCCCAGGCTGGAGTGAAAAGGCATGATCTCGGCTCACTGCAACCTCCATAACCCAGGTTCAAACGATTCTCTTCCCTCAGCCTCCCAAGTAGCTGGGATTATAGGCACTTGCCACTATACCCAGCTAATTTTTGTATATTTAGTAGACATGGGGTTTCACCATGTTGGCCCCAGTCTCCTGAATTCATGGTCTGCCGGCCTCAGCCTCCCAAAGTGCTGGGATCACAGGCATGAGGCACTGTGCCTGGCTGGAGTTTTTCATTTCTAAAGAGATTTCTTTTTTTAAGTCTTTGTTTTGAAGTAATCTAGATTTGCTCGGAAATGGCAGGGATAAAAAAAGAACTACCATGTGCCCTTCCTGCAGAGTCACTAGTTGTTAATATTTTGTTATATTGGAGATAGATTTATCTGTATCTGTATCTCTGTGTACCCATACCAACTTTTCCTGATCCATTTAAGAATTAGTTGCAAGCATCATGCCCATTTACCCCTAAGTAGTTAAGTACGTGATTTTCTCAGAGCAAGGGTACTTTCTTACCTGACTACAGTGTGATGTAACACTGATGCAGCATTATGATGTGATATTTAGTCTGTATTCATATTTCACCAATGGGGCCAATTAAACCTTTCATGTTTAATCTCTCTGCATGATCTAGGATGCAGTCCAGGATCAGGCATTGCCCTGAAGGGGCCTGTCTCTTGAATCTGGAATATCTCCACAGCTTCTTTGACTTTCATGACCTTAACTTTTTTTTTTTTTCTTCTTCCTTCCCGCTTCTGGCCAGTTGCTTGGTAGAATGTCCCTTAATTTGGGTTTGTCAGCTGTTTCTCATGATTAGATTCAGGTTATGTGTTTCTGACAGGATTTCAAAGGTTTTAATCCATCTCCATTTGGCCTAATGAAGAGACACTATAGCAAGTAGACTTCTGGTCTCACAGATGGCAACACTCAGTGCCAAGAGGTCACAGTCAAGAGAGATGTAGCACTCAGTGGCCAGGGCATACTGTGGCTCGCAGCTGTGTTGTGTTTGGCACGTGAGCTGTTTGAAAAACAGTGAATCACTGGTTAAAGGCCTGATGTGTCCCAGAGGAATCTGGACTTTCAGCTGCTCTTGAAGAGTTTGAAGATCTGGCCACACAAGGCCATATTTCTGTCTGCCTGGTATTGAGTTCTGGACGATGGGCACATGTTCTGTACTCTGCCATGGGCCCCACCACTCACAAGATGCCTCTGTGTGTGCCCCCCTGGCATGCTTCATTCTTCTGTTACCTCCCCTGTCCTTCTATGCCTGGGACACTCAAAGATCTGGGATAGAGCTCAGCATAGTGGCTTACGCCTGTAATCCCAGCACTTTGGGAGGCCAAAGTGGGTAGATCGCATGAGGCCAGGAGGTTCAGCCTGGCAAACGTGACGAAACCCCATCTCTACTAAAACTACGGAATTAGCTGGATGTGTACGCCTGTAATCCCAGCTACTTGGGAGGCTGAGGCAGGAGAATAGCTTGAACCCAGGAGGCAGAGGTTGCAGTGAGCCGAGGGCTTGCCACTGCACTCCAGCCCAGGTGACAGAGACTCTGTCTTTAAAACAAACAAACAAAAAAACCCGGGTTAGGCTCCCAGTTGCATTCTCTCCATCTGCTGCTCCTTATTCTTCTTGGGGCATGTCGGGGAAACAATTTTCTATTTCACAGCAGTTTCTCTTGCCCTTTCTTTCTCCCCCCACCCCCTTTTTTGAAGGTGTTTATTTGGGTTGCTAGACTTGTGTTTACTTACCTCTCCATGCAGTGGTACCGCTTTCATTTACTCCTTTAAAAGGTGAGTTGGCATATTGGAGGTACCTTGGGTATCCCAAACTGGCTTACATGGAAGTCTAGTTCAGTCTGTGAGAGGCTCCCTCACATTCCCATTGTTTTGGGAAATGCTGCATCCCTCAAACGACCTGAAGCAGCTGAGGGAAATTGGATAAGTATTTTCTGAAGGGGTGAAGGTGAATCCTCCATGCCATAGGAGTTAGCTAGGGGATCAGCGGGGTTGGGGATGGGGGAAGGGGACCCAGTAATTTGATGTCTAATCTGGAAATATGTCCAGGCGATGATTTGAATGTTATTCTAAGTGTTTCCCTAGTCCTCATTCCCTAGGAGAAAATAGATGACCTTGATTTGGAATATAATGATATTGGAGCCCTGGTTTGCATTTATTAATAACGATGATGCTAATGACAGCATATTAATAACTGCTAACATTTATTTAATACTTACCATATGCCAGACACTTTACGTGTATTTATATACACACATACTTAGTTCTCTCTATAGTTTCCGAAGGTAGGTACTTTCATCATCCCATTTTATGAATGCTAAACTGGGGCTTAGAGAAGTTAAGCAACTTGTCCAAGCTCACACAGGGGCAGAGCCAGCATTCCCATCAGGGCTGTCTGACCTCAAAGCAAACAGTTTTTTTCTTTTTTTTTGAGAGGAAATTATGCTCCTGTCGCCAGGGCTGTGCAGTGGCAAGATCTCGGCTGACTGCAACCTCTGCCTCCTGGGTTCAAGCGATTCCCCTGCCTCAGCCCCCCGAGTAGCTGGGATTACAGGCATGTGCCACCATACCCGACTAATTTTGTATTTTTAGTAGAGACAGTTTTTACAGGTTGGTCAGGCAGGTCTCAAACTCCTGACCTCAGGTGATCCGCCTGCCTGGGCCTCCCAAAGTGGTGCAACTACAGGTGTGAGCCACCTTGCCCAGCTGCAAACACTTTTTAACGGCACAAAGGGCTGACAGACTAACAAGTATGATTCGGGCTGTTAAGTTTGGAACCCTGTAATTTTCCCATTGCACTCAGGATATTTTGAGTGTATGTCATCTGTAATTAATTACCTTCTTGAGTGATGAGTTGTT
This sequence comes from Sapajus apella, assembly GCF_009761245.1. Classification (NCBI taxonomy): domain Eukaryota; kingdom Metazoa; phylum Chordata; class Mammalia; order Primates; family Cebidae; genus Sapajus; species Sapajus apella. The sequence continues at coordinate 2,580,841 of NW_022436991.1, read as the reverse complement.
TGGGCTATTTCCCTGGCTCTGGATATGCAGCACAGGGGCCAGTGTGCCATTCTGAATGGGATTTACCAGGTGGCTAATGAGATGGGGTTTATAAAATAGTGCAACGATGGTAAGGGGTAGAGAGCCCTAAAAATCAATCAAGCTTTTTACAGCTCTGTCCTCCACCCTCTCCAGCTGGCAGAGATGAGATGCCACACAGCTCAACCCAGAGAACAGCCAAAGAGGAAGGCAGACATCCTGGAATTTGAGCCCCCTGGCAGCCCTTGCCCTGTCTTATTAGAGAAAACTGGAAGGAAAGGAAAAGTTACCTAGACTTCTTCCATGTGGGCGAAAACCACTGTTGTCTGAACAGGGCTATGAGCAGTAATTGTTATCATTATGATATGGCAGGGGGTCACAGGGCAGGGAGTGGCTCCCAGGTGCCAGAGTGGCCCAGAAGTGTCTGGGAGGCTTGCTAAAATACAGATTCCAGGCTCCACCCGGAGAGCATGATTACAGAGAGGGGCGTGGGAATCTGCTTTTTACTTTGAAGTTTTTCACCCTTGAATCTGTTCATGTGTTTCCTACAAGCAAAACATTCTCCATTGTAACAACAATATAACAATCAGAGTTAGAAAATTAACATCGACACATTTCTGCTATCTAATCTTCACATTATGCTCAACTTTAACCAGTAGTCCCAGTAACGTCTTTTCTTGGAGAATGGTAGAGTCCAGAATGACACATTGTGTATAATTTTTATGTTTCGTGGGACTAGAACAATTGTCTCTTTACTTGACTTTCATGACCTTGACGTTTTTGAAGATCATAGGCCAGTTTATTGTCAGAATGTTCCTGCCTTTGGTTTGCTTGCTGTTTCCTTTTGATTAGATTCAGTTTATGCAACTTTGGTAGGAATGTTACAGCGTATTTCTAGTGCATCCTAGCAGGTGGTGCATGGCTTCAATTTGTTTCATGTCTGATGTTAACTTTGATCTTCTGATTAAAATGATGTCTGTTATGCTCCCTCCCTGTGGAGTTTCCCCTTTACAATTGATATGTATTCTGTAGGGAGGTTTTTGAGCTGTAAATATCCTATTATGCATTAAATTTTCCATTATTTAATATTGGATTCATCAGTTTGTATTTTATTCAGCTTATAATCCATTACTACCACTGTTTTGATGCTTGGATAGTCTCGGAGCATCTAAGCATCAAAACAGTGATAGTAATGGATTATAAGCTGAATCCATTCCATCCATCTCATTTGTCAGTGGGAACTCTTATTAGCTGGCTTCCGTATCCTTTTGAAATGGCCCTGTGTGTTCACACTGATACCTTCAATCCCTTTCTAACACCACCTTTGACTTCTCACTTTCTTACTTTACATATTCATTATTCTCTTTCCAGTGACAAGAAACCTGGCTCCAGTTTTCTGTAATTTATTTAGTTATTGATCCATCCCCTTGTAAGTTCATTTCTAATAGCTTTGGTCTGAATTGCTTGGGAATGGAAAGGCAGGGTTATGGGGAGATTTGCTCTCTGGAGAGGCTCCTCTGCTGTCTTCATTATAGAGATCCTCCATCCTCTGACTACATCTGGAAGGACCTTGGCCTAGTGCTGGAGGGTATAGGCTTTGGAGTTACCCAAATGTCAGTTCCACTTCCACTCCTGATTGACCTTGGCCAGTCACTATACTGAGCCTCCATTTCCTTCTGGACGAAGGCAATATTTCCTGGTACAGAGATAAATAAGACATGGATCCAACTCAGTCAGAAGACCTCCACCCAGGCAGGATGAAGGTATTTGAGAGGCAGACACCCAGATAGCACAACAGAGTGGGTCTATCCTGGGAACCAACAGCCTGAGAGCCTGTGGGGCTGACAGCTCTCCAAGACTGAAGGCCCCGAGCAGACTTTTATCCACTTATTTATTTGCTCTTAGACAGATGATTCGCATTAATACACAGGTGTTCCATATTTACTCATAGCTTAAAAATACATCAAGTAGGCAGCTGTTACCCACCTATCACTAATTACAAACTAAAAGTATCCTCCATAAGGGAGTCATGGGGGCAGAGAATGTTTCTCAACACATGGCCACTGTCTTCACGGATCTCATACTCTACATAGCGGAAGACGAGCACAAACCACAGCTATTAAAGTGTGAGACTTGTTAAGAGAAAAGCTTGTCTATAATGTGCTGGGGGTAGAAAAGGGAGATGTCACAAACTCCATGTGGTGGAGGCAGGTTTGGCAGGAAGGACTTCAAAGAGAAGAGGGCTTTTGAGGAGACACTTAAAAAATTTATAGCTGTTCACCAGGGGCCTGGGGCATATGGGAGAGTTGCAGACAGAGAATCAGATCAACCTTACCAAAAATGCAGGTGGCAGAAAGAGCTTGGCTGGTATAGGCAACAGGGAAGAGCTGTGATTGCCCAAATCCCAGAGTGGAGGTGGGGGGCCTGTGTTCAGTGGATGTTTCAGCTACTCTGGGAGCCCGGACAGCTGCAAGAGGAGGGGAGGGGGACGGGTCTAGCCTAGAGAGTGTGGTGTATTGGGTAACGGCGCAGCAGCCTGGGTAGAACCCGGGAGCAGCCTTTCCAAGGTGACGTTGTGGGGAAGGTGCTCTGGAAGTCATCCTTTGCTTTCCCTCTTGCCCCGTTGCTCTCAATACTAGAGGCGCTGGGTGGATGGGTTTATTCCTTTAGCCCTTATATTGATTGTTTCACAAAGATGGTGTAGAGCACTGGGCCCCAAGCTTTTTGCCACCAGGGACTGGTTTCACGGAAGACAATTTTTCCATGGGGATGGGGTGTTGGAATGGTTTTGGGATAAAACAGTTGCACCTCAGATCATCAGGCATTAGATTTTCATACGGAGTATCCAGTTTAGATCTTGCATGAGCAGTTCACAGTAGGGTTGGTGCTCCCGTCAGAATCTATGGCTGCTGCTGATCTGACGGGAGGCAGAGCTCAGGTGGCAATGCTTGCTCAGTGCTTGCTCACCTCCTGCTGTAGGCCCGATTCCTGACAGCCACAGTGGTTGGGGACCCCTGGTGTAGAGGACTGGTCTGGTTTCACTCTGAAGTCGCACTGTCTGGTCTGAGTCCCAGCTCTGCCACTCGTCAGCTTGTTACTTGCCAGGAACATTACTTAGCTCCTCTGTAGGTATCTCAGTCTGCAGGCATCTAAAAAGCTTTGCTTACCCCTCTCCCCTTCTCTCCTCCCCCACGCTGGACCAAGTGGTAGCTACTAGCATCATTGTTATGGTGACAGTTACTTGAGAGTGTGTGGGCAAAAGTGTTCTGTAAAGAGCAGTGCAAGACTGTGTGTTAGGCTCAGTGTAGCAGTAGGCTGAAGCGGTTATGATGCCTTAGAAAAGGTGGAGGGGTTGGAGTTGGCTTTTATTTTGCAATGAACTTGAGCTTTGAAGACTTAGGCCTGGCTGCAAACACCACAAAACCAGGCGATTTGTGCCTCCCTTCCTGCCTTTTATTGGTGCCTATTTTGGGGCAGTACTCATGGTCTTGGTTAGCCTGGCCACTGGGCCACTTTCTTCTTGTAGTTGGCTGTGGTTATGGTTTATGCCTGCTAAGTACCTGCTAGGCAGTAGATGTGAGGTCCCCTTGAGCTGTGCTTTTATGCATCTAGGGAAAGCATAATTCCCATAGGTATATCTTAATGTGGTGTTTTGATGCTTGTGAATTACCAAATGTTCTTAACAGGTTCGTTAGTTTTGTTGTGAGTAATTTTCTTTGAGTAGTGCTGTCTGAGGTTGCTGGTTATTTACTCTGACATTGGGGCAGGCATAATTGCTTTGACTTACAAACATTAATTATTGCAGTCACTGGAAGCTATTTGAGAGGTACTTGTCACCTACTCAATGATTTGCTTTCATTCCCATGCTTTTAAAGAAATCTGCAGGGTAGCCAGCAGGCATGTTTGGGGCTGGGAGTGTGAGGGAGTTGGCAAGGCTTTCCAGAATTGGACAGGCGAACATTTGAGTACTTCTCTCCATCTCCACGGCTGCCACTTCAGTCCTTTCAGTTCTGGCCACCATCGTTTTTTGCCTGGATAACTATAATAGCCTCCTGTCTTCCAGCTTCTTCTGTTGCCACCTCTGACTCCTTTTCCACGTAGCGTGTCTGCATTCCCCTGATTAATACCTTTTTAATAGATTTTTTTTTTTTTTTTTTTGCTTATGAATTGCAGTCTTGTTCTGTTGCCCAGGCTACGATGCAGTAGTCATCACAGCTCACTGCAGCCTGCAGCTCCTGTGTTCATGTGATCCTCCTGCCTCAGCTTCCTGAGAAACTGGGACTATAGGCACGTGACACCATGTCTGGCTAATTTTTAAATATATTTCATTTATTTTTTGAGATAAGGTCTCACTTTCACCCAGGCTGGAGTACAGTGGTGTGATCACTGCTCATTGCAGTCTCAAACTCCTGGGCTCAAGTAATTCTTCCACCTCAGCCTCCCCAGTTGCTGGGATTACAAGTGAACACCACTGTGCCTGGCTAATTAAAATTTTTTTTAAATAGTGATGTTGTCTTGCTATATTGCCCAGGCTGGTCTCAACCTCATAGGCTCAGGTGATCCTCCTGCTTCAGTGTCTGTAAGTGCTGGGATTACAGGCATGGGCCACTATGCCCAAAACATTTAGCATGATGTTTTTGGAGTTTCATCCAAGTTGTTGCCTATATCAATAGTGCATTCCTTTTTGTTGATGAGTGGATATTCCATTACTTAAATTCCATTACAGAAGTATATAATTCCATTATAGGAGTTTGAGATAGACCTAAGCAACATGTCAAAACCCCATCTCTACTAAAAATACAAAAATTAGCTGGGTCTGGTGGCGGGTGCCTATAACCCCAGCTACTTGGGAGGCTCAGGCAGAACAATCACTTGAACCCAGTAGGTGGAGGTTGCAGTGAGCTGAAATCACGCCACTGCACTCCAGCCTGGGCAACAAGAGTGAAACTGCATCTACCCCCACCACAAAAAACAAACAAATAAACAAACAAAACAAAACAAAAAAACCCAAGGCTTTCACAAAGCATATCCAGTTAAACTTTTTTTCTATTATGGAAGATGGTTTTAGTATTATTTCTCAGAACTCTTCCTTGCCTAACTCAGGTTAGGTATAATTTTCTCTGACATTTTCTTCTAAACTTTTTATAGTTTTAAATTATTTTACATTTGTTTGTGGTCCAATTTTAATTAGTAGTTGTATGAGGTGTGAGGTATCGGTTGAAGTTTATTTTTCTTGAGTGTATGAATGTCTTGTTGTTCCAAAATCATGTGTGGAAAAGACTGTCCTTTCTCCACAAGTGCCTTCCTACCTTTGTCACATCACTTGCTGTGTGTGTGGGGGGTTTATTTCCCTGATTCCTTTTTCTTTCTTGGTGTGTGTCTGTCATTTTGCCTGTATGACATTGGCTTGAGGGCTGTAGCTTTACAGGAAGTCTTAAAAGTGGGCAGTATGAGTCTTCCTGCTCTGTGCTGCTTTTCCAAAAATGATTTTGGCTATTTTCATTTCTTTGTCTTTCCATATGAATGTCGCAGTTGGTTAGTCTATAAAAAATCCTGTTGGGATTTAGATTGGGATGGCATTAAATTTATAGATCAATTTGGGGATAATTGATACCTTAATTGTTTTGAGTCTTCTAAGCCATGAACCTGGTATTTCCAGGTGTTTAGCTCTTTTTTGATTTCTTTGGTTAGCATTTTATAGTTTTCAGCATGTAGATCTTGGTTACATTTTGTTAGATTTATTTGAATTTGTTTCATTTTTTTGGAGCTATTATAAATGATTCTTTTTAAAAGTAATTTCTCTTCTAATTGTTCATTGGTAATGTTTAGAAATACAGTTAATATTCACATTTGACCCTGCGTTCTATGACATTGAAAACCTCGGTTATTCTGTGACCATTTTTGTTAATTTTTGGGATTTCCTGTGCAGACAGTCATGTCATCTGTGAATAGGGAAAGTTTTAGTTCTTCCTTGCTAATCTGTAGGGGTTTTTTTTGTGGGTGGGAAGGGCCTTATTTCCTCATCTAGAATCTATCGTGCTGAATAGGAGTAGTGAAGGAAGAATTGCTTGACTTGTTCTCAGTCTTCTGGGAAAATATTCAGCCTTTCATCATTGTGTGTGATGTGACTGTAGGATTTGGGGGTGGGTATTTCTTTAAAAAAAGGATTTGGGGGTGGGTATTTCTTTAAAAAAAGGATTTGGGGGTGGGTATTTCCTTTTCCTATAGTCAGACACATTTGGCTCACTGCAACCTCCACCTCCTGAGTTGAAGCAGTTCTTGTGCCTCAGCCTCCCGAGCAGCTGGGATTATAGGCGTGCACCACCGTGCCCAGCTCATTTTTGTATTTTTAGTAGTGACAGGGTTTGACCATGATGGCCAGGCTGGTCTTGAACTGCTGACCTCAGGTAATCCCCACCTGAGCCTTCCAAAATGCTGGGATTACAGGCATGAGTCACTGCCCCTGGCCTGGGGGTGGGTATTTCTAACCTTACCCTTAATACATTTTAAAAAGTGCTTTGTTGGAAAATTAAATAAAAAATTCCTATTTTATCATATAGAAATGAGTACTGTTAACATTATGGTCTGTATGTTTCCAGTGCAAACATATACCTCTAAATAGATGTAAGGGGTTATAGTAAATATACTTTGTACTCTGGTGCATTCAGTTAATGTTATATCAGTCTATTATAAATGTTCATCCCTGGGGCTAAAGATACATATTTATCATAACTTTGACAGTCCCATAGCATCCTATTAGAGGAGGATGCACTGTAACTTTTCCACCCACTCCTACATTAAAGACAAATAATTTGTAACCAGTGTCTTTTATATTCACAACATCTTTCTTTTCTGAATACGTTTGCTAGAAGTGGAGTTGCTAGGTCAGTAAACAGTTTTTGAGGCTGTTCATTCATATTTTCTAAAGCTCACCTGTGACCACTGCTTACATTTATGAGATGCCTGAGGGGGTTGGAAGCAAAGGATTGAGCTCCATAACTCGGGGAAAGTTCTTAGCATCTGTTAGCAAAACTAGCTGGTCCGGAGGATCCTGTTCACATCTGCACAGGAGTCTTAACCACCCAAGAGATTGTGCAGACCTGTGGTCTTCCTTGCTCACCTTGCTTCTGTCTTGTTGAGGCTGACAGGCTTCGGGGGATATAGTTGTGCTGGGGTTGAAGTCCCTGTTGGGGGGGGGCTCAGCCATTATTTCTATGTCTCTTTCATACATGCTCAGAAGGTTTCCGAGGACTTTCATAGGTCAAATGCATTTAATTATCTGATCAATTTCATGATCTCATGAGGTGTCACATGAAAAGGCATTTTTATTTGATCATAATGGAGACCTATGTAGTGATAAGAGCAGTAAGTTCTTTGTGATTTCTGTCTACAAATTCAAGTCCTGTCGGTTGCAAATTAGTCATTTAAATTCTGGGAATCATTTTCTTGGGATGGTAACATGCCAAGTTTAAAAAAAAAAAAAAAAAAAAAAGCTAGGGTGAGGGAAAAGCTCTCTGGTTTGCTGTGTTCCTGCTTCCTCTCCCTGTATCTCAGGCCTGGTTTGTTTTACTCATTGGCAAATCTTGTCTGACTGCTGTGGGTCTTCAAATCTGTGTTCCATCCTAAGAGATGCTCTATGGCAAAGGAATCTCAGCAGCAAAAGTTACAGAATAGTGGCGTGCATAGAATTACACACGCTGTGCCCTGGTTCATTTCCTGGTTGTGATATTGCCCTGTAGTTACATAAGATAAACCTCTGGGGGAAAGTAGGCCAAGGGTATGCATGACCTCTTGGTGTGATCTCTGTTACTTCCTTTAAACCTACGGTTGTTTCAAAATAAAAATGAAAAAATGAGGCCCAATGCCTGTAATCGCAGCATCTTGGGAGGCTAAGACAGGTGGATCGCTTGAGGCCAAGAGTTCGAGGTGAGCCTTGGCAATGCAGGGAGATCCTGTCTCTACAAAAAATATGAAAGAATTAGTTGGGCATGGTAACATACCCTGGTAGTCCCAATTACTCAGGAGGCTGGACCCAGGAGGCTGAGGCTGCAGTAGGCCATAATTGTGCCACTGTACTCCAGCCTGGGAAACAGAGCAAGACCCTGTCTTAAAGCCCCCCCAAACCCAACAAGACGTAGTACATTGTGGGGGTCAGAGGCAGAGCCAGTTTCCTCTTGAAGTGGTCAGCATGCCAGCCAGATGTTTGAGTTTCATTCAGAGGGATTTCAGTGGTCCAGAGACCTGAGAGTGTTAATTTCTCACAAAGTCAAACAGTTTTGCTGGTACAAAGTTGGCTGGGGTGAATTTGTGGCTCCCGAAGTTGTCCATCCAGTGGCTGGTTTGTCATCATTTTGATGGATGTCTGATTTGTTTTAGAAACCTTGGTTTCGTTGTGTTAGGTTTTTTTTTTTCTTTTTAGATGGGGCCTCTTCCTGTTGCCCAGGCTGGAGTGCTGTGGTATGATCTCAGCTCACTGCAGCCTCTGCCTCCTGTGTTCAAGGCGATTCTTCTGCCGTAGCCTCCCAAGTAGCTGGGATTACAGTTGCGCAACACGACGCCCTGCTAATTTTTATATTTTCAGTAGAGACAGGGTTTCACCATGTTGGCCAGGCTGATCTTCAACTCCTGACCTCAAGTGATTTGCTTGCCTCAGCCTCCCAAAGTGCTGGGATTACAGATGTGAGCTACTGCACCCAGCCAGGTGTGATTTTTAGATGGAATCTTAACACACTATTAAAAGATTCCTTCAAAATAGTAGAAAAGCAGCTATTTGAAGCATTTTAGTGCTGGTCACAGAGTTGAAGTTGAACAGGGAAGCTGAGGATCAGCCCGACTACTGTAAGCAAGTGAGAGGAGTCCTCGCCGCCAAACATCGACATGGCTTGTGTTGGCCATGGGGCCTCTCGGAAAATGTTCTTCAATGAACTATGGTTTAGAAATGGGTATAAATTGCTTTCTTTCCCTGGTTTTAAGATATGTGACTTGAATTCACATGTGGAGACTGGGAGTAGGCTGAGCTGCAGGATGATGGCTAAAGGAATCCTAGAAAACATGCTCTATAGTCTAATGGCTCAAGCCTGTAATGCCAGCACTTGGGAAGGCTGGGGTGGGTGGATCATTTGAGGTCAGGAGTTCGAGACCAGCCTGGCCAACATGGTGAAACTCTGTCTCTATTAAAAATACAAAAATTAGACAGACGTGTTGGTGTGCGCCTGTAATCTCAGTTACTTGGGTTGCTGAGGCAGGAGAATTGCTTGAACCTGGGAGGCTGAGGTTGCAGTGAGTCAAGATCACCTCACTGTACTCTAGCCTGGGCGACAGAGTGAGACTCTGTCTCAGAAACAAACAGACAAACAAAAAAACATGCTGTACAATCCCCATCAGGGAAGATTTTCTCTCGTAAACGTTTTGAGGGCTTGTTATTTAGTTTCAAACATTTGCTATTCATGTCACAGATGGAAGAAGTGCAAACACCTGTGGAGGCATCCATGACAGGCTTTGTCTAGGATGAGGGGATAACTAAGGGACTCCCTTGTGGCTTACTTTCTCCAGAGCTTCGAAGATAGGGTTGGCAGGTCTATGGTAGTGTCTGAGTTTGATTCCGATGTTTTTATCTGCCAAAATACAGCACAGAGAAGCAAAATACAAAGAAAATGCTGTCGTCGTGGGCTGAGATGTAGTCAGATGCATTGAAAACAGACACTCAGCCCCAGGGATGAGCAGTCTCAAGTTTTTCAACTAAGTCAGTGTTTGGTGTATCTGTACCAGTGTGTGGTATTTCCATTCGTAAATAGACTGAGAGGCTTACTGTGGTGCATTATTACATGAGACGACCCAGTCTCAGAAAAATTGATACTATCCTGTCCTAGAAGCTCTGAATATATTGGATTGATAGTGATTGTTAGAGCATGGAGGAATGCCTGAAAGGTATATACTAGGTTTTTACCATTGGTTACTGTGGGGAAATGTTGAAGGGAACAGTAAACAAGGGAAAAAAATCCTCAAACATTGTGTGAATACACAAAGCAAATTGATGTGAAGAATGTTTAATCCCCCATAAAATTATTTAGAATGTGTGTGTGCACCTAGAGAAATAATAGGATGGATATAAAAATGTTAATGGGGTTTATTTCAAGGCATTGGGGTGTTTGCATGTGTTTGCATTTCTTCTTAAATGTGTTCTGATTGGGTATTTTGCAATGAGCATTTTTATTTTTATAATCACAGAAGAAGCCCAGTCTCCAGCACTTTTCAGTGCAAGGAAAGAAAAAATATAGCACATTGAAAGGCACTTAGGCTAAAGACCTGAGGTGTAGGGGGTGGGGGCAGAAAGAGAAAATGTGGAAGAGGTATTTCCCTCTCGTAGAGCTGGTTGGAAACCAAGTCTGAATCTTAAAGAAGATGGCACAAAGTCCTCACCTGGGGGCAGGGAGACCTGGGTTCAGATCTTGCTAGTATGTTTTACTGGCGTCCTTGGTCAGAAACCTTACTCATCCAACTCCTGTCTTGTAAAATGAGGAGAATACTGCAGGCCATTGTGCATTTTTCTACTCAATGAAGCATCTTTCCACTGAATGACGAATGAATGGACAAGTGAATGGATGGATGCATGCTTGATTCAGAGAGACATATGTAAAGCCTAAATCCTCAACAAATGGCAGTTTTTTCCCCATTGATCCTCACATTCTGTTGTCAGCCAGTGTACCCAGGAAGTGAATTCAGTAGGTGGGGTCCTGTCATAACCTGGGTTCTGTGTTCCTTAGTGTAATCTTACATGGGGGTGGATGTGGACTTGGTCAAACTGTTTCTCCTTATGCCTCAATTTCCTTATTTGTAAAATGAAGGTTGTGTTAGTGCCTTGGAAGGATTCAAGGAGATACCATACAAACACTTGACATGATGCCTGGCAGATAATAACTGTTTACTATATGTCACAGTTGATGAAAAGATTAAGAGCATTCCCTAGGGTGAATGCATAGTACTCAGTACATGCTTTTGTAAATGGAGAGAAGACTAGAGTTCCTGACACTGAATAAACATCTGATAGATAGGTAGCTTCAAATACTCTAAGCACAGCCTGTGTACATGTTCTGAATTTGTGGACACTGAAACCAATTGGTGCTTTTCTGTCTTGTGAAAGAACAGTTCTTAAAGGCATTCTGCAAACGTGCCCTTGGTAACAGCCTTCTCCTGTGATGATCTCTAAACCATGAGAATATATTAACATTTATAACATGCAAATTTTGTTGTTTTTTTTTTTTTTTACACAAATTTACCACCCACCCCCTCCCCTTGCCATGGGTCCATGTTGTCACTTTTTAAATTTATATCTTTTAACGTTTTTTGTACCTGCAGGGAAAACGAGGTGCTCAAAGTACAGCTGAAGAAGTATGTAGGAGCTGTCCAGATGCTGAAAAGAGAAGGTCAAACAGCTGACGGTGAGGGGGAACCTGAGCCCGGGTTGGGAGGGGCTGGGCTTTTTTATGAACACCCCTACCTGGCAAACAGTAGACCTTGAACATGTGATGAGTGCATTTGTGGATGGATTAGGATAATGGTGCTGCTCAGGATTCCAGAAAATGAATCAGGTGGAAAAAACCGATGCATATTCCTGCAACATGTGTGACTAATATTGTAAGACTCATTTGCTAGACTATTAGCAACAGTTGTATATATTTGTGTACTTAGGGAATTTTATGTCCAGAGTCTTGAGACAGTTGCATGGCAGTGAACTTTGTGGTATGATGAAGTCACAGCAGACCATGAGTGCAAGCAACAGAAAGCCAAGATGGTAGATAATGAGAGCGGTGCACTTAGGCTGATCACGTTCCAATCCTAGCTCTAGTTAAGTTTTACAATCTCTCTGCACCTCAGTTTTTTCATCTGTACAAAGAGGTTGGTTGACAGTGCTTTCCTCATGAGGCAGTTCATGTGGACATCTTAGCATAATGCCTACCACAGTGTAAGTGCTGGATAAATTTTAGCTATTGTTATTGTTACTATTAATCAGAAATTCCAGTAGACAGAAGAACAATCATGATGATCTCACCAAACGAGGTAGGGCCATGTACTGCTTCTAAAATCTCCTAAAATATTTCTCAGGGCAGCCTGAAGAAAAGATTTTAAGCTCTGGCTGATGTGTTTTTCCAAAAGACCATAACAAAATTTCCTTAAAGACAAGCTCATAGATTGTGGCTGTTTTAACAAACGGTGGGCATTCCACATTCACAGATTTTTTTTTTTTTTTTTTTGAGACAGAGTCTTACCCTTCTGCTCAGGATGGAGTACAGTGATGCAATCTCAGGTCACTGCATCCTCTGCCTCCCAGATTCAAGCAGTTCTCCTGGCTCAGCCTCCCAAGTAGCTGGGATTACAGGTGTCTGCCACCACGCCTAGCTAATTTTTGTATTTTTAGTAGAGATGGGGTATCACCGTGTTGGCCAGGCTGGTCTTGAACTACTGATCTCGAACTACTGATCTCAGGTGATCCACCTGCCTCGGCCTCCCAAAATGCTGGGATTACAGGTGTGAGCTACCACACCTGTTCGACATGTTTTCAGAGTCAACCAAACTGAATTCATGTTCACGTGACTGCCTGACCGCTTGGAATTCTTTTCTCATATGTACCAGGACATCACAACAGTTTCATAAGGGTGTTCTGAGGGTTTTCCAAAACAATGAATGCAGAGTTTCTGGTATGGTCTCTGTCGTATAATTAATGGTTGTTATTTTCCTGTGTGATGGAGACAGGAGAGGATTGGAATCTGGCTATGGCTTATTTAGTAGTAGAATAAAGGCATGAATGTTTCTGAAGCTTGTGTATTTCTTTTGGTTCCCATTTGATCGGAATCAGCTTATTGGTGATACTATTTTATAACATGCCTTGCTTCATTCATATTTGGTGTGTATCTGTGGTCATTCTGGGGTTTATCAGTGCAGAATTAATCTTCTTTCTCTGTGGGCTCATGCCCTTTTCATACAGATACTGTTATTAGGCCCTGAATTCATTTCATTATACAGAATTATTTATATGCTGGTCTTCTAAGTGTTTACCTCTCATCTCTGTTTCCTCAGCAACTGACTTTTTAGTCATTCATTACATGTTTTGAATGAGTAGTATTTGTCTAGCCCTTTTACCCTTTCCAAGCAAGTTCAAATGCACTCTGATTTGACTCGGTAACCTTGTGATGAGTAGGTATTTTTCCATTATTTTAAAGTTTGTTATTAGAGGCTTAGGAGAGCTTAAGGGGCTGGTACATGTATCTGTGGAGGAAATGAACTTGGGCATTTTTCTCCAAACCTCTGATACTTTGCATTGTAAAGTTTTTTTAAACTTTGCTATGCAGAGGAATTGCCTGGGGAGCCCATTAAATATGCCTCTCTCCAGGAACCTGCCTCTGGGAGTTAATCCAGTGGATTTAGGATGAGGCCCTAGATTAGCACGTCTAGGTATGTGACTCCAATGCAGGTGACCTGTGGACAGCACCACCACCTTTTGTGAAATCTGCATGTTACTTACACAGAACTTGGATTCAATACAAGACAAAGTTGGGTTAAAAAGAAACACCACTGGGCTTGCTTTTGATTTGAAAACCTCATTGGTACACAGTGCATTTCTAAGTAGGAAAATTTTGAGCATGATTCTCCCCAAATGGGCCTATGGAACCTACAGTGTACAGAATGGTTTTTCATGGCAGCTGAAGTTCCATTTCCCTAGACCCATCCTGAGTGCCCTGAGCCACAGCTAGGTATGAGCCATTTCAGGATGTAGTTATAACAGCTCTGACATGGATTAGAGCCGAGGTGGTTACATACATACCGCACCTTCACCCAGCAGCAGTCTCTTAGTCTTCTTTCTCTGACCTTGTAATTCAAGACCATGTCACCTTCTCTGTGAGTTCTCCTTCAGTGGAAGGTTTCTAGGAAAACCCTCAAGTGTGGACATGTACCTGTGTTTCATTGTTGCTTGTGTAAGTCCTGCAATTTAATCCTTCTCTCACTTTAAATATTAGCACCAGCTGTGTGCCAGACACACAGCCTTATTAAAAGACAGCTCTTTGAAAAATTGCCCACTGGCTTCAATAGTTTATTGTCTAACTTCAACTGATGTCACCTATTACCCAAAGAAATTGGAACTCAATCCTCAGCCCCAGCTAGTTACTGCCTCTGTTTGTGGAAATCTGTTGAGTGTGCATTGGCCAGGCTGTGGCGGCTCCTGGTGTTTGCGAGTTGGAGGAGCCAGGGGTAGAGAGTGATTGGAGAGGGGGTAGTTCTTTCTCCATCTATGATTTCCTTGGTTCCCAGCGTTGGGGCCTAGCTTCTCAAACTCTGGGTAGGAACTTAGATGCACTTTCTGTAATATAAGCGTTTTAGTTTGAGGATATATAAAGAATGTTTTTGTCTTTCGGAAATAAGTTGTTGATGACATTGTGAGCTGCCAGTAGGGAAAAGAGTGAACAGCCATTTAAGCCCCAAACGCCTTCTGGGTTGAATAGATTGCTGAGTGCTATTCAGGGGTCACCACCTGCATTATTACATTCTTATGGAAAATGCCTCCAGGATTTAAACAAAACAACTTAAAATGAACTTTTAGAATAGACATTGATAATCGCTAATTTTACAAATTTCAGATTCCCCCCTTCTTTTTTTCTTTTTCTGTTTGTTTGGAAGCCTGATCTAGTTCCTCAAAGAAAATAATTATTTAAGTAGCAAAATGAGGACTGGAATTTGGGTATCTTCATTACATAATGGAAAGAGTTTCTCCCCCACAATGTGGTCCGTAAGTGAGTTTGGTTTATTTGCCTCTCAGGTGCTGTTTTTCCTTGGTGATGTCAGATTTGCCAAAAGCTTTAGACCTTTATTTGTGCTTTTGTGTGTCTCTCCCCTTAGGGCAGGTTGTCCTGGTGCTCTTCCTTCAGGGTTAGAACCTTGGTGTAAGGGCTGCCATATCCATGAGGAACTCGCCTGGCAGTTCCACTTCCATTGTAACTCTTACTGGTCATTTGATCAATTCTGTTGTTAATGGTATTGGACACCCTCTCTCCTCTCCAATGTAGGGAAGTTTCACTTACGGACAGAGAGCAGGAGATCACTGTGAAAAGTCATGCTTTCATTTTGGGCTTATTGCTGAAATTTTAAAACAAAATGTTTTCAAGTTGGCTTCCTGCTGGCAGAGGCCCCTTGGCAGCTCCCTGAGGGGTCTGGGGAGAGCAGGTGCATCACGTCAACCTTAGGGCTGTGTGGACAAGACAGGCTTATTAGGAGCAGACTCCATTAGCCAAGCACATAGACAGTGATAGACACCAGAATACTTGACTCAACAGTAGTGAGACACAGGGCTGTTGGGTAGACCAGAAGCTGTGTCCTCTCTCTCGCTCATATTCTTGGGAAGCTGGAGTCTCACCTGTTGGTACTCGGAGAGTTGGAAAGGAGGAAGTAGTGGGGTGGTTCAGATGTTTAGTGGCATCGGGCCTGATGGAAGTGTGTCCAGCACTTGGAACAGGAAAGGTCTTTGGACCCTGGCAAGCTCTCACTTGGAGAGCCAGTTTCTGCTCTTTACACCGCCTTTTTCTGTTAAAAATTCATTGATTGATTGATTCATTCATTCATTCATTCTTCTGCTCTTTACCATGCCTTTTTCCTTTAAAAATTCCTCCCTACCTTCCTCTCTCCCTCCCTCTTTCCCTCTTCCCCCCTTCTCCCCCATCCCATGGAAGAGAGCTTTTTCTTTTTCTAGCTTATGGATTATTAGAGAGCCCTGAGTAGCGCCAGTTCTGCCGGGGATGTCAGTTGGCATTGAGGGAGCAAGGTTGGTTGTTACATGAGATGCTTACATGTTCTGTTCTTATCATATAACAAGTGGTCAGCAAATTGTAACTTTGTTTTAATGTGTAGCCATGGTTCTTCTCTTTCCCCCTCAAGTTCTCTATAAGAAATAGATGCAGGAATTAGACTAATGTGATCAAAGTAACATTTTCATTACTGGCGGTCGATTGGAGACTCGGGCTTGGCCTTAGAACACTGATTTCCATAACTAGACCCGATAATCTCTCCTGTGAGGTGTCAGTGGGTCTTCAGAATTACTTGTCACTCATTCAGGGCCTAAGGGGAGAGAGTCCATGGGGGTGTTTTAACTTTTTTTTCCTTTTTTTGAGACAGAGTCTCGCTCTGTTGCCCAAGCTGGAGTGCAGTGGCCTGATCTCAGCTCACTGCAACCTCCGCCTCCCAGGTTCCAAAGATTCGCTTGCCTTAGCCTCTGGAGTAGCTAGGATTACAGGTACGTGCCATCATACCCAGCTAATTTTTGTATTTTTAGTATAGGTGAGGTTTTGCCATGTTTGGCATGCTGGTCTCGCCCTCCTGACCTCAGGTGATCTGCCTGCCTCGGCCTCCCAAAGTATTGGGATTACAGGTGTGATCCACCATGTCCGGCCTGATCCTGTCTCTAAACAAAAAAAAAAAAA